>NC_091472.1:313738726-314108101 GCF_036971445.1 Narcine bancroftii
AGTGCAAGGCACAACCGTGCCGGAAAAACCCAGCAGATCACGCAGCATCCATAGGAGTAGAAACCTAGCCGGCTGCACGACCTGCTGACTTTCCCGTGTATGGTGCCAGAGATGAAAGCAAGCCCAGTTTGATCTTTACACGGGGTTAAAGATCACCAAAATATCTTTTTATCCCCCATGGTAAAAAATATCACAAACTAATGGGCACGCTTTCAAGGTGGGGGTTTAAAGGTGATGCGGGGGTGGGGGGGGGGGGGTGGCGGGCAATATTTCTTCATCCAGAGGGGTGGATGCCAGGAATGGGCTGCCAGGGATAGCAGTGGAACTAGATACCATAGAGGCTTCCAGACATGAATATGCCGGGGATTGGGGGCGGGGATAAATATCAGAGGCAAGCAGAAGAGTTATTGGTTTAATTGGAGCATCATATTCAGCGCAGACATGTTGGCTGAAGAGCTGTCCCTGCGCTGTACTGTTCTACGTTCTAACGTAACATAAAATGCAGTAGTAGGTGGAGCCATTTGCATCTCGAGTTCTCACTTATCCAAAACACAGAACGTTACAGCACAGTGCAGGCCCTTCAGCCCACAATGTTGTGCAGACCCAATATAAACCGACTCTAAATCATTCCCTCCCTCACACTCATAACCCTCCATTTTTTCTTACAACCATACGCCCATCTTTTAAACATCCCTATTGTGCCAGCCTCCACCACCACCCCCGGCATTCCAGGCACCCACTACTCACTGTGTAAGAAATTTTATCTCTAACCTCTCCCCTAAACACCCCCCCCCCCCCCACCTCACCTTAATCTGATGTCCTCTGGATTATGCTGCCCACCCTCTCCATCTCTTTTCTCTCTCAAGGTCATTCAACAAGATTGATTATGAGAGTTTGGCGCAACACATTTACCTCGCCAGCGATCGGGACCGGATTGGGGTTTGAATCCCGCGCTGTCCGCAAGGAGTTTGTTCATTCTCCCCATGTCTGCCTGGGTTTTCCCTGGGGGCTCTGGTTTCCTCCCACTGTTTCAAGATGTACCGGGTGGGGGTGGGGGGGGGGGTGTAGGTTAATTGGGTGTAAATCGGGTAGCACAGACTCGTGGGCCGAAATGGCCTGTTACCATGTTGTATGTCTAAATTTTAAAGAATCAGGCTGATCTTTAATGTAATATTACCTTTTCCTAATGTTTAATCAACCCAAGATTTTGAATTTTAATTATGATACCAGAGAGGGTAGTAGTTGACAGAAAATATTCTGCCTGCAGGTCGGTGACGAGGGGTGATGAGGGACTCCATTGCTGTTTTGGGTATAGAATTCTGAAGATTTGTCATCCCCAGTTTTAAGAAAATTCTTCTGATCTCAGTTCTAGTGGCCTCCCTCCAATTGTGAGAGGGTGTTTCCTGATTCTCGTCACCTCAGCCAGAGAAAACAGCCTTCGTCTATCTGCCCTGTCCCACCCTTGTAAGAATTTTGAAGGCTTCAGTGAGGTAAGTCGGTTTCAGGAAAACCCCCCCAGGCGTTCTACACGTCACGAACAGAAGGATGATGAGTTTGAAGGTGGGGCCGCTTAAGAATAAAGAAGGCGTAGGTTGGGGAGGTCCTAAATAATGCATCGCTTCAGTATTCACCAGAGAAAAGGGCCTTGGTCAAGACGAGGCCAGAATAGAACAGGCTTATGGGCTGGACCATGTTGAGATGAAGGAAGAGGAATCTTCTTAAAGCCATCAAGATTGACAAGTCCCCGGGACCAGGTTGCTCTGGGAAGGGAGGGAAGAGATTGATGGGGTATTGCTAATTATTTTTGCATCTACCTTGGCCGCAGGGGAGGTGCCAGAGGATTGGAGAATGGCAAATGTAGTCCCCTTGCTTAAAAAAAAAGATAATAGGGAAAATCCTGAGTTATGGCCCAGTGAGTCTTATATCAATGGAGGGCAAACTATTGGAGCTGATTCTTAAGGACAGCATTTAAGGGCATTTGGAGTATAGCTTTCTCTGGGATAGCATGGCTTTGTAAGGGGAAGGTCATGCCTCACAAGCCTAAATGAGTTGTTTTTAAAGGAGTAACAAAACACATTGTTGAGGGTAGGGCCGTAGATGTGGTTTATACTGATTTTAATAAGACAGTTGGCAAGGTCCCCCATGGGAGACTTGTTCAGAAAGTCTTGAGGCATGGGATCCATGGAACCTTGGCTGTGTGAATTCAGAATTGGCTTGCCTGCAGAAGGCAGAGAGTAGTAGTTAACAGTAAAGAGGTCAGTGACTCGTGGAGGGGCCACAGGGATCTGTTCTGGGACCCCCTGCTCTTTGTGATTTTTATAAATGACCTGGATTAAGAAGTGGAGGGATGCGGATGACGTGAAGATTGGAGGTGTTATGGATAGCGTTGAAGGTTTTCGTGGGTTACAACAGGATTTAGACAGGATGCAGAGTTGGGCAGAAAAATGGCAGATGGAGTTCAATCCGGATAAGTGTGAGGTGATGATTTTGGACGGACAAACCAGAAGGCTGAGTACAGGGTTGGGGTGGCATGGTTAGTGTAATGCCTTTACAGCACCAGCGATCTAGACCGGTGTTCAAATCCTGCACTGTCTGGAAGGAGTATGTACATTCTCCCCGTGTCTGCGTGGGTTTTCCACGGGGGCTCCAGTTTCCTTCCACCGTTCAAACCCTCCGTAATGAAGGGTAGCTTACATTTCCCAGTGTAGGTTAATTGGGTGTAAATTGGGCAGCACGGATTCACGGGCCAAAATGGCCTGTTACCATGCTATAGGTATAAATTTAATTTTTAATATTTTTATATTTAATGGTAAGATATTTAAAAGCATGGAAGAACTGAGTTTGGGCCATATTCCTCGAAACCAGCCATTCTCAACAAGGCCACAGCGCATTTAAAAGCCTGGTCTTCTTTTCCCCTCTCGTAATATAAATGTATTTATGTAGTTGATAGGAGAGAAGTATGGAAGAAATCAGACAGTGAGTGCTTCACAGGGAAGGGGCCTATAAACTTTGAGCGGAGTCCTCAGGGGGGTGCAGCATAGCCAAAATAAAAGGTTGAGAATGGCTACTCTAAACCTTTTCTATCCTTGCTCCTGTCAAACATCTTTCAAATGTCCCAATTGTCCCCACCTCTGCCATTTCCTCTGGCAATATACCCACCACCCTCCGAGTGAAAAAGATTGCCCCTCAGGCCCCCTTCCAAATCTTTCCGCTCCCGCCTTCAACCCCTGCCCCCACCCCCCAGTATCAGGGGAGACCACAGATGCTGGAAAATTGGAGCAGAAAATGATGGAGTAGCTCAGCGGGGTCAGGCGGTGAAAGGTCAAGGTTTTGGGAGGCAACTCTTCGTCAGGAAATTATTCCCAATGAAGGGCATCGGCCCAAAATATTGACTCTCTAATCGCCTTCCGTGGATGGTGCCTGAGCCGCTGACATCCTCCAGCACCTTAAGTGTGGCACCTCGAGATTTTTGACTCCCCTATCCTGGGGGAAAGAAGACCCTATCTGCGATTTTATATCACTTTCCAAAATTTCTTTCAACTTCAACATTTATCCAATGCACTTTCCTAAGTTGCTTGCTCTGTTCCTATCAGAATGCTTTCAGATCCTGGATACAAGTTCCAGTGTACACAGTTGGCCCACAGCCCAGCACATTCATAAATGAAGCCCCTCAGTTCAGACCACAGCTCCACGGCTGTCTCAGCCATACATTTTACTATACAAACCTCCTTCTTTCTCCTCCCCCCCAAACCTTGCTCAGAACGAGGCCACCAGAGAATTCAAACGATACTAATGATGTTATTGACCTTTAAATCACTCACTAAATATAAATCTACAGCTCATAACTGCAGTTTTCAGTTTCAGGCATTTCTGCTGCAGTGCTGAGAGCTTTGCTTTAGTTGCCTTGTTACTCCTTCTGCTTTCCCTGTTGCAAAAGTGCCACAATTATTGGGCTTCAACAAGAAAGGCGGCAGCAAAGCTGGGGTTGAGTTCAAACCACAAATGTGCTGGAGAAACTCAGCCGGTCACGAGATCACTCAACAGTTGACTGAGCCAGGCCAGAAACATTGGTTACCCATTTACTTCTTATGGACACTGTGTGACCGGCTGAGTTTCTCCAGCATATTTGTGAATTGCACTCGACCCCAGGGTCTACAAACTCTCTTGTTTAAGCCCAATATTGTTGCACGTTGTTATGGGAGATGTTAGAATAGTTATGGGTAAAATACATCTTTAAAAGAGATAGATTGTGGGGGTTTAGTGTAGGTTGCACTAATATGGTCTATATGGACTTCAGTAAGGCCTTCGATAAGGTACCACATGGAAGGTTAGTTAGGAAGGTGCAGTCTTTAGGTATAAATTTTGAGATAGTCAAATGGATTGAACATTGGCTGAAAAGGAGAGGCCAGAGAGTGGTAGTGGATAATTGTCTGTCAGGTTGGAGGCCGGTGACCAGTGGTGTGCCTCAAGGATCTGTATTGGGCCCATTGTTGTTCGTTATATACATTAATGATCTAGATGATGGGGTGGTGAATTGGATTAGTAAATATGCAGACGATACTAAGATAGGTGGAATAGTGGATAATGAAGAAGGTTTTCAAGGATTGCAGAGGGATTTGGGCTGCTTAGAAAAGTGGGCTGAAAAATGGCAGATGGAATTTAATGCTGATAAGTGTGAGGTGCTTCATTTTGGTAAGAAGAATCAGAATAGGACATATGTGGTAAATGGGAGAGCATTGAGGAATACAGAAGAGCAGAAAGATTTAGGAGTAACGGTACATCGTTCCCTGAAGGTAGAAACTCACGTGAATAGGGTGGTGAAGAAGGCTTTTAGTATGCTGGCCTTTATCAATCATTGCATGGAATATAGGAGTTGGGAGGTGATGTTGAGATTGTATAAGACGTTGGTGCGGCCTAATTTGGAGTTCTGTGTGCAGTTCTGGTCGCCTAATTATAGGAAGGATATAAACAGAGTGGAGAGAGTGCAGAGAAGGTTTACCAGAATGTTGCCTGGGTTTAAGCATCTGGAGTATGGGGAGAGATTGGACAGATTGGGTCTTTATTCTTTGGAGCGTAGAAAGTTGAGAGGGGATTTGATAGAAGTATTTAAGATTATGAAAGGGATAGACAGAATGGATGTGGATAGACTATTTCTGTTAAGAGGAGGAAAGTTTAAAACAAGAGGACATGAGTTAAGAATTAAGGGGCAGAGGTTTAGAGGTAACATGAGGGGGAACTTCTTTACTCAGAGAGTGGTAGCTGTGTGGAATGATCTTCCGGGAGAAATAGTGGCGGCGGAGTCAATTGTATTATTTAAGAAAAGGTTGGACAGGTATATGGATGAGAAGAAGATGGAGGGTTATGGGCATTGTGCAGGGAGGTGGAACTAGAAAGGGGTGTTTGGTTCGGTGCGGACTAGAAGGGCCTAATGGCCTGTTTCCGTGCTGTAATTGTTGTGTTTATGTTATGTTAACACTTCATAAAAGACATCTCATTTAAAATGCAAGAGTGTTCCTGAAGCTGGACATTGAGGCTCTGGTTAACTTTGCAGAAGCAATGAGGAACCATAATCTATTGTGTATGGGCATAAAGTCCGGGCTCAGAGGCTGATCAGATCTTTCAAAGATTAGGTTTAGAGCCCTGTAAGAAGTAATTTGGTTTTTACATGCAGAGGAAAAAACAAAGAGATGATTTCTCTTTTGGAGAGGGAGAGAGAAGACAGTTCTATAGCAGCAGTTGAGGCTGCAACATGGCAAGTTGGCAGCTTGTTGAAAACCCCATTTTGAAGACGAGTTGTGAGTTCTGAGTTCAGCCTGATTAAAAACCCTTGTCGTCCTTACAAGGAAATGGCTGCCTAGAGTGTTTATCCTGAAATAAGGGAAACAAGAGGAACTCTGTGGTGACCTGGAAGAGGAGATTATCATTTGGAAAATCCATGATGAGGCAAGTTTCTTTGGGAAGACATTGAAGTGACTGATCAGAGGAAATCAGTTTGTGTGGGTGTCCAATGAGCCACAAATCGCTGTCTGAAACCAACAAGAACCTTCCTAAATGGTAACCAATTAACTTTAAGCACCAGAGCCTGGTAAAGATTCATAAATGTTAAATTCTGTGCACAGTATAAGAATTGCCTGATACTGGTGAACTTGAAGTGAAAAGTGAATGATTGGACAGTGAAACACATATATGGATTTCATACACATGCTCTTAGAATTAGAAGGGAGTTAATAGTAATAAGTTAAAGTTTGATCCTGTTTTAATGTTTAAAGAAAATTTTAAGTAACCATTTGTCTTGGTGAATTTCTATTGCGGCTGGGTTTGGGGTCCTCTGGGCTCATAAGAATGTTCTACAGGTGCATTGTAGGTGCACTGTGGAGAACATTCAGACTGGTTGCACAGGACAGGAAATGGCTACAGAGAGTTGTGTGTGTTTAAGACACAAAGATAGACTTTGGAATAACTGGGAAAGTAAGGGTTAAGGGAATCAGCCGGGAAAATGGAGATCAGCCATGATCTTATTGAATGGTGGAGTAGGTTCAACGGACCAAATGGGGTTAGGGCTATGTACAGCAGCATTTGGCCATGAGTGGCAATACTTCGTGAGGAGTTTGAGGAGATTTGGTCCGTCATCAAAGACTCTTGCAAATTTCTACAGGTGTACATTCTGACTGGTTGCATCACTGTCCAGTATGGAAGGGCCAATGCACAGGACAGAAAAAGACTAGAGAGTTGTTAACTTGGCCAGTGCCATCTCAGGCATCAGTCTTCACTCCAGTAAGGACGTCGACATGTGGTGATATCTCAAGAAAGCAGCATCTATGATCAAGCACCCGCATCACCCAGGCCAGGCCCTCTTCTCACTGCTACCATCAGGAAGGAGGTACAGGAGCCTGAAGAAGAGCACCCAGCGGGTCAGAAACAGCTTCTTCCCCTCCGCCACCAGATTTCTGCATGGACAATGAACCAAGGACACTACCTCACCTCTTCTTTTGCACTAATTTATTTTTTTTTTAATGTAATTTTATAGCAACATTTGTACCTGCAACACTGCTGGAAAATAATGAGTTTCGTGATGTTCATGCCAATAAATTCTGGTGCTGATGTATAATATATTGGGCTCCCATTTAAAAATTAAAGCACAAAGTGTACTCTTGGTATGAAGTGAGCTAGAATCAGTTTTGCACAGAAGAGAATTAAAATTTTTAAATTTAGACATACAGCACAGTAACAGACCCTTCTGGCCCATGAGCCCAAATACCCCAATTGATCTACAAACCCCCGTATGTTTTGAGGGATGGGAGGAAACCGGACCACCCGGAGGAAACCCACACAGTCATGGGGAGGACGTACGAACTCCTTACAGTCAGTGCGGATTCGAACCCAGGTGTCCGGTTGCTGTCATGGAATGGCGTTGTGCTAACCACATTATCTGTAGCCTAACCATGCTTTCTCATTGTGCAAATTCCTTCTCGAAGAACTTGGCGAGTTTAAAGTCCAGTACATTAGAGAACAATCCTGATATCCCCACACCCATCATCAATCATCTCCGCATTGATAAGCTGACTGCTCAACTTCAACTTTCTCTCCATTGCCAAACCCTTTCCTATAAGACATGTAGAACTCCAAATCAGACCCTACAGTCTGATCAAACCTTCCCTACAGGAACTTCACAAGCAGCTTCCAAGCCTCCTTTGGCCCAAAGCATCCATGCCAACCTCTTTTGCCCATCTACATTAATCCCGTTTGCCTGCATTAGGATCGGGCATGCACTGTGAGAATTTCAGGAACTAACTCATTTGCCACAGAGCTCCCAATTCCCCTCTAATCAGCCAATCTGGGCAGTGCCATTTGCTGGAAATCCCTTATCCAAGTGCAGAAGTCAACAAAGCAAGTGGACAGGGTCAAAAGACAGTTTTAACAGGCAATGAACCACTGTCCCTTATCCCAAAGGGGTCAGTGGGGTAGTGATTGAGCCAGACCCCTTCTGGAGTATGGTATTCAGTTCTGGGCAGCTCCCAATAGGAGGCGATATGCTACATGCCCACCTTTACCAAAATGAAACTCAGTTTAAATTTCAGACCACAAGACAAAAGAGTGGAATTAGGCCATTTGGCCCACTACTCCATCATGGCTGGTTTACTATCCTCTTCAACCCCATTCTCCTGCCCTCTCCCATTAATCCTTGACTTCCTTCCTGATCAGGAACCCATTTGCTTCTGTCGTTAATATCCCCGATGACTTGGCCTCCATGGCCGTCCGCGACAATGAATTCCACAGATTCATTCCCCACCCCACCCCCCTCCCCGGAATAGAAATTCCTCCTCTTCTCTGGTCTAAGGGGACATTTTTGTATTATGAGGCTGTGCCCTCTTTCTAGGCCTTTCAGTATTCAATAGGTTTCAATGAGTTCCCTCCCCATTCATCTAATCTCCAGCGAGTGCAGTCCCAAAGCCATCAAATGCTCCTTGTATGATAATCCAAGACCTGGTTCTATTTTATCTTCTTGCCTTAACAAGGAGACAACTGATCTGAACAAAAAACAAGAGGCGGTGGGAATACCCGATAGACCAGGCAGTGAAGAGGGGAAAAAAAATCAAGTTAAGGTTGCGGATGGATAACTTTACAACAGCGGCATGGGGGTCAGTACAGCGGTTAATGCAACGCTGTTACAGCGCCAGCAACTAGAGTTCGAATCCGGCACAGTCTGTGAGGAGTTTGTATGTTCTCCTTGTTTCTGCGTGGGTTTCCTGCAGGTGTTCCTGTTTCCTCCCACCCTTTAAAACGTACGGAGATAGTGGGTTAACTGGGGTATTTGGGCGACAGAAAGGCCTGTTACTGGGCTGTACATTTCAATTTTAAAATATTATGATATAAACGGGAAACTGTCAAATTCAATACAAAGTGCTGAAGGACTTTGCACGTTCTGCCCGCGTCTGCATGGATTTTCTCCGGAGACTCTGGTTTCCGCCCACCATTGAAAACCTACGGGAGGTTAATTGAGAGTAAATTGGGCAGCATGGGGTTGTGGGCCGAAAGGGCTGTTACAGTGCTGCATGTCTAAATTTTTTTTAAAATATATTATACTCTCAGCCCCCTGGTCTGGGTCATTCAAATTCTTTTACCACCCTTTGAGGGTAAAAGTACGAAAGACCTCAGGAGAAAATCTGCACCTTGTCTCAGACTTAAATCATTTTTTAACCTGTGGCCTTATTTCTGGATTCTCTGATGAGAGAAAACATCCTCTCCTCATTCAGCTTGTCAAATTTAAAGTTTAATTTTAAATTATTAAAATTTAGACATACAGCACAGTAACAGGCCCTTCCAGTTCACGAGTACGTGCCGCCCAATTACACCCAATTAAGCTACATTTTGAATGGTGGGAGAAAACTGAAGCCCCCCATCCCCCCGGGGAAATCCCACGCAAAAAACACGAGGAGAACATACAAACTCCTTACAGACAGCATGGGATTTGAACCTTGTTTCAATGGATTTCTCAGAATTTCACCTTCCAGTCAAGTCCCCTCTCATTTTACTAAACTGCAGCAGATACAAATCCAGCCTGTCCAAACCTTTCTCAAAAGTCACGATCTAAAACATTGACTGTCCATTTATCTCCTTGGACACTGCCTGACCCATTAAGTCCTTCCAGTCTCCCAAAATTTCCTCAAGATCAGGGCATCTGCACTGTCTTGTGATTAATGTAAATCAGTAGTTCTCATCCCACTCACATCCCCTTTTAAGTAATCCCTCGGCCATCGGTGCTCTGTGATTAATAAGGGATTGCTTAAGGTGGGATGTAGGTGGGAAGGGAAGGTCGAGAATTACTGCTCTAGACCCAATTGTTACTGAAATACTTTCCTTGAAAAAAATTGTCACTTGCCCATTTCCTTTGGAGTTCTGAAACCGTGCACATAACGAGCCAATGAGGGATGATTAAAACAGTGGTTTTCAAACTTTTTCTTTCCACCCACATCCCACCTTAAGCAATCCCTTACTAATCACAGAGCACCGATAGTAAAGGGATTACTTAACTTGGTAATGTGAGTGGAAAGAAAATGGTTGAGAACCACTGGTGTAAATCTTCTCTGAATTGTTCCAAATGCATTAACATCCATTCTTAAATAAGGAGACACATACTATGCACAAGGGGTCTAGATGTGGTCACATCATAAAACATTACCACACAGTACAAGCCCTTCAGCCCTCGATGTTGTGCCAACCTATATATGCCTACCAAAAAAACTAAACTCTTCCTACCTCGTCATCCTGTAGTTTCCTTCCATCCATGTGTCTGAGTCTCTTAAATGCCCCAATGTCTCAGCCTTCACCATCCCAGGCAAGGCATTCCAGGCACCCACAACTCTTTGCATATCAAAACTTACCCTTGATGTCTCCCCTAAACTTTCTTCCCTTCATGTCCTCTGGTGTTTGTTACTCCTGCCCTGGGGAAAAGGCTCTGGCTGCCAACCTTACCTTTGCCTCTCAGAATCATGTGGACCTCGATCAAGCCTCCTCTCCTCCTTCTGTGCTCCAGAGAGAAAAGTCCCAGCTCTGCTAACTTTGCCTCATGCTGGTCAATCTCCTCTACACCCTCTCCATAGCTTCCACATCCTTCCTGTAATGAGGTGGCCTCTCATCAAGGTCCTACAGAGAAAAACCTCCCTATTTTTAAAAAAATTCAATTCATCTGCAAAAACTTTCCCAATTACTTGCTGTACCTACGCCCCACCCTTTCGATACAGAGATTCATCATCCCCTGCACTGCACCCCACCCATGCGCCAACTGCAAAAGATTCAGCGTAGGGACAATTTTAGATGGTGTGTTCTACGCACACCAGTAACCGTGACAACCATTTCCAATGAGTCAGATTGCTTGCAAAGTAAAACACTCATGAAGCCACAGCTCGAGTGAAAGAGCTGAGAACAGTAGAACAACTTGGTGCAAGAACAAAGCCAAGGGAAGATAAAGATGGATCTAATGATGCAGGTGTGGATGCAGATTCAGAGATAACTTTCAAACACTTCCTAAGCTCTGGCTATTGGTTTCTAACATGGGGCAGTGGGACAAAAACATAGCAGCTGACAGATAATACAGCACAGTACAGTACAGGCCCTTCAGCCCACAATGCCTGATTTCAGATTTATTGTCAGACTACTTATTGGCAATGACTACATTGCCCTTTTGCACCCGTCTCCCACACACAAACATTCAATGCCCATAAAATGACATCACACAGTGCCTAAAAGAACATACACAGGAAATCAGTGGTTCTCAACCTTTCTCTTCCCACTCACATGCCACTTTGTATAATCCCTCTGCCATCAGTGCTCTGTGATTAATAAGGTGGGATGTGAGTGGGAAGGTTGAGAATCACTGCTCTAGACCCAAATGTTACTGAAATATTTTGCTTGAGAAAAATTGTTACTGGCCCATTTCCTTTGGAGTTCTGAAACCGTGCACATGACGAGTCAATGAGGGATGATTAAAACAGCGGTTTTCAAACTTTTTCTTTCCACCCACATCCCACCTTAAGCAATCCCTTACTAATCACAGAGCACCGATGGCACAGGGATTACTTAAAGTGGGATGTGAGTGGGAAGGGAAGGTTGAGAATCACTGCTCTAGACCCAATTGTTACTGAAATATTTTGCTTGAGAAAAATTGTCATTGGTCCATTTCCTTTGGAGTTCTGAAACCGTGCACATAACGAGTCAATGAGGGACGATTCAAACAGTGATTTTCCCTCAGTTACAGGGAGAGCATGTAAACTCCACATAGACAGCCCCAGAGGCCAGGATGGAACCTCGGTCTCTTCCGTTGTCAGGAGGCATCTCTATAATGACTACCATTGTCCTGCTGCATCCTTCGTCCACGCATAAACATTCAATGCACCCGACCCATTGACAGCAGACAACCAATCACCCCCGCCCCCCTCCCCTCAGTGTGGGACCACATCCTATCCCCTCCACCCGGCTCAAGAACAATAACATACCAGAACTCCTCAGGGTGCGGCACAGCAGCACACCTCGTGAAGCCGCGACCTCACAGGTCTAGAGATCCTAGTTCAGTCCTAACCTCGGCTGCTGCCTGGATGGATTTTGCAGGCTCTCCCCGTGACTGATGTGGGAGGTTCCCCAGATTCCTCCCGCGTCCCATTGCTACGTTGGTCACCAATTCTAAAATTTACCCAGTGACTGGGTGAGTGGCAGAGGCTGGGGGTGAGTTGGTGGCCACATGGAGAGGTTTAATAAGTGGTATTAATATGTGGTTACTATAAATGGCCTCTTTCCTTGCTGTACGACTACGATCAGGACCCGCCCATTGCAGATTATTCGGCACTATCAACAACAATCTCTTGCAAGGAGAGGCTCATGGATACCCCCTTCTCCAACTCCATGCCTTCGGACAATGCCCAGGGGTTTCCATTTAGTTCCACACGGCTTCTCTCAACTCCATATTGTGGAAAGTTATTGTTAGAACAGCTCTCACCCCTCTTCACTTCTATCCCATCACCTCCTCAACACAGCACCCTCCCCATCCCACTTACCAAAGCATCAACCCAAGTTCAATTTCAATTTTTGTAAATGAAAAAAAGCCTTCTGATTGAGAAAGTATTATTAATCCAGGGGGCACAACAATCACTTTTCTTCACTATTGAGGAATAATAAGAACTTCTAACCACAAGAGCATTCACTTGTTAACCAAAGAACAAATGGGGGGATGGAGATTTGTTGAAACAAAGATCAAAACAGGTGGCTCTAAAAAGGAACAACCCTGCAGGTGACAAGGAAGCTGAGAGTGCCACAAACAACTGCTGTACCATGACACTATCTTTCTTCTTTGGCTTGGCTTCGCGGACGAAGATTTATGGAGGGGGGACACTATGTGCGCTGTAGAACTCACAGAGCAGTTTAAGGGGTGGCTACCTTTCAATGGTCCCCACACAGATCAACTGTACTGACATGGTAGGACCATTCAGAAACATAGACCACTACAGCACAATACAGGCCCTTCGGCCCTTGATGTTGTGCCAATCCATATACTCCTTTAAAAAAATTCAAAACCCTCTCTACCCCGTAACCCTCTATTTTCCTTCCAACCATGTGCCTGTCTAAGAGTCTCTTAAATGCCCCTGTTTCAGTCTCCACCACCATCTCTGGCAAAGTATTCCATCACCCACAACTCACTGCACAACTTACCCCTGATGTCTCCCTTAAACTTCTCTCCCTTCACTTTGTATACATGTCCTCTGGTGTTTGCTGATCCTGCCTGGGAAACAGGCACGGAGTAGAACATAGAAAGTCGCGAGATATGGGATCCAGTGAACCTTGGCCGCATGGATTCGGAACTGACTTGCCTGCAGAAAGCCAAAGGTCTTGGTAGATGAAGCATCTTCTGCCTGGAGGTCAGTGACCAATAGGAGGGATCTGCTCTGAGATCCCTGCTCTTTGTGATTTTTATAACTGACCTGGATGAAGAAGTGGAGGGGTGGGTCAGTAAGTTTGCAAATAAAAAGGTGGAGGTGTTGTGGGTAGTGCAGAAGGTTACATCAGGAATCTAGGCAGGATGAAGAATTGGGAGAAGTGGCAGATGAACTTCAATCCAGATAAGTGTGAAGTGATGCACTTTGGGAAGGTCAAACCTGTAGGCAGAGTACGTGGTTCATGGCAGGATTCTTAACTGTATGGAGGAGCAGAGAGATCTTGGGGTTCAAGTCCATAGTTGCTGCACAAGTTGGTAGGGTGGCTAAGAAGGCGTGTGATGGTGAACTCTGAAGAGTACAAGATAAATTTGTTTGCGGATGATGTCCTGATATATTTAACACATCCTTTGCAATCTTTGTGGAGACTTTGCATAAATGATTGAAACAGTATGGAGAGCTATCGGGATATAAAGTTAACTGGGAATAAAGTGAAATTATGCCTTTAGCTGAAGGGAATTATTTGCCTTGTAGACAGGTTGTGAAGTTTAAATGGTCTGATCGAATTAAGTATTATTATTGATAGTAATTAAATTCACTTATTTGAATTGAATTATTTACCCTTAATGTCTAGAATTAAGTATAATTTACATCGGTGGAAGGATTTACCCCTAACGTTGATAGGATGGGTTAAATGTATTAAAATGAATATCTTTCCCCGAATTCAATATTTTTTTCAATCTATTCCATGACGGATCCCTCAAAATGTTTCTAAAGATTTGAATACTTTGGTGAGAAATTTTTTTGTGGAAAGATAAAAAGGCAAGGTGTCATTACAAAAGTTAACTTGGAAATATGCACCAGGAGGTTTGCAACTTCCTAATTTTCAAAATTACCTCTATTATGAATCAGCTCAGTTGAAATTTATTAATAGGATATTTCAAGTGGATCAACCCTCTGTGAATATGGGCTAATATTTAATTATCTCAGACAGGTGAAAAGAGGATGGACCAATTTATATAATCGACGGAATTCTCAGTTATTAAGTAATTATAATTAAAACATTTAATGGAATTATGGAATTAAAAAATGAAATTATAGGTACCCAATGGAAAATTTCAGCTAAAACACCTTTGTTTCAAAATAAGCTTTATCCCTTTACAGTTAATAATCAACTTTTGAAGTTGTGGGAGCAAAAAGGAATTAAATTGGTAAAAGATTGTTATGAGGCGGGTTATTTTATTTCTTTTCAAAGAATGAAAAAAAACATAGAAACATAGAAGATAGGAGCAGGAGTAGGTCATTCGGCCCTTCGAGCCTGCTCCACCATTCAACGAGATCATGGCTGATCTTAAAGTTCAGTACCCCGTCCCCGCCTTCTCTCCGTAACCTTTAATACCCTTATATGAAATACCTTCAAGTACTCTTTTTTCCTATTATCAAGTTAAAGCATTATTGTTAGATAATTTTGGACGTACTTTGAGGCTTCCTAGAAGGTCACTATTTGAAATTTTAATTACTGATGGTGGTAAGAAAGGATTTATATCTGAGATGTATGTTTTATTGCAAAATAAAATGCCTAAACCAGATGTTTATAAATGTGGAGTGAAATGGGAAAAAGATTTGGCAGTATCTATTTCTCAGGATGATTGGATGTCTATATGTAAACAGTATTGTCTAAAATTGTAAATGTAAGGTATCGATTGGTTCACTATAACTTTATCCATCAATTATATTTGACTCCGGAGAAATTAAAGAAATATAAATATGTTTCTTCTGAATTATGTATTAGATGCCACGAGGAAGTGGGGACCTTTTTACATTCGGTTTGGTTATGTGAGGCGGTTAAACCTTTTTGGAATAAAATTAAGGAATTTTTGGAGGTTATGTTCAGATTTAAAATTTCACGTGATATTTTTATTGGGTTATATTAAAAAATTGAGTTTGGAATGAAAATTAGATAAATTTCAAATTACCTTTTTAAGACTAGCTTTAGCAGTGGCCAGTAGCAGTTGCAGTTACATGGAAAAATGGGACCAAATTGAGTATCCAACGATGGCGTGGAGATGTGATCATGTATTCCCTTGGAGAAAATAACGTGCAACTTAAGAAATAAATTTTTTTAAATTAAAACTTGGAACCTGTATATGGAATATATGTGAGACTAGATCATTAATTTTTTTTCTCCATACATGGGTAGTGCAGTCCCAATCCATGGCAAATGAGTGAATGGCATTGTCGGTGTAGATCTCCTCTTCTCTTTCTTCTTTTCTCTTGGGGTAGTTTAGAGGGGTGTTGGGTGGGATGGGGGAGGAATAGGGTTGGGGGGTGGGGGGTTATGTGGGAGAAAACATTATGTGTTGGATTGTATTTCGATTGTATGATTCATTATCGTTTATAAATAAAATTTACAAATTAAAGGTGTATGATATGCTCGCCTTCGTTAGTCAGGGGGATTGAGTTCAAGAGTCGTGAGGTAATGTTGCAGCTCTATATAATTCTGGTTAGACCACACTTGGAGTATTGTTGCTCAGTTCTGGTCACCTCATTACAGGAAGTGTGTAGATGCTTTGAATAGGGTGCAAAGGAGATTTACCAGGATGTTGCCTGGAACGGAGAACATGAGGCAAGGTTGACAGAGTTAGGTCTTCTCTCTTGGGAATGACAAAGGGTGAGCAGTGACTAAACAGAGGTGTATAAGGTTATGAGGGGCTGAGATAGGGTGGACAGCCTTTATATACACGGAGTGGTGGGTGCCTGGAATGCATTGGCAGGGGTGATGGTGGAGGTTGGTGCAACAGGGACATTTAAAAGACTCTTAGGCACATGGATGTAAGAAAGAGGTTGTGAGGGGTTAGATTTTTTCAGTTGGTTTACATAGGTCAGCACAACATCGTGGACTGAAGGGCCTGCAATGTGCTATAATGTTCTAACACACAACCAGACCCTTACCAGCATTGCTTCTCTCCAAGTCCAGGCTATTTCCTGAAATAGGAGCACACCCCCACCCTCTACCCCTGTGCTCTTAACCCAGCTGAATGTTAGTCCATGCCCTGACATCAACCAGCAATGAAGGTCCACCTCGCGTTCTCAGCCAGACACCTGAGCACTTCATGTCGTGCAGAACCACCCTAACAGACCAGACAGGTTGAACTCTCTTCCAAGACCAGAGAACTTGATTTCGTCAGGACTTGTGCAATTGGATGAAATAAACTTGAACCAAAGGAAAATAAAACATCCTCCCAGTGACCTCCTTGTGAGTATTTCCTCCAAATGCTCCAGTTTCCTCCTGTGTTCCAATGAATTGCAGGGTTGGTGGATGGGTGCATTTGGACAGCAGGGGCTCGTGAGCCAGCAGGTCCCTGTTACAGTGCTCGGTATTAAAACAAAATTAAACTCGGGGCCAAAATCGACAGGAAAATCCTCTCCAATCTTTACTCCTGTTCCTGCAGAGACAGAAACTCATCTACTTGAATTTAACTGTGAACCTTGATCCAAGGATGTTCACAGAAAGATGCCCCATGACGGCTGAAAGGCCGGACATTTGCAACAAAAAAATAGAAGCTGCTGGAAATCCTCAGCAGGTCACACAACGTCTGTAGGGAGAGAATTAGAGTAAACCCCTCAAGTTGGATGGTTTCTGGTTTGACCTCTCGAGTTAATGACCCAATTACAGAGAGCAGGTAGATATAACAGAGGGGATTAATTTATCATTGTCTTGGACTGTCAAAGAGTCATCGTGCTCCAGTGCCTTCTTGCAAAACAAAAAGAAATCCCTTTTGGAGATTAATTGGATTGGTGCAGACCAGTGGTTTTCAAACTTTTTCGTTCCACTCACACACCACCTGAGGTAGCATGTGAGTGAAAAGAAAAAGTTTGAAAACCACTGGTGTAACCGGACAAAAGGTTGGTACAGGTTTTGACAAGTTGGGCTGCGGAGCCTGTTTACATGCTGAGGATCTCTATGAATCTCCAACTCCTTGAGTCATCCAAGTTGGATCTTCTTACGATACATAGAATATTACTAGCATAGTACAGGTGCTTCATGCCTCTGCAAAGTATCCTTCCTGTAACGAAGTTACAAGAACTGAATGCAATACACCAGAGTTGTATAGAGTTGTAACATTACCGCGCAGCCCTTGAACTCAATACCCTGACTAATGAAGGCCAACACACCCTACGCTGCCTTAACCGTGCTATCAATTATGTGGACTGGGACCTAGATCTCTCTGTTCCTCCACACTTAAAAATCCTGCCGTTAACCACATTGTCTTCAGGTTTGACCTTGCAAAGTGCATTTTACACTTAACTGAATTGAACTTCGTCTGCCACTTCTCCGCCCAACTCTGCATCCTGTCTATATCCTGCTGCCAACCTACAACACTATCTACAACACCTTCAACCTTTGTATCATCTGCACGTTGACGGTAGGAACTTCCTGCAGAGAGGGGCGACTATCTGGAATGCTCTAGCCTAGAGCAGCCATTCTCAACCTTTTTTTCAGCTATGCTCTCCCCTTCCCCCCACCCCCCTCAAAGTTTATGGGGCCCCTTCCCTGTGAGGCAATCAATGTTTTGGTTTCTTCCGTACTTCTCTCCTACCGACTACATTAAGAACATTAAAATATTTATGATGCGTAACGTGAAAACAAAATGTGCTGAAGCCCCCAGGGTCCTGATGAAAATGGCTGCCCTGGAGGGTTGTCGAGCCTGGATCACAAGGGTATTTAGGGGGGAACCAGAAACATTTTTTGAATGATAAAGGAATAAGGAAAAGTAGCACAGAAGAGATGAAGCCTGGGCCACATCAGCCTAGGAGGTCATAAGTGCTCTGTGGTTAGTAAAGGATTACTTAAGGTGGCACATGAGGTTGAGAACCACTGGCTTAGAATATTGTGCCAAAACTTGACTTGTATTCATTGGAGTTTAAATACTGTGGGTTGTTTTCTGTACCCAAACTGTTGTCACCTTCTCAAGGGCAAATCCTCAAGGGAAATTTGAGATGGACAGGTGCCTGGATACAGCTAGGTTACTGGACATACCATGGACTACATCCAGTTTAAAATCAACTGTGACAGCTGAGTACTTAAATACTAGTAATTGAGTAAATCTAAAAAATAAAGCTAATTCTACCAACAGTGTTGATAAAACTACTGAGCCGTCCCACCTGGCTCACGAACGTCCTTCAAGCAAGGAACTATACTGGCCAACACTAGAATCCAGCCCTTCCTCTGTTCAAAGCCATTAGTGGTGGGTGATAAATGCTGGCATTTCCCTGTGAAGCCACATCCTCAGAACAAAGTAAAATGACTGAAATGGGTGCCCATTGTAAACATTACAGAGCACCATCTCCCTCTTCCTCTCCCTCCCCCATCTCCCTCCCCCATCTCCCTCTCCCATCTCCCTCTCCCATCTCCCTCTCCCATCTCCCTCTCCCATCTCCCTCTCCCATCTCCCTCTCCCATCTCCATCTTCATCTTCTCCCCCATCTTCCCCAATATTATTAAGTGGCCTGTGATTTTAATACTTGATCTCACTCAGTATTATCTATTCATGCTGTCACAGCAATTCTCAACCTGCTTTCTTTGTGGTTATGGCCCCCCTTAGGACTCTGCTCATTACGGGTCCCCTTCCCTGTGAAGCAGTCATGTTTCATTGGTTTCTTCCCTCCTTCTGACTACATAAACAACATTAAAAAAAATTATGCTGCAACTGTACAAGGTCCTGGTGAGGCCACATCTGGAGGACTGCGTGCAGTTCTGGCCTCCTGACTTGAGGAAGGATGGACTGACTTTGAAGGCGGTGCGGAGGAGGTTCACCTTGTTGATTCCAGAGATGAGGGGGTTAGTCCATGAGGAGAGATCGAGTCATCTGGGACTGTACTCGCTGGAATTTAGGAGAATGAGAGGGCATATAAAATTATGAAAGGCATAGAGGCAAGTTGTTTCCATTGGTGGGAGAGACCAGAACTAGGGAACACAGCCTCGAGATCCAAGGCAGTAGAGTTAGGACGGAGATGAGGAGGAACTGCTTTTCCCAGAGGGTGGGGAATCTGCAGAATTCACTGCCCATTGAAGCAGTGGAGGTGGCCTCAATAAATATATTTAAAGCGAGGTTCGATATATTTCTACATACTTGGGGAATTAAGGGAAAAGGCAGGTCGGTAGAGATGAGCCCAACTCCTGCTCCTATTTCTTATGTTCTGATTATTTCAGTCAGTGCCCTCCCACCCCCACACCCCCCCCCCCCCGTAAATGTGCTGTCGCCCCCAAAAGGGGCCAAAATGGCAGATTGCATAGCTGCAATAGGACCCATTACAAGCAGAGGAAGAGAATTGCCTCTTCCGCTTGGAGCCAGACTCAACATGGAACTCAATAGCCAAGTTACATGCCAGGACGTGGCCCAATGGGTTAAGGTGTTGCCCCTCAGCTCCAGAGACACGGCTTCAATCTCGACATCGGGTACTGTCTGTGCGGAGCTTGCATCTTCTCCCTCGGTGGATTTTCACCAGGTGCTCCACTCTACCACCGTGTCCCAAAGATGCTATGTTGATGGCCCATTGCAAAATGCCCCCAGTGAGTAGGTAAGGGGCAGGAGTTGGGGAAGTTAGTACAAATGCAGAAGAATTTTAAAAATGAGCAGAAATAGGCTATCCAGGCCATTGAGTCTCCCCTGCCATTCTTCCCAATGCCTGGCCTTCTCCCCATAACCTTTGCCTTGGCTAATCAAGATCCTATCAATCTCTATACACACGATGACCTGACCCTCCACACCACCCCCCCCCACCCCAGCACCATGCAAAAAGCTGCACAGGTTCACTGCCCTCAGGCTAAAAAAATATTCCACCACATCTAAGTAGTCGTCCTTGAATCCTGAAGTTGGACGCTCTTGTCCTAGCCTCTCTCTGACCATCAGAAACAGGTTTGTTTGTTGGTCAAGGTCTATCCAGCTCAGAGTTAGCTTCTATAACTTTCACTATTGGTTGTGGAAAGATGATGGATGTCAGCAGACAGTCCTGACAAACAGAACCAAGTCACATGCTGTATATCTCTGTATACTGTACATGCACAAGGCCTAACCCAGACTCATACCATTCGACGTTCAGGCCTTTTCCCCTTTGGCTTGGGGAATAAGGCAGGTCACCTGACTAGAGTGAATTTGAGGTGACCTTTTGGTATCCCCAGAGGTAAAACCCCAGGCCACAAAACACTTAATTTTTCAGAATGATTCGTCAAGTTTCAAGACAAACGGGCTCAGAGTTTTACATTAGGGTTAAGGTGATGCCCTTCAGTCCAACGCATCCATGCTGACCAAGTTGCTTACCTGTGCTGAACCTTTCCAGTCTAAATGTTGTATTACTCCTCCCTCTCCCTTCTGTGTGAAAAAACTTGACCATAAAGTCCTCTATATAGGACATCGCCTTCCCAAGATCGTGTTATATGGCGAGCTCTCCACTGGCCACCGAGACAGAGGTGCACCAAAGAGGTACAAGGACTGCCTAAAGAAAGCTCTTGGTGCCTGCCCCATTGACCACCGCCAGTGGGCTGATATCATCTCAAACCGTGCATCTTGACGCCTCACAGTTCGAAGACCGCAGAGTCCACCTCACTGTCAAAAGACAAAGGAGGAAAAACCCAACACCCAACCCCAACCAACCAATTTTCCCCTGCAACATCTGCAACCATGTCTGCCTGTCCCGCATCGGACTTGTCAGCCACAAACGAGCCTGCAGCTGACGTGGTCTTTACCCCTCCATAAATCTTCGTCCGCGAAGCCAAGCAAAGATAGAGGTCCTCTGTGCCCTCACAATAATACTCAGAATACCTGCTTGGCTAAAACAAGTAAGCATTTCTGTACATTATGTACATTAGAACAGGGCGGCGTAACATTTAGCTCAATGCTGGTACACCAGAAGTGATCGAACCAGGGTTTGAATCCGGGGCTCGCTGTAAGGAGTTTGTAAGTTCTCCCCCGTGTCTACTCCAGGTGCTCCAGTTCCTTCCCACTATTCAAAATCTACTGGGAATTGTAGGTCAAATGCGTGTAATTGGGAAGGCAAGTGCTTATGGGTTGAAAGGGCCTATTACATGATACACATCTAATTTTAAATTTAACAGAACAATACGCACAGTACAGGCCTTTTTGCCCACAATGTTGTTCTGACCTATAAATACATTCATCCTCCCCCTCCCGTCCCCATCTCACCCTCTGCCCTGCCCCCCATCTCCCTCTCTCCACCATCTCCCTCCCCTCCCCCTCTCTCCAGCTCCCTCTCTTCACCCATCTTCCAGCTCCCTCCCTTCCTCACCTTCCTCTCCTCTTCCACCATCCTGCCACCTCCCCCACATCTCACACTCCCACTTCTCCCCCGCCTCCCTCTTCTCCTCCTCCCCCCACCTCCCTCTTCTCCTCCACCCCCACCTCCCTCTTCTCCTCCTCCTCCCTCCCACCTCCCTCTTCTCCTCCTCCTCCTCCCCCACCTCCCTCTTCCCTCCTCCCCCTCCTTCCCCTCCTTCCCCTCCTCCCCCTCCTTCCCCTCCTCCCCCTCCTTCCCCTCCTCCCCCTCCTTCCCCTCCTCCCCCTCCTTCCCCTCCTCCCCCCTATCCACTTCCCCTCCTCCCCCTCCTTCCCCTCCTCCCCCTCCTTCCCCTCCTCCCCCTCCTCCCCCTCCTCCCCCTCCTCCCCCTCCTCCCCCTCCTTCCCCTCCTCCCCCTCCTTCCCCTCCTCCCCCTCCTCCCCCTCCTCCCCCTCCTTCCCCTCCTCCCCCTCCTTCCCCTCCTCCCCCCCCTTCCCCTCCTCCCCCCCCTTCCCCTCCTCCCCCTTCCCCTCCTCCCCCTTCCCCTCCTCCCCCTTCCCCTCCTCCCCCTTCCCCTCCTCCCCCTTCCCCTCCTCCCCCTTCCCCTCCTCCCCTTCCCCTCCTCCCCCTTCCCCTCCTCCCCCTTCCCCTCCTCCCCCTTCCCCCTCCTCCCCCTCCCCCTCCTCCCCCTCCCCCTCCTCCCCCTTCCCCTCCTCCCCCTTCCCCCTCCTCCCCTCCCCCTCCTCCCCCCTCCCCCTCCTCCCCCTCCCCCTCCCCCTCCTCCCCCTTCCCCTCCTCCCCCTTCCCCTCCTCCCCCTTCCCCTCCTCCCTCTTCCCTCCTCCCTCTTCCCCTCCTCCCTCTTCCCCTCCTCCCTCTTCCCCTCCTCCTCTTCCCCTCCTCCCTCTTCCCCTCCTCCCTCTTCCCCTCCTCCCTCTTCCCCTCCTCCCTCTTCCCCTCCTCCCTCTTCCCCTCCTCCCTCTTCCCCTCCTCCCTCTTCCCCTCCTCCCTCTTCCCCTCCTCCCTCTTCCCCTCCTCCCTCTTCCCCTCCTCCCTCTTCCCCTCCTCCCTCTTCCCCTCCTCCCTCTTCCCCTCCTCCCTCTTCCCCTCCTCCCTCTTCCCCTCCTCCCTCTTCCCCTCCTCCCTCTTCCCCTCCTCCCTCTTCCCCTCCTCCCTCTTCCCCTCCTCCCTCTTCCCCTCCTCCCTCTTCCCCTCCTCCCTCTTCCCCTCCTCCCTCTTCCCCTCCTCCCTCTTCCCCTCCTCCCCTCTTCCCCTCCTCCCCTCTTCCCCTCCTCCCTCTTCCCCTCCTCCCTCTTCCCCTCCTCCCTCTTCCCCTCCTCCCTCTCCTCCTCCTCCCTCTCCTCTCCTCCTCCCTCTCCTCCTCCTCCCTCTCCGCCTCCTCCCTCTCCGCCTCCTCCCTCTCCGCCTCCTCCCCCCCACCTCCCTCTTCGCCTCCTCCCCCCACCTCCCTCTTCGCCTCCTCCCCCCACCTCCCTCTTCTCCTCCCCCCACCTCCCTCTTCTCCTCCTCCCCCCTCCCTCATCTCCTCCCCCCTCTTTCATCTCCTCCCCTCTCCCTCATCTCCTCCCCTCTCCCTCATCTCCTCCCCTCTCCCTCATCTCCTCCCCTCTCCCTCATCTCCTCCCCTCTCCCTCATCTCCTCCCCTCTCCCTCATCTCCTCCCCTCTCCCTCATCTCCTCCCCTCTCCTCACCTTCTCCCCCCAGCTCCCTCATCTTCTCCCCCAGCTCCCTCATCTTCTGCCCCCAGCTCCCTCATCTTCTCCCCCAGCTCCCTCATCTTCTCCCCCAGTTCCCTCATCTTCTCCCCCAGTTCCCTCATCTTCTCCCCCAGTTCCCTCATCTTCTCCCCCAGCTCCCTCATCTTCTCCCCCAGCTCCCTCATCTTCTCCCCCCAGCTCCCTCATCTTCTCCCCCCAGCTCCCTCATCTTCTCCCCCCAGCTCCCTCATCTTCTCCCCCCAGCTCCCTCATCTTCTCCCCCAGTTCCCTCATCTTCTCCCCCAGGTCCCTCATCTTCTCCCCCCAGCTCCCTCATCTTCTCCCCCAGTTCCCTCATCTTCTCCCCCAGCTCCCTCATCTTCTCCCCCAGCTCCCTCATCTTCTCCCCCAGCTCCCTCATCTTCTCCCCCAGCTCCCTCATCTTCTCCCCCCCAGCTCCCTCATCTTCTCCCCCCAGCTCCCTCATCTTCTCCCCCCAGCTCCCTCATCTTCTCCCCCAGCTCCCTCATCTTCTCCCCCAGCTCCCTCATCTTCTGCCCCCAGCTCCCTCATCTTCTCCCCCAGCTCCCTCATCTTCTCCCCCAGGTCCCTCATCTTCTCCCCCCAGCTCCCTCATCTTCTCCCCCAGCTCCCTCATCTTCTCCCCCAGCTCCCTCATCTTCTCCCCAGCTCCCTCATCTTCTCCCCCCAGCTCCCTCATCTTCTCCCCCAGCTCCCTCATCTTCTCCCCCCAGCTCCCTCATCTTCTCCCCCCTGCTCCCTCATCTTCTCCCCCCAGCTCCCTCATCTTCTCCCCCCAGCTCCCTCATCTTCTGCCCCCAGCTCCCTCATCTTCTCCCCCAGGTCCCTCATCTTCTCCCCCAGGTCCCTCATCTTCTCCCCCAGGTCCCTCATCTTCTCCCCCCAGCTCCCTCTCCTCCTCTTTCCCCGACCCCCATGGGGATGGGGGATAGACATCACTCAGTCTGCCAAGTACTGCGACTGCCGCAATGAAAGAGGCAGGTTGAACGCGGAGGAAATATAATCTCGCCACGCCTACAGGGGCCCTCCGCGCTCGTACCGGCAGGGAACAGCGGCAGGGCTCATCCCATGGACCGGCGGGACCCCCCCGCCTCTCGCCCCCCCGCGGAGGTGCCCTGCACCAGGTCTAAAGGGAGAGGAGGGGGGGGGGGGGCATGAGCTCGTTCGTCTCTCCGTCTCCCATCTATTTCGGAGCGTGATGCCGGGGGTGGGGGTCGCTCAGGTGGAGAGCCGTCCCGGGACTGACGGACCCCCGGGGCTGTAACCGTGGAGCAGCCACTCGCCCCACGGGTTCAGGTGCGATGCCCCGCGGCGAGGACAGACGTGTCCATTTCACCTTGAGGACGTGTCAATTTCACAGCCCACCCTGTTTCAGGTTAAACCCCTATTTATCACCAATCCTTCCCGAAACAGATCATTCTAATCAAAAAGCCCATTATTTTCCACCAGTGACCCAGCTCTCAAATTATTTCCCGCCTCCTGTCACCATTTGCCCCGAGTCCCCCAACCTCTCACCATGAACATTGAAATTCCTGTAACAAATCATTTGAACATGATCATGGGACTCAGGTTTAACGTGGCTGCGACTCACCATGGCTGGACCGACCCTCTGCGGGGAGTTCAATGCTGGCCCTTCCTTGCTCACACTCCGAACGAGTGACGCGTCCCTGTGAGCTCTGCGCTAGTTCTCCGCTCCCCGGCGCGTCCCTCCAACCCAGCCACTGGCGCCGACGGAGGGGTGGAGTGTGCTGCCATTCATCCGCCCAGACTCGCGGGCAGAGAGGTGTGTCCTCGCCGGGGCGGGGGAGAGAGTGAGCAGGTGCAGGAGAACTTGCCGCCCTTCACCAATAGTCAATCCCCTCCTGCTTCTGTATATTATACGCGTCTAATAGTCGACCCCTTATCTTGTTTTGGCCCAAAAGTCTGGTATCTTCCATCTATTGCGTGAAAAAACTCGACCTTCCCCAGTTTGAGCCTCGGCCGCCCACCCATCCGAGCTCCCGGCGCCCTGACCGCGGATCTTCACCCCGGCCGTCCAGAGCTCCCGACGCCCAGACTGCGGATCCTCACCCTGGTCGCCCGTCTGCCAGAGCTCGTGGTGCCCAACCGCAGACCCTCGCCTCAGCCACCCACATGTCCAAGCTCCTGATGGCCTGAATGTGGACTTAACACCCGGTCCTGGCCACCCGCCCATCCAAGCTCCCAACGGATAAATCACAAATATACTTTCCGCAGTCAAAGTTACAGTCGATCCCCTAAATTTTACCATAAAAGTCGTCTATTACAAGAGTAGATACGGTCCCCTTCAGCCATCCAATTCCCCTATGAAGAGGTTTGCCCTGCAGATAGGCTTCGGCAATTCTTTATTTGACAGCACAGATGACCACCACACTGTTACAGCCGCAGTGTTCAGAACCTGAGTTCGAATCCCCGCTGACTGGAAGGAGTTTGTCAGTTCTCCCCGTGTCTGCATGGGTTTTCCCCGGGGGTGGGGGGGGGGGGGCTCCAGTTTCCTCCCATTGTTCAAAACGTACCTGGTGGTTATAGGTTAATTGGTGTAAATTGGCACTGGCCTAAAGGGCCTGTGACCATGCTGTATGTCTCCTTGAAATTCCTGAATCTGCAGCTTTTGTCCTATTTTAAAAACTGGCCTGGGCAACTTTCCCTAGGAAGGAGTACCACTAGTTCCCAACTCTGTGGGAAGATTTTTCTCCTCGTCTCAGTCCTAAATGCATTCACTTTATTAGCTATAGGTCTGCACCTTGCTGTAAAGTTTTAAAATTTAAACATACAGCAGGGAAACAGCCCATGCCACCCAAATGCACTCAATTAACTTTCAACCCCCTATATGTTTTGAACAGTGGTAGAAAACCAGAGCCCCCAGGAAAAACTCATGCAGACATGGGGAAAACATACCAACTCTTTATAAATAGCATGGGATTCGAACCCCGGTCCCGATCACTAGTGCTGTAACAGAGTTGAGCTAACGGCGATATTAACTGTGCTACCCTAATAAAACCGTCAATCATAGGAGCAGAAATAGCCCATTCAGCCCATCGAGTCTGCCCTGCTATTTAATCATGAGCTGCTCCATTGACCCACAGCCCCATTATCCGGCCTTCTCCCCATAACCTTTGATGCCCTGGCTAATCAAGAACTTATCAATCTCTACCTTAAATACACCCAACTGGCCTCCATATCCACCTGTGGCAAAAAAATTCTATTGATTTACCCTCCCCCCCCCCCCATTGATGAAATTCCTCTGCATCTCTGTCCTAAGTGGATACCCTTCAATACTGAAGTTGTGCCCTTGTGTCCCGAGACTCTCCCAGATTGAGAGACAACTTTTCTACATCTACTCTGTCCACAACCTTTCAACATTCAAAATGTTTCAATGAGATCCCCCTTCATTCTCCTAAATTCCAATGAGTCCAGACCAAGAGCTGTCAAACGCTCCTCATATGATAATCTTTTCATTCCCAGAATCATCTTTATGAACCTCCTCTGAACCCTCTCTAACGTCAGCACATCCTTTCTTAAATGTGGAGCCCAAAATTGCTCACAATACTCCAAGTGAGGTCTCACTAGGGCCTTATAAAGCCTCAACATCACATCCCTGCTCTTCTATTCTGTTCCTCTTGAAACGAACGCCCACATTGCATTTGCCTTCTTCCCCACCCACTCAACCTACAAGTTTCCATTCAGGATATCCTGCATGAGGACTCCCAGATCCCTTTGTATTTGGGAATTTTCAATTTTGTCCCCATCCAGAAAATCATCTGCCCATTTATTTCCCCTTGAACTTTCCGACATTGTATTTCATTTGCACTTCTCTGTTTTTGTTCTATCATGAGACTTGTCAATGGACTTCCCCAACATCAAGAGCACTCTCACTGCACCTAATCTTGGTCTAGTCCTGGAGCCTAGAGTTGTTTGAGCAAGCCTTCTATTTGGGTGCCTGGAACGCCTTGCCGGGGATGGTGGTGGAGGCTGAAATATTGGGGCCATTTAAGAGACTCTTGGACATATGGATGGAAGAACAATAGAGGGTTTTGGGGGAGGGAGGGTTTAGTACTTTTATTTAAGGCATAACATTGAGGGCTGAAGGGCCTGTACTGTATTGCATTGCTCTATGTTCTAAGACAGTAGCAGTTAGATTTTATTCAGGTTTATTGTCCGAGAACTTACATGACATCACATACATCCCCGAGGTTCCTTTTCCTGCAGGCACAGCAGAATTACCACATATTGGTTCTTTCTTTGGCTTGGCTTCGCGGACGAAGATTTATGGAGGGGGTGCACATATTGGTAGTGCAGAAAAAAACTACGCAGTGTAAACAAATAAAGAACGGGAAACAGATAATAAATGTAAACAAACTGACTGTGCCACCCAGAGAGAACAGAAAGAAAATCAATAAAGTGCACAAGCCAGAGACTTAAATAAGTTCCTGATTGAGTTTGTTGTTGAGGAGGCTGATGGTGGGGGGGGGGGGGGGAGGAGCAGCTCTTCCTGAATCCGGTGGGTGCGAGTCTTGTGGCACCGATACCTCTTTCCTGATGGTAGCAGCAAGAACTGAACGGGTGCTGGGTGGAGTCGATCCTTGATGATCGCTGCTGCTCTCCGACGGCAGCGTTCCCTGTAGATGTTCTCGATGGCAGGGAGGGTTTTGCCTGTGATGTCCTGGGCTGTGTCCACTACCTTTTGCAAGGCTTTACACTCAAGAGTATTGGTGACCCCATACTAGGTTGTGATGGAGCCAGTCAGCAGACTTTTCCACCACACATCTGTAGAAATTTGCCAGTATTTCTGATGTCATCCCAAACCTCCGCAAACCCCTGAGGAAGTAGAGGTGCTGACGGGCTTTCTTCACGATGCCATTAGTGAGTTGGGTTGAGGAAAGAACCTCTGAGATAGTGACTCCCAAGAACTTAAATTTCCTCACCCTGTCCACCTCTGATCCCTCAATGTTCACTGGATTGTACGCCTCTGGGTTTCCCTTCCTGAAGTCTACAATCAGCTCCTTAGTTAGATATCGAGTGCAAGCTTGTTGAATGCAGCATTCAGCCAAGTTTTCAATCTCCCTCATCCACTTCCTTTAGACAGCCCATGAGCAGGGTATCGTCAGCAAGACGATGGGTCCTAGGTGCTCGCAACGCCGAGAACTCTAGATAAGTCAGCTTATTTGTCCCTTGATGGGAGTGGGGTTTATCCAAGGTGAGGCCAATCTTTTCTTTCTCTTGCCATACTTTTCCTTCTCATTTCTTGGAGGGGGGGGGGTTGGGTGGGAGAGTTCCTCTTATTTTGTTCTTTTTTTCCCTCTATTCTCTTTTTATCCTTTGTTTCAACAGGAACATTGAATTTGCATTTTTGTAAATTTTCTTTCTTTACAACAATTGAATCACATGTCGATATCGGCAGGCAGATCAAGACTTGATTTGTTAACATTATGGATATCGATTTTTTTTTTTCCTTTTTTTGATTATTCTTTGTTTTGACTGCACATTGGTTGAAATTTCTCAACATAAAGTAAAATTTTAAAAAGGTGAGGGGGTCCTATTGAGAAATCGGGCCCATCGAGCCTGCCCCTCCTTTCAATGAGATCACGGCTGAAATGGTCATGGATTCAGCTCCACTGAGCCTGTTCCCCAGAGAAATGCTTAAATATATTCAATGAGGCCGCGTCCACTGCTTCCTTGGGCAGAGAACTCCAGATTCAATGCTCTCTGGGAGAAGCTGTTCCTCCTCAGCTCTATCCTAAATCTACTCTCTGAATGTTAAGGCCACGTTCCCTAGTTGTATCTCACCGGCCAGTGAAAACACCCTCCTTGGTCCTATTTATTTCTATGATTTAAAGATCTCAATAACTCTCCCAACCACAGATATTAGACAATTTCTTTGTTCCCCTTATCTTAAATAACAAAGCTACAATTGGAAAGAAGCAAACAAAAAAAATTGGAAAATTCAGGCAAATTACCTTTTGGCCTTGACCTTTACCTTCCTTTGAAAGGGAGCCTCCAGAGAGAGCATAGAACAGTGCAGGAATAGGCCCTTCGGCCCTCGTGTCTGTGCTGAACCCAATGTCCAAATCAGAGTGAAACTCTGTTGCTTGCAGGTTGAGTCGGTGGTGAAGAAGGAAAATGCAAAGCTGCCGTTCATTTCAAGAGGAACAGAATATAAAAGCAGGGGTGTGATGGTGAGGCTTTGGCATTGGTGAGGCCAAATTTTGGAATAGTGTGTGCAGTTTTGGTCGCCAAATTACAGGAAGGATATCAACAGAATAGAGAGAGAGGAGAGGAGATTTACAAGAATGTTGCCATTGTTTCAGGGTTTGAGTTACAGAGAAAGGTTGAGCAGGCTGGGACTTTATTCCCTGGAGCGTAGAAGATTGAGGGGTGATTTGATCGAGGTATTTAAAATTATGAGGGGGGCACATAGAGTCAATGTGGACAAGCTTTTTCCATTGAGAGCAGGGGAGATTCAAACATGAGGACATGGATTAAGAGTAAAATGGGAAAAGTTTAGGGGCAACATGAGGGGGAATTTCTTCATCCAGAGGGTGGTGGGAGTGTGGAATGAGCTTTCGGCCAAAGTGGTAGATGCAAGTTCAATTTTAAAATTTAAGGAAAAGTTGGATAGGTGTATGGATGAGAGGGGTAGTGTAGGTTATGGGCTGGTGCGGGTCACTGGGGCTAGGTGGAAGAAAGTGTTCGGCATGGACTCAAAGGGCCGAAATGTTATATGGTTATATATGCTGAGACCCCACTTGGAGTATTGTGAGCAGTTTTGGGCTCATCATTTAAGAAAGGATATGCTGGACGGGGTTCAGAAGAGTTTGAGAAGGATGATTCCGGGATTGAAAGGGTTATAATCTGGGAACGTTTGATGACTCTTGGCCTGTACCTGTTGTAATTTAGGAGAATTGGGGGGGTGGGGGGGAAACACATCAAATGTTGAAAGGCATGAACAGTAGATGTAGAAAGTTTATTTCCCATGGTGGGAGAGTCTAGGACAAGAGGGCACAATTTCAGGATTGAAGGGTGTCCGCTTAGAACAGAAGTATTTCTTTAGCCAGAGGGTGGTGAATCTCTGGAATTTGTGGAGGTAGGTCACTGCATTTATTTAAGGCTAGAGAGTGATAGATTCTTGATTAGCCAGGGCATCAAAGGTGATGGGGAGAAGGCTGGGCAGTGGGGCTGAGTGGGAAATTGGATCAGCTCATGATTAAATGGTGGGGCAGACTCAATGGGCTGAATGGCCTATTTCTGCTCCTATGGTGTGATGTGATCCCTCCATTCCCTGCATATTCATGTCTCTATCTAGAAGCCTCTATCATGTCTGCTTCAACCACTAGTCCAGGCTGTCTATTCCAGTCACTCACCCCTCTGTGTAAAAGCCCTACCTGCACATCTCCTTTAAACTCTACACCCCTCTCCCCCACTTTTAACAGTGTCCTGTAGAAAGGAACCTGTACAAAATCTGACTGCCTCCTTGTGATAGTACAGATTCTATCACCAATGTGTACAGATGGTAGTGTAGGATGACTGTGATTGGCTGAGAGTGTTACCACACCTATTGGCAGGTCTTAAAGGATTGCTTCTAGCCAGACCAGGTCATTCTGGACTGGTCGACCTACTTGTGATATGCTCCAGTCTTTTAGTTAATAAAAGCCCTGGTTTGGATCAACAAGTCTTTGGTTCTTTCGACACGCACTACACTCCCATTATTCGATAAACTTCTATTGGGTCACCTCTCAACCTTTGATGCTCCAGAGGTCTGAGGTATCTCCCAGTCATTAGTGCTGTCAGATTTTTACTTAGTTTGCCTTGTCTCCTTACCTGCTGAGAGGATCTCCTTGAGTTAGTCAAGCAAGGATGGTAGACTTCACAGTGTGGAAACAGGCCCTTTGGCCCAACTTGCCCACGCTGACCAAGATGTCCCACCCACACTAGTCCCACCTGCCTGGGTTTGGCTCATCTCCCTCTGTCCATGTATCTGTCCTGGATTTGCTGTAACAGCAAATAACACCTGCCTCAACACCCTTCCTCCGGCAGCCCGTTCCATACACCCACCACCCTCTGTGTAAAAACATTACCCTTCAGGTTCCTCTTAAATCTCTCCCCTTTACCTTAAACCCATGTCCTCTGGTTACCAATTCACCATCTCCGGGCAAAAGATTCTTTGCATTCACCCAATCTAATCCTCTCGTGATTTTTGTCCGCCTCTGTGAGATCTCCCCTCATTGTCCTGTGCTCCAAGGAATAAAGCCCTGGCCGGCTCCACCTCTCCCTGTAGCTCAGGCCCCCCCAAGTCCTGGCAACATCCTCGTCAACCTTCTCTGCATCCTCTCCAGCTCCTCGACGTCATCTTCCCTGCAGCACGGCGACCAACACTGAACGCGATGCTCCAAATGGGGCCTCACCAATGTCTTATGCAACTATTCTCCAGAGCCAGTGTATTTGGCATGTTCCAACCCTGACTGTAGACAGCCAGGGACTCATTTTGAAAGGACACAGTTAAGTGGAAACAGGCCCTTTGGCCCAACGTTCTCAGCACCATCATCACCATGGCCCATCCTTTCTCAAGCGAAGATGAATACGGTGTCTTGTACCTTTTCTGTCCTCACAGAACGCTTTTTCTGTTTTCCATGGAGCTGTAGGCACCATGTGCCGGGACAAGGACTTGGAGGCGAGTGCTTGCCCAGGACAAACGCCTCCCTCTGGATCCCATGCCACTGGGCCTGGCGGAGTGCAAGGCAAGACAGCCAGAGTGACGCGGGATTGCCCCACAGTGGTCTGTTTCAAGACCGTGCTCGCTGGCCATTGTCCTTACAGATCCTTCGCCCACCGAGTTTGCTGCTGCCAGACTGACCTGTGCTATTTGCCCATAGCTGGGGCCCTTTCCAGGTATTGACGGCTGGGCGAGCCGAGCCCAGGGATTTGAAGTCAGAGTTTCCTTCTCCTCGCCTTTGCCTGAAGAGGGCAAACCTGCAAGGCAGCAGGTAGTTTGAACCCACAGATCCGCCCTCGGGATCTTTCTCGTACTGACCAAAATATTTCCCTGCCCACGTTTGGCCAATATCCCCCTGAACCAATCCTACCATGTATCCATCCAAATGTTTCTTAAACTAGTACCTGCCTCAACCCCTCCTCTGGCAGCCGTTCCGTACACCTTCCACCCTCTGTGTAATAAAGAAATTACTCCTCAGATTCCTGTTAAATTTCCCCCCACCCCCCATCCCACCTGAGACCTGGCAAAGATAGAGTTGGAACAATGAGAAAGTGAAGTTTACTTTGGTAGGGTTGTATATGATGCCACGTATTTACTCTGACAGCAAACCTGAACTTTGAACCAAATTTTCCCTTTTTCAGGATACAAGAAGGCTGGTGTTCACTTTATTTAGTCAGGAGCTCACTGCCCTCGAAAAGAGAGGTTTGGAGATTTGTTAGCTATTTTGTCAAGATCGCACCTAAGGTCAGACTGGGCCAGGACACCAGATTCCTGTCCCTGCTGAGCAATCGTGCGTCATAGAAACATTGAAAACCTACAGCACCATACAGGTCCTTTGGCCCAGAAAGTTGTGCTGAACATGTCCCTACCTTAGAAATGACTAGGCTTACCCATAGCCCTCTATTTTTCTGAGCTACCTATCCACAAGTCTCTTAGAAGACCCTAACATTTTCGCTTCCACTCCCATCGCCGGCAGCCCATTCCACGCACCCACCATTCTCTGCGTAAAAAAACTTACCCCTGTCATCTCCTCTGTACTCGCTCCCCAGCACCTGAAACTCGTGTCCTCTTGTGGCCACCATTTCAGCCCTGGGGAAAAGGTGTCCGGCTATCCACACGATCAACTCTCTCATCATCTTGTGTCAGTATTTCCTGCATTTTTTCACTGCACAGAGAGAGAGAGAGAGAGAGAGAGAGAGAGAGAGAGAGAGAGAGAGAGAAAGAGAGAAAGAGAGAGAGAGAGAGAGAGAGAGAAAGAGAGAGAGAGAAAGAGAGAGAGAGAGAGAGAGAGAGAGAGAGAAAGAGAGAAAGAGAGAGAGAGAGCAAAGCCATTCAGCCCCCTGAATTAATGCTGGCCTGCAGAGCAATCCCATCAATCCTATTCCTCAACTTATTTGGGCTCTCCCTCTACCCGTCTCTCCTTCCGTCCAAGACCTTGTCGCCTCTTTGCCCCTCTCCCCCTTTGATTTTCTTTTCACAATACATATTGATGATTTAGATTGTAGATTAAATGGTTTTGTGGCAAAGTTTGTAGATGACACCAAAGTAGGTGGTACAGTACAAAGTGTAGAAGAAATCGAAAGCTTGCTGAGAGACTTGAACAATTTAGGAGAATGGACGAAGAAATGGCAGATGAGATATAATGTTGAGAAAAGTACGGTTGTGCATTTTGGTCGAGGAAATAAACGGTCGGATTATTATTTGGATGGGGAGAAAATTCAAACCTCAGATGTACAAAGGGTCTTGGGGGTCCTCGTGCAGGACACCCTGAAAGTTGACCGCCAGGTTGGATTGGCGGGAAAGAAGGTGAATGGTATGTTGGCATTCGTTTCAAAGGGGATTGTGTATAAGAATAAAGAGGTGTTGATGAGTCTCTGTGGGCCACTGGTGAGTTCTCATTTGGAGTAACTGTGTGCAGTTTTGGGCCCCATATCTTAGAATGGATATAACAAAGTTGGAGAGGATACAGAGGAGGTTTACCAGAATGATTCCAAGAATGAGAAGGCCAACGTATGAGGAACACTTAGCGGCTCTTGGACTTTATTCATTAGAATATAGAAGAATGAGAAGGGATCTCATAGAAACATTTCGAATAATGAATTGATTGGACAGAGTGGATGTAAATAAGATGTTTCCCCTGTTGGGTGATTCCAGGACAAGAGTCCACAGTCTTAGAATTTAAAAAATACCACAGAGATGTGGAGAAATTTCTATAGCCAGAGGGTTGTAGATTTGTGCAATTTGTGGCCACGTGCAGCTGTGGAGGCAGAATCCTTGGAGGAATTTAAAGGGGAAATTGATAGGTATGTAATTACTCAGGGTATCATGGGATATGGGGACAAGGTCGGAACTTGGAACTAGATGCGAGAACAGTTTCGCTCAGGGAGGTTTCACGGAGCAAACTCGATGGGCCAAGATCTGTGATCTTGTGATATAGTTGCCACCTCCCCTTCCCACTTTAGTCTCGGTGAAGGGTCCCGACCTGAAAGGTCGACTAATTGTTTACACATAGAACACTACAGCACAGTACAGGCCCTTCAGCCCTTGATGTTGTGCCGACCCATATATTCCTTAAAAAAAATTACTAAACCCTCCCTATCTTGTGACTCTATCTTTCTTCCATCCATGTGCCTGTCTAAAGGTCTCTTAAATGTCCTTATTGTTCCAGCCTCTCTGTACCAACCAATCTCCCACTGTAACTCTGCATTTCTGAACTGCATCTTACTAGTTCTGCTATGTTATAAGGCACTGGTGAATTCTCACTTAGACTACATTTTGGGCTCCTTATTTAAGAAAGTATGTGGTGGTACTGGAGAGGGTTCAGAGAAGATTCACAAGAATGAAGGGATTAACATATGAGGAACATTTGACGGCTCTTGGACTGGACTCCTTGGAGTTCAGAAGAATGGGGGGGGGTTACCTCATAGAAGAATTTTGAATGTTCAAAGGCCTAGACAGAGTAGTTTGGCAAGGTTGTTTCCCGTCATGGTGGAGAAATCTAGGACAAGAAGGCACAACTTCAGGATTGCAGGGTGCTCATTTACAACAGAGATGAGGAGGAAATTCTTTAGTCAGAGAGCAGTGAATCTCTAGAATATACTACCATGGGCAGCTGTGGGTGTATTTAAGGTAGAGGTTGATAGGTATCTGAATAGTCAGGGTATCAAAGGTTATGGGGAGAAGCCAGGGGAGTGGGGCTGAGTGGGACAATGGATCAGCTGGATTGGTGGAGAAGAGTCAATGTTCCATATTCTTCCCTGCCTTTATCAAGCTCCTGAATGAACCCCACAACAATACTCTCATGCTGTCCTGGTAACTAAAGTTGTTTAAGATGTTGGTGAGGCCAAATTTGGAGAATTGTGCACAGTTTTGGTCACCTATCTGCTGGAAGGTGTAGACCAGAGATTCTCAACCTTTTACTTTCCACTCACATCCCACTTGAAGTAATCCGTATGTCATCGGTGCTCTGTGATGAGTAAAGGGTTGCTTCAGGTGGGATGTCACTGCCCTCTGTTGGCAGATGTTTCAAACTGTGGTTCACACCCTCCTCAAAGGAGAAGTTCAGTAAAAACTTGGAAATGCTAGAGGTATTCAGCAGGGCAGCCTGCCTGCTTTTTACACCTACCTTGAAGAAGGGCTCAGGCCTGAAACGTCGGCTATGTATCATCACCCCATGTGGATGCAGCGAGACCGGCTGAGTTCCTCCAGCGTTTCTGTGTATTCACTTCAAGCACAGCGTCTGTAGACTTTCATGATTCACTCCAAAGGAGGAGTGTACATTTATTTTCCAAAAGATATCTCATACAGTGAGGAGGGTTCTTCTGCTATCAGTCTAGCATAGGGGTCCCCAAAGTGGTCGATGGGACCATCCAGGGGGTCGATAAATGTCAGGGGTTCAAAAACGTGTGGGGTGGGGGAATAATGCGGGGAGGCTGATTTAAATACCACCCATTACACCCTCCGTCTAATATAGCCACCATACCACCAACCCCCCCCCCCCCCACTCCGCCCAATAGAGCCAACGCACCACTTATTCTTGTTGGCTACCAGTTACCAGTGGTGTTCCGCAGGGCTCAGATTGGGGCCATTTCTTTCTACGTTAGAAATAAATGTTACGGATTATGGAATAGAAGGCTTTGTGGCTAATTTTGCAGATGATTCTGTGGCAGATTATATCATATTTTATATTGTATATAGATATGTTTTTGAAGGAGATAGATTACAAGGGTTTAGTGTAGGTCACAAACAAACACTTCACAAAACAGATCTCATTAAAAATGCAAGAGCTTTGCTGAAAGTGAGTCATGTAGGCAGTGAGAGTCTTTGCAAGGACAATAAAACAAGGCAACTGATTTCTAAAGAATTTCAAAAGCAGGTGTAAATGGATTATTGTTTTGTAAGTAACAGATGAACAGACTCAAGTTTGGGTCCGGTTCTGCAATCTGTCTGGATGCAGTTTGCTGTTCTAAGAAAGTCATATGGTTTTTCTCTAAGAGAGAATTGGTGTCTGCAGTCATGGCAAGCTGGCAGCTTGTTGAAACCCCATTTTGAAGATGGATTGTGAGTTCTGAGTTCAGCCTGTTTAAAACCCTTGTGGTCCTTACAAGAGGAAATGGCTGGCTAGAGTATTTCTCCTGAAATAAGGGAAACAAGAGGAATTCTGTGGTGACCTGGAAGAAGAGATTATCATTTGGAAAACCCATGATGGGTCAAGTTTCTTTGGCAAGACACTGAAGAGGCTGATCAGAGGGAATCAGTTTGTATGTGTCCAACGAGCAACAAATCTCTCTCTGAAATCAACAAGAACCTTCCTGAGCGGAAACCATTTAAGCACCAGAGCCTGGAGAAGATTCATAAATGTTAAATTCTGTGCACAGTAAAAGAATCGCCTGCAACCAGTGAACTTGGAGGAGTGAGAAGTGAGATTGGACTGTGAATCAAAGAACTTTCCTGAACACATTATATACATTTGTGCTTAGAATTAGAAGGGGGTTAAGTTAATAGTAATAAGTTAAAATTTGATCCTGTTTTTATGTTTAAAGAAAATTAAAAATGACTTTTGTTTAAGTAACCGTTTGTCTTGGTGAATTTCTATTGCTGCTGGGTTTTGGGGTCCTCTGGGCTCCTAATACTACCAAAATAGGTGGAAGGGCAGATGGTGCTGAGGGTTCCGAGAGAATGCAGAGAGTCTTGGATAGATTAGGAGAGCGGGCAAAGAGAGGTGGCAGATGAAATACTATGTTGGGAAGTTTATGGTCATGCAATTTGGTAGAAGAAATAGATGGGAATAAAATTCAAAATTCAGAGTTGAAAAAGGACTTGGGCATCCTCGAGCCTAAAAGTTACCCTCCAGGTTGAGTCAGTGGTGAAGAAGGCCCATGCAGTGTCTCGAGGAATGGGATATAAGAGCAGGGATGTGAGGCCTCACTTGGAGTACAGGGTACCGTTTTGGGCGCCTTATTTGAGAAAAGATGTGCTGGTGTTGGAGAGGGTTCAGAGAAGGTTCACTAGAATGAAACCTGGAATGAAAGGGTTAGCATATGAAGAATGATTGTTGGTTCTTGGACTGTACTCGTTGAAATACAGAAGGATGAGGGGGCGGGGAAGAATCTCATAGAGGCATTTTGAGTGCAGAAAGGCCTGAACAAAGTAGATGTGGTAAGGCTGTTTTCCATGGAAGGGGAGTCCAGGACAAGAGGGCACAACTTTAGGATAAATGGGCATCAATTTAAAACAGACATGCAGAAAAATGTCTTTAGTCAGAAGGTCGTGAGTCTGCGGAACTTGTTGGCATGGGCAGCTGTGGAAGCGAAGTCGTTGGGTGTACTTAAGGCAGAGATTGACAGGTATTTGATTAGTCGGGGCATCAAGATTACGGGGAGAAGGTCGGGGAGCACTAGTGTCACTTGGGGGGCGCGGGGGGTGCAGACTGCACCAGGTGACACCATCAAAGGGGTCACATGAAAATGACCGTAAGACCCCGCAGACCCACGCATGGGTGGGGGGGTGACACCATGAGTTACTGCACTGGGTGATGCCTCTGCCAGGGAGTGGGACTGAGTGGGAGGATGGATCTACTCATGATAAAATGGCAGAGCAGACTCGATGGGCTGATTGGCCTACTTCTCCTATATCTTGTGGTCTGATCCAGGGCTCATTCGCCTCATGTATGAAGGCAGGGAAGAATGCATTGGGTGCACCGGGGAGGGAAGAACTGATCATGTGGTTAAATACCGCCAAGGCATCATGGGCTAACAGCAGGAAAACACAGAGCATCATGGGTGCAAGGGGGAGAAGCGTGATCGGGGGGGGGAAACCTTTAATATTGTAGCAGCTTTCCCGAGACAGTGGGAGTCGATGGCAGGTAGGGGGTTGAGTAATGGGCCGAGCTGTCACCAGTTCCTTGCGATCTTGCGAGAGTGGTTCCTGAACCAAACTGTGATATATCCAGGAAGGGTTCGTTCGACAGAGAAACACAAAAGCTGCAGATGCCGTGGCCAGGAACAAGCACCAAGAAGTTGGAGGGACTCAGCAGGCCAGGCAGTGCCGTGGAGGAAAGTGGATTGGAAACGGGGGACAGACCATTTGTATCCATGGACACGGGTTCAACCACTGAGTTTCTCCAGTTGCCCCTTTCTTCTTCGAGATATTTCACGCCCCCCTCCTTTCACCCTCCCGACAGTTAAATGAGTTTCTCTCTCCTGAGGTTTACCTATACCTTTAAGGACGGCTCAGCCCGAACGTCGGTAATATATCTTTATCTTCTATGGACGTTGCAAAACCTGCTTGGTTCCTCCAGCATTCTGAGTGGTTTTACTTCTTTTCTTGCCTTCCCAGTTCATTTCCTTCCCCAGATTCAATGTTCCTCCAGCAGCTTATTTTAACACCCGCTGAGGGCTTCTGGTTCAGATTTTTATCTCAGAATTGGTTCGGTTGGGAGTAGGAGGAGGAGCTCGGAGAGAGTCAGAGGAGGAGGAGCTTGGTGAAAGTGACGGGGTTAATTGGTCAAGGGGCCAATAAAAGGAGTGAAAGGGGAGGGAGCGGCCAGTGAGGAGTGGGGCAGTGAAGGAGTGAAGACTTGGGACTTTGGCTCGAGGGACTTCGGTAAGAAGGAGCTCCCTGTATGGTAAGGTTTTAGTATTATTTGTTTAGTTTTTCTTTTTAAATAACCTATATATATTAAGAAAGGAGGTAATGGAGTCAGCTCCTAGAACGCTTCCATCAGCGTTGTCTCCGCTCCATCCTCAACATTCATTGGAGCGACTTCATCTCCAACATCGAAGTACTCGAGATGGCAGAGGCCGACAGCATCGAATCCATGCTGCTGAAGATCAAACTGCGCTGGGTAGGTCACGTCTCCAGAATGGAGGACCATCACCTTCCCAAGATCGTGTTATATGGCGAGCTCTCCACTGGCCACCGAGACAGAGGTGCACCAAAGAAGAGGTACAAGGATTGCCTAAAGAAAGCTCTTGGTGCCTGCCACATTGACCACCGCCAGTGGGCTGATATCGCCTCAAACCGTGCATCTTGGCGCCTCACAGTTCGGCGGGCAGCAACCTCCTTTGAAGAACACCGCAGAGCCCACCTCACTGTCAAAAACAAAGGAGGAAAAACCCAACATCCAACCCCAACCAGCCAATTTTCCCTTGCAACCGCTGCAACCGTGTCTGCCTGTCCCGCATCGGACTTGTCAGCCACAAACGAGCCTGCAGCTGACGTGGTCATTACCCCTCCATAAATCTTCGTCCGCGAGCCAAGCCAAAGAGCCAAAGAAAGCTAGGGTCCGGGATGTCTCTGATCGAGTTCACAGAATTCTGCAAGGGGAAGGTGAGCAGCCAGAAGTCGTGGTCCATGTGGGGACCAATGACTTAGTTAGAAGTGGGGATGAGGTCCTGAAACAGGAATACATAGAATTAGGCAGGAAGTTAAAAAACAGGACCTCCAAGGTAGTAATCTCTGGATTGCTGCCCGTGCCACGAGCTAGTGAGGGTAGTAATAGGAGGATGTGGAGGATGAATGCGTGGCTAAAGAGCTGGTGCAGGGGGCAGGGGATAAGATTTTTGGATCATTGGGATCTCTTCTGGGGAAGGTCGGACCTGTACAAAAGGGATGGACTCCACTTGAACTGGAGGGGGACCAATATCCTGGCAAGCAGATTTGCTAGAGCTGTGGGGGAGGGTTTAAACTAGTTTGGCAGGAGGGTGGGGAACAGAGTTTGCGAGCAGTGTCTAGGGTGCATGGCCACCTAGTTAAGAATTATAAAGATAACAAAGGAAGGATGGAGGTTAAGGTAAAAGGTAGAAAAGTGAATATATGTGAGGGTCATTCTCTGAAATGCGTGTATTTTAATGCAAGAAACATAGTGAACAAGGTAGATGAGCTTAGAGCATGGATTGGCACTTGGAATCATGATGTGGTGGCAATTAGTGAGACCTGGTTACAGGAGGGTCAGGACTGGCAACTAAATATTCCAGAATACAAATGTTTTAGATGTGATAGAACAGGGGGTAAAAAAAGGGGGAGGAGTTGCTCTGCTTGTTAAGGAGGACATTACTGCCGTGAGGTGGCAGGATAGTTTGAAGGGATCATCCAATGAGGCTGTTTGGGTGGAATTGAGGGGTGGAGGAGGCATGAGGGCACTAATAGGAGTGTATTATAGACCACCAAATGGGCCAAGAAAATTGGAGGAACAAATTTGTAAGGAGATTGCATATATGTGTAATAAACATAAGGTAGTGATCATGGGAAATTTTAACTTCCCTCACATTGATTGGGATACCCATACAGTAAGAGGGCTGGATGGACTAGAGTTTGTCAAACGTGTACAAGATAATTTTCTTAATCAATACGTAGAGGAACCGACTCAGGACGGTGTAATACTGGATCTCCTGTTAGGGAATGAGATGGGTCAGGTATCGGACATTAATGTTGGAGAACAAATTGGGTCTAGTGATCACAACTCTATTAGTTTTAGGGAAGAGCAAAGAAGGGCCTAAAGTTGAGGTTCTGGATTGGAGAAAAGCAAATTTCGAAGGAATAAGAATGGATTTGGGGAGTATTGAGTGGGACATGATTTTTCAGGAAAGGATGTAAATGAAAAATGGAGAATATTCAAAGAATAAATTTTGAGAGTACAGAGTAGATATGTCCCAGTGAGGATCAAAGGAAAGGCTGGAAGTCATAAGGAGGCTTGGTTTTCGAGGAATATTAGAAATTTGGTTAGGAGAAAGAGGGAGGTGTACAAGAGGTATAAAGAGCAGGGAGCTGAGAAATTGAAAGAGGACTACAAGGAGTGTAGAAAAAATCTTAAGAAAGAAATTAGAAAGGCCAAAAAGAGGCTTGAAGAGGCTTTGGCAGACAGCGTAAGAATAAATCCAAAGGGTTTCTATATGTACATTAAAAGTAAAAGATTAGTGAGGGATAGAATTGGACCCCTTGTAGATAGGGAGGGTAGGCTATGTGAGGTCAGAGGAGATGGGGGAATTTTTAAATGATTTCTTTTCCTTGGTATTCACTAGGGAAAAAAATATTGAACCAGGTGAAGTAAAGAAAAATAGTGGGGAGCTCATGAAGCATATAAGGATAACCGAGGTGGTAGTGATGGCTGTGTTGAAAAAGATAAAGGTGGATAAATCTCCGTACCAGACAAAATATTCCCAAGGACACTCAGGGAGGCTTGTGGACAGATAATGGGGCCATTAACAGAGATATTTAGGATGTCACTGGTCACGGGCTAGTGGCAGAGGATTGGAGGGTGGCTCATGTTGTTCCGCTGTTTAAGAAAGGGTCCAAATGTAAGCCTGGAAATTATAGACATGTGAGACTGACGTCTGTGGTGGGTAAGTTGATGGAAAGTGTTCTGAGGGATGGCATTTACAAATATTTGGAAGAACAGGGATTGATAGGTAGTAATCAGCATGGTTTTGTCAGGGGTAGATCTTGCTTAACAAACCTTATAGAGTTTTTCGAGGGGCTTACAAAAAAGATTGATGAAGGGAAGGCTGTGGATATTTAGACTTTAGTAAAGCTTTTGACAAAGTTCCCCACAGGAGGTTAGGAAAAAAGGTGGAGACATTAGGTATAAATAAGGAAGCAGTGAAATGGATTCAGCAATGGTTGGATGGGAGGTGTCAGAGAGTAGTGGTAGAAAATTGTTTGTCCAATTGGAGGCCGGTGACTAGTGGAGTTCCTCAGGGATCGGTCCTGGGTCCACTCTTATTTGTTATATATATTAACAATCTGGAAGAAGGGGTGGTGAATTGGATAAGTAAGTTTGCAGATGATACCAAGATTGGTGGTGTTGTGGACAGTGAGGAAGATTACCGTAGATTGATAGGTGATTTAGGAAGGCTGGAGGTGTGGGCTGAGAAATGGCTGATGGAATTTAATACAGATAAGAGTGAGGTGTTACATTTTGGAAAGGCAAATCTAAATAGGTCATATACATTGAATGGTAGACAATTGAGGAGTGCAGAGCAACAAAGGGATTTAGGAGTGATGGTAAATAGTACCCTCAAGGCTGCTACTCAGGTAGATGGTGTGGTGAAGAAGGCATTTGGAATGTTGGCCTTCATCAATCGGAGTATTGAATTCAAGAGTAGGGAGGTTATGATGAAATTGTACAAGGCATTGGTGAGGCCAAATTTGGAGTACTGTGTACAGTTTTGGTCACCAAATTGTAGGAAAGATATAAACAAAATAGAGAGAGTGCAGAGAAGGTTCACGAGAATGCTGACAGGATTTCAAGGTTTAAGTTACAGGGAAAGGTTGTGCAGACTGGGGCTTTTTTCTTCACGCAAAGGGTGGTTAGAATGTAGAATAAGCTTCCAGCGGAGGTGGTTGAAGCAAAGACATTATTTACATTTAAGGAAAGACTGGATAATTGCATGGAGGGGAGAGAATTGGAGGGGTATGGACCGGGTGCTGGTCAATGGGACTAGGAGGGTGGGGATTTGTTCCGGCATGGACAAGAAGGGCCGAACTGGCCTGTTCTGTGCTGTAAGTGGTTATATGGTTATATGGTTAATTCTGTCATCTGCGGTTGTTGTTGGCTACAGCACAACTCCCTGGCAGTAATGGGGCATTGCACTGGTCCATTAGAGCGCCACTCCCTGGCAATGATGGGGTACTGCACTGGTCCATGACTGCCCTGGAAACAGTGGATTTCTGCACTGATCTTTTACAGCTCCGCTCCCTGGGAATGATGGGATACTGCATGGGTCCGTTATAGTGCCATTCCCTGGCAATGATGGGGTATTGCACTGGTCCGTTCATGGTTTGAATCCTGCGCTGTCTGGAAGGACTTTGTATGTTGTCCACATGTCTAATTGAGTTTCCTCCATGGGCTCTGGTTTCCACCCACCGTTCGAAACGTACCAGTGGTAAATTGTAGGTTAATTGAGCAGCACGGGCTCGTGCCTGAAAGGGCCTGTCACCCTGCTGTACGTCTAAATCAGGGGTTCTCAACCTTTTTCTTTCCACTCACATCCCACTTTAAGTCATCCCTATGCCATCGGTGCTCTGTGATGAGTAAGGGATTGCTTAAGGTGGGATGTGGGTGGGAAGGGAAGGTTGAGAATCACTGCTCTAGACCCAATTGTGACTGAAATATTTTGCTTTGGAGTTCTGAAACCGTGCACATAACGAGTCAATGAGGGATGATAAAAACAGTGGTTTTCAACCTTTTTCTTTCCACCCACATCCCACCTTCAGCAATCCCTTATTCATCACAGAGCAACGATGGCAGAGGGATGACTTAAAGTGGGATGTGTATGGAAAGAAGAAGGTTGAGAACCACTGATCTAAATTAAAAGAAAATACCACTCCTTCTCATATTTGTTTGAGATCTGACCTGCAACACCAAACTTGTAGATGGAGTTAAAACAGTATTTAAGCCACGCAGCGCATGAGGTCTAGTAAGGGGCTGAGTACACAGCCTTGTGGGGCACTGGGCTAATGGAGCATTGATCTTTACACCACAGCACAGGCCCTTCAGGTGCTCGGATTACCTTGGAGGAGATGTTATCGCCGATCTTTCTTGTGCTGTGACCTGGCTCCAGGAGTTTGGGAATGTGTTTGTTTGGGTCAGAGCCGTCGTAGGAAGAGTGCAGTGAATAAGCAGGAGTTTGACATGAATGTCCTTGTTATCTAGGTGTCCCAGGGCTGAGTGTTGGGCCAGGGAGAGGGCATCTGACATGGACACGTGGCAACATGGGCAAGTTGGAGTGGATTAAAGTTGTCGATGAGCCTGGAGTTCAAATAAATATGTCATGCAGGTTGGTTGAGCAGTCGTGAGTCAAACTGGTTTCAGTGGCAAGAGAACTAGGGAGAGATGTTTAGGTGGGGTAAGAGGTGAAAGGGAGACCTGAATTGATGGTATCTGTTTACAGCAAACCCCCCCCCCCTCCTATTTCTTGTGTTCTTATAATGATCTCATGGAGCTAACTCTGCATTAGCAACCAAAGCTGCTGCAACGGCAATGCTACCGTTGGTGTGGACCGGCGGAGAGCGAGAATAAGTGACACTGTGCTCCTCTGCAGGGTTCCACCGCCCAGTCCATCTTTTGATGGCCCCATTAAGGCCTTAAAGGGCGGGCGAACCCTCTCACGGGGTCAACGGCCGTCTAGCAAAGGCCATTCCTTGCATCAAAGCTTGGTCTGGCCGTTCGCTGCAACAGAACTTCTTCCCCCCCCCCCCCCAAGCCGTCTTGGACCTCTCCGTGCTGCTAGATCTGGGAAAGGATGTCGAGGGAGTGGGTCAGGACCCGTGCGACCCCCTACTCACCTAAATCCATTCACGCGGACACTGTTCCTTTCTGAGGAGTGAGGCACCCACATATCAAACTGACTGAAAGGCACCATCGTTGCCCTACGGGACGGATCGCCAGATAAAAAGGCTTTAAAAGGCCTGTTAAAGGAGCCCCATGACCGCGGGGTCTGGGCCCAAGATAGCAGCATCTAAGATCGGCAGTGGCCACGAGGGGTTACAAACCCCAGGGTAAGCGGAGGACTCATGCAGGGAACCAGAAAATGGAGGGAACACCCCCTGTCCTAGAAAGAAAAGCAAAGGAGACGGCCCACAGGATGGCGACCACAGCAGCGGACCAGCAAGGGGCTCTGCAGCTGAAGAACACACAGATGGGGCGGACTATTGGTGACTCGAGGCGAGGAGCCCACACAGGCTGCGGGCCACTGGTGACTGAGGTCAGGGCTGGAGACTTAATTCTGAAGGGGTTGCAGGTATCGGAACTGGGATGCGAGAGGGCGCCTCAGGCACTGAAATCTTCCTGATGGTGACGGGGGTTCAGATCTGGAGCTCGGGTTTGAACTAGAGACTGTGCGGCTGCGGGAACGGTGGGAGGCGAATCCACAAACACTCAGTGACTCTGGAGGGGACTCTCCTTTGCTTCTCTTTCTCTGACTGTAAGGGGTGCCGGGTAATTTCTGCTGATGGCAAATCTTTGCGTAACATTACACCTGTTTTATTTCATGATAATAAAGGAATCTTGAAATTGAGTCTGGCTGTCGGAGGGAGCTGGATTCTCTGCAGCCACAGAGGACATATGATATATTTCAGGGGCTTTGGGGAAAGAACTGGAGAATACTGTTGAACTTGATCTTTCCTGTACTCAATACTCCATATTTGGCCTCATTTTTTTGCACTTGTCTGCATTAAATTCCATCTGCCATTTGCAGGGTTGGAGCCCCTCACTTGTAGAGGGAGTTACAACTGCCCAAGGAAGCAGTAGGCTGCCTCGATGAATGTATTTAAGGTACAGACAGATCGATTTTAGAAGAACTGGGGAAGTAAGAGTTAAGGGGGAACAGGCGGGTCAATGGAGCCAAGTCCACAGCCAGATCAGCCGCGATCTTATTGAATGTGGAGTAGGCTCAACGGGTCGAATGGGTTCTTATGTACAGCACTATTTAGCTATACTACGTGAGGAGTTTGAGGAGATTCGGCCTGTCACCAAAGACTCTTGCAAATTTCTACTGGTGTATCGTGGAGAGCATTCTGACTGGTTGCATCGCTGTCTGGTGTGGAGGTGCCAATGCACAAGACAGGAGGGTAGTAAACTCAGCCAGCGTTATCATGGGCATTAGCTTTCACCCCATGAAGGATATCTACAAGAGGCAGTGTCTTAAGAAAGCGTCCCCTCTAACCTCAAGGATTCCCCCCCCCACCCCCCCGCCACCCACTGTACTCACTGTTAGCATCAGGAAGGAGGTACAGGAGCCTGGAAGAGGCCGAGCACACAGCTCTGGGGGTGGGGGGGGGGAGGGGGCACCAGTATTCAGGATTATTGTGGAGGAGGTGCTGTCACTAATACTTCTGTGCTGAGATTTAGTTTCAGGAGCTTGGAAGAGGACTTGAGAGTGTTTGTGCATGAATCGCAAAAGTTTGGATTAACGGTGCAGCCGGCGATCAAGAAGGCAAATGGAATGTTGGCCGTCGTTGCTGGAGGGGTCGAATTTAGGAGCAGGGAGATTCTGCTGCAACTGTACAAGGTCCTGGTGAGGCCGCATCTGGAGAACTGCGTGCAGTTCTGGTCTCCTGACTCGAGGAAGGATGGACTGGCTTTGGAGGCGGTGCAGTGGAGATTCATTGGGTTGATTGCAAAGATGAGGAGGTTTGCCTATGAGTCATCTGGGACTGTACCCGCTGGAATTTGGGAGAATGAGAGAGTATCTTATTGAAACGTATAAAATTATGAAAGGCATAGATAAGATAGAGGTAGGTAAGTTGTTCCCATGGGTGGGGGAGACCAGAACTAGGGGACACAGCCTCAAGACCCAGGGGAGTAGATTTAGGACGGAGATGAGGAGGAACTGCTTTTCCCAGAGGGTGGGGAATCTGTGGAATTCACTGCTCATTGAAGCAGTGGAGGCGGCCTCAGTAAAGATATTTAAGGTTGGATAGATTTCTACATAGCAGGGGAATTAAGGGATATGGGGAAAAGGCAGGTAGGTGGAGATGAGCCTGTCTTCCGATCTGCCACGATCACTTTGAATGGCGGAGAAGGCTTGTCGGGCCAGATGGCCGACTCCTGCTCCTATTTCTTGTGTTCTTATAATGATCTCATGGAGCTAACTCTGCATCAGTGGAATTTGCATTTTCTATTCCAATGAAAGATGGAAATCAGTTGCAAATATTACCACAATGTTGGCAGAGCCACTGAAAAGACGCAAAGAGCCATTGCTAAGAGAGTCGGGGTTTTGGAGAGAGGGGGTATTGATTCCAAAACTCCTTTCTTGTCATCTAATCGTGCGGAACGTGTAATATTGTACTAAGTTGCCTTCTGCCTCCCGGAAGTCAAAGAGTCGACATTAGTGTTGCCCAGCGACCCTTATGATAAGAGTCAGTTAGTGTCTGTGGATTTGCCTCCTTGAGGGAAGTGAAGTCCAGCCGATGGCTGCAAGGAGGGAAATGTGAGCTGATAACTGCGCCAGAAGCTCCAGTCACGTTGCCTGCTGAGGAAGGAGTAAGGGGAGAGTGGTTCCCAACTGAGATGGGGTAGCTGGAGGAACTTGGTAGGAATATGATCAGGACTGGGAGACTGGAATTATAAGGAAGTCACCCTAATGTGACTTTTCTCCCTGGAGTAGAGGAGACTGAGGGAAGTCCTTGTAGAAGTTGAGAAAATTGTGAGGAGAGATTGAGTCATCTGGGACTGTACTCACTGGAATTTAGAAGGATGAGAGGGGATCTTATAGAAACATATAAAATTATGAAAGGCATGGATAAGATAGAGGTGGGTAAGTCATTACCACATGAAGACGTCACACTTGACACATGACCAATGGGCAGCGAATTCCACAGATACACCCCCCTCTGGGAAAAGCAATTCCTCCTCATCTCTGTCCTAAATGTACTCCCCTGAATCTTGAGGCTATGTCCCCTAGTTCTGGTCTCTCCCCCCCCCTCCCCAAGAGATTGGACTGTATGGCTGCATGTTCAGCACAGACACGGTGGGGCCGAAGGGCCTGTTCCATGTTCTAAATGCAGGCAAATGAGACCCAGCCTGTCTGCCAGCTCGGTGGACAGGAACAAACTGGATGAAGGGTCTTTTCCTCTTCTTGGCTTTGTGTACACAGAACATTCAGCACAGTACAGGCCCTTCAGCCCACGATATTGTGCTGACCTTCGTAAACCATAACACTCGAACCCTTCCCTCCTTCACACCACCCCCCCCCCACCCCCCGTAACACTTTATTTTTCTTACATCCATGTGTCTGACTGAGAGACTTTTGAAGTCCCTGTTGTACCATCATCCTCCACCACCACCCCGGCAATACATTTCAGGCACCCACTACTCCATGTAAACAACTTACCCTGGCATCTCACCAAAAGTTTCCTCCCCTCACTTTACACAGATGTCCTCTGTATTTGCTGTTGTCACCCTGAGAAAAGGGCGCTGGCTGTCCTTCCTATCTAATCCCTTCATCATCTTGTAGACCTCTATTAAGCCCCCTCTCATCCTTCTCCTTAAAAAGAAAAGCCCTAGCTCTGTTAACTGCCTTGTAAGACACACATTCTCCAATCCAGGCAGCATCCACTGCACCTTCTCCATCACTTCCACATCCTTCCTGCAATAAGGCAACCGGAGCTCAATACAATGTCCCAAGTGCGGTCTTATAGAGCTGCAACATTACCTCAGCTCTTAAACTCAAATCTCCTGACCAATGAAGGCCCGCACACCAGAAGCCTTCTTAATTACCCTTTCAACCTGCATAGGGAAACCTGAGAGATCTGTGGATTTGAACCCCAAGGTCCCTCTGTCCTTCCACACTCTTAAAAATCCTGCCATTAGATGGGCATGCTAAAGAGCTGAGCAGAAGTGTTTTGAAAGAGCTCACCACAAAAAACGGTTTAACAGCTCAAAATCCAGAACTTTATCACCAAAAACGGATAAAGCAAGTTCTAAACGACCGAGGCAACCGAGAACAAAAACTGAAGAAGTGACAGCTCAGCCAGGAGGGACTCAGCAGGGGCCTTGGGACTGGCTGAAGCCTGCAGAGCTGGGGAGTTGGCCCAAGATATAACCACCACCCTGAACATGATGGAAACTGTATGCGGTCATCTTACGCGCGTGGAATCAGCAATGAGAGATGTATCAGAGAAGGTAATGGAAATTAAAGATGTGGAAGATTTAATTAAACAAGTGACTCATTCAGAGGCTGAGCTGGACAAAAGACAGACTGAAGGCGCTGGAACAAAAAGCAAAATTATGGGGCACAGTAAAGAAAGGACTGATGGACAAGGTTGACCATATGGAAAATTTAAGCAGATGTAACTGTGAGCAATTCTGTGTAAATAATTCTGACATAAAGTCCGCAGACTGTACAACAGGCTTTAATTAGCTTAAATTTGTACACACCAGGTCTCAGTACACTCCTGACTCCACATGTCTGACTGCACCCAAGGGAGCCCGGTCAAGTCTTTATATAGGCCGGTGATTGACAGCAGGCAGGTGGGACCAGCCTCTCAGGTTGCCTACCTACAGGTACAGTGGTTGCCCCCTGCAGTAGGGCCAGTGGGAGTGCGACCAGGGTAGTGGTTGTATCACCACATTCACTCCCTTCTTAAATGAGTCCTGGGGAGGGGGCAGTGTTCTTGGTACCGAGAGGCATCTACAAGTTCAGACGGTCTGGTGGTCATCTGTGCCTCTGGGACCATTGCAGAACAGGGTCCTGGTCAATGATCAGTTGAGGCAGGGCCACCTGAGGGTCGGCTGGGTCCAGGGCGGTCAGTGGTGCAGGCAGAGTGGGGGTGTCAACCAATGCTGGGGTGTAGGTGTGGGGCGGGTCCGTGGGAAGTGGGGCACTCTTGAGAGGCAGAGGTAGGGTGCTGACTCCCAGGGGATCCTGGATGGGCCAGGGATGCCCGGAGTGAGAGGGCTGGGCCCCTGCTGGTGCCAGGTCCCTGGTCGAGACGATGTCCTCCTGTCCATTGGGGTATCTGACGTAGACATAATTTGGGTTCGCATGCAGGAAGGGCACCTGTTCAACCAGGGGGCTTGGATTTGTGGGTCCTCACGTGTTTACGGAGGAGATGTCAGCCACGCTGGCAGGGAGACACTAGTCGCCGATTTCTTAAAAGGCGTTCATGATGGGTCTGATTGGCAGCCGTGAACAAGAGCGACCATATGGCATGGAGTGCTTCGGGGAGGGCCTCTTGCCAATAGTTGATGGACCAGCCTTTCGACCTCAGGGCCAGGAGGTCCACTTTCCAGATTACCCCATTCTCACATTCCACCTGGCCATTGTCCCTGGGATTATATCTAGTTGTACGACTAGACACAATGCCTCACACCAACAGGTACTGGTGCAGCTCCTCACTGATGAAGCTGGACCCCTGATCACTGTGGATGAAGGCCGGTATGAAAATCTGTGCTAGTGCCTTGATAATGGAGGCAGTGGAGGTGTCAGGGCAAGGGATGGCGAAGGGAAAACGGGAGTATTCATCTATGACCGAGCGAAAATAGATGTTCTTATTCATGGAAGGCAGTGGTCCCTTGAAGTCAACGCCAAGTCGCTTGAAGGGTCGAGTGGCCTTTACTACATCGGCCTGTAGTGGGAAGAAGAAGCGCAGTTTGCCCCCCGCACAGACCCTGCAGGATTCAGTCATGGTCCGGACTTCTTGGACGGTGAAGGGGAGGTTCCAGGACTTAATGAAGTGGTATAGGCATATGATGCCCAGGGGGCAAAGGGTGTCGTGCAGCGCCTGAAGTTGTTCAGACTGTGCACTGGTGCAGGTCTGAGACAGGGGATCAGGGGAGTCATTGAGCTTCCCTGGTCTATTCTGGATGTTGTAGCTGAACATGGCCAGCTTGACTTTCCAGTGCAAGATCTTATCATTCTTGATCTTGCCCTTAGGGACGGTGCTGAACAGGAAAGCCAGTGCACACTGATTTGTGAGAAGGTTGAACCTCCAGCCTTCCAGGTAGTGGCACACGTGGCGGACCGTTTCCACGATCGCCTGGGCCTCCTTTTCAAAGGCCGAATGTCTGAGCCACTAATCATAGAAGATTCTGAAAAAAAAGGCCACAGGTCGGCACCCTTGGTTGAGGGTGGCAGCGAGGGCACGTCAGAGGCATCGCACTCCACCTGGAATGGGGTGGTCTTGTCCACGGCATACATTGTGGCGTTGGCGATGTCCTGGCTGATGCAGGCAAAGGCTGCATGCCCCTCAGCGGGGAGAGGAAAGGTGGTGGCTTGGGCCAGTGGGTTGACCTTGTCTGAGAAGCACTGGGAATGGAAGTGCCTTAGGCACTTGCAGAGGGTCTTGAGCCCGTGGGAGAGGGGCAATTCCATCAGGCGGTGCATGTGTTCGGGGTCGAGACCGATGGCACCATGTTCCACATTGCACCCCAGGATGGCGAGGCAGGTGGTACTGAGCACGCACTTCACCTGGTTGTAGGTGAGGCACCCACTGTCAAGTTCATCAAGCAGCGCCCTAGTGCTGTGATGGAGTGGTCCTGAGCCACGAAAGTGATAGCAAAGTTCACTGGGTATACTTTGAGTTTCAGGGTACAGACTGCATTCGGGTGCACAAAGCTCTCAGTGCTACCGCTATCAACAGGCATTTTATTACATTCCTGTTGACAACGATGTCCATGATCGAGTGCCTGAGTCCGTGGGGAATGTCCTCCATTAGTGTGGGATTGTCCTCCGCTAGGACCTCATTAGGGTCCAAGTCGCTGTCCCTGATGCTTGTGGCGAGTAGCGGCCAGTGGATGTCTTTAGGAGCGTGGGGTACGACGAGTGCATGATTCTGTATGCACACATGTTGACCACGTCATCTGGTCAGCGAGCCAGGCGAATTGGATTCCGGATGGATAGGTGTTGGCTGGCCCATGATGGGGGCCCCCAAAAGATGCACATGGTGTCGGTGTGGTCTGGCGACCTGGCCGGAAGTGATGCCATCAGTGCAGGTGGAAGTTAGATGATGAAAGATGGCGGCGCCTGTGGTGAGCACATGGCAGAGGCGTGGTTCGATGGCTGGGCCAGAAGTGACGTTGTCGGTGTGGGCGGAAGTGGTGGGCGGAGTAATGGTGCTGCCCGGTATTCACATCAGAGGGTTGAGAGGGGCTTCCGGTGGGTCTGGAGAGGGACACCTGAGCGAAATGGTCTTTCTTCTACATCGGGAGCAATGTGAGTTCCTCGTGGGACAGTTCTTTCAGTGGCACCTATCTGACCCACACTGGGACCCGCAGTACTTATAGCAATGGACTGCATTGGTGGTAGCCATCCTCTCTTCCACGTGGGGCCCCTCCGCAACTGCTGTCGTCGGCTTCGGCCAGGCCGGAGAATGGGGGAGGCGAGCATCGAAGACCTCTACATGGTGAGCTGCAGCTTTCAGGGATCAGACCACCTCTGTGATCCTGGCAAGCTAAGCATTATTCTCCTCCAACAGTCTCTGTTGGGTCGCCCTTGACTGCAGCCCTCACACACATGGATCTCGGACGAGTCGCTCCACCTCCCCAGCGGTCACACCAGCTTCGATCACGCACGAACATCCTGGCTTTCACAGTCCCCCCAGGTAAGTGTCTACCGACTCACCTGGCTGCTGTACCCTGATTCTGAGCAGGTACTGGGCATAGAGTATGTTCGTCGGGGGTCAGTACATACCTTCCTGGGTGGCCATTGCTGGTTCGAATCTGTGCAGTCTCGGATAGCCTGGAAAATGCGCGGGCCCAGCTTGGTGAAAAGTGTCATGAGTTTTTTCTGGTTTGTATTGATGACCTCAGCCTGTGTGTGGATGACCACCGCAATCACATGCTTCCAGATCTCGAAGTATGCTGGAGTGTTTGGGTATTGAGGGTTGATATCCAGCCTCTCGATGGTGAGGAACTTCTCCATGGTCCTTTAATTTTAAGATCATTAAATTCTCAGTGCTGCTGTGAGAATAATTCTGGCGCAAAGTCCGCAGACTATACAATAGGCTTTAATTAGCTTAAACTTGTACGCACCAGGTCTCAGTACACTCCTGAATGCACGCGTCTGACTGCACCCAAGGGGCCAGGGCTTGAGTCTTTATACAGTGATTGACAGCAGCCAAGTGGGGTCAGCCTCCCAGGTTCCCTACCTACAGGTACAGTGGTTTCCCCCTGCAGTAGGCTGGTAGGAGTGCGGCCAGTGTAGGGGTTGTATCACCACATTGGACTGAGAGAAGGAATAAAGGGAAAAGACGCGGTGAGTTTCCTTGAAACATGGATCCCACAAATGCTTGGACAAAACAAGTTAAATGCAAAGCCAAAAATTGAAAGGGCTCACTGGACCCTTGGACCCAGAAGAACCGGCGAACAGCCACCACGACCAGTCCTGGTAAGACTTTTAAGTTACCAGGAAAGAGATGCGATTTTTGGAGCAGTATGTGAATATTCAATGCAAAAGTAATATTTTTCCAGGACTTCAGCCCTACCTTGATCAAACAAAAGCAGGAATTTGACAAGGTAAAGAGACAACTGCAATCTAAAAACTTTAAATACTCAATGATTTACCCAGCAACGCTGAGGGTAGACGTCTCAGAAGGTAACTGATGACTTTTCAACAAAAAAGAAGTGCAAGAATTTTTAAGAATGTTATGAAAAGATTAAAGTTGCCAGCTGAAAGGACTGAAAAGACCATTTCAAAATGGGACTAAATGAAAGGTGTATCTTTTTATTTATACTAATAGTACTGAGCTGTCTTGTTTTCACGGTTAAAAGAAAAAAAATATGGTTTATATGGAGAGCTCTGAAAAGACAGAAAGGTGGTAAGGAAAGCAGCAAGGTGGGAACTCCGACTTGGGGGGGGAAGATGGCGGTGTCGGGAGAGGAGCCATTTTAAAAGATGGTGCCAAGGGGAAGGTTTTCTTCTTCTTCTTCTTCTTCGGAAGAACCCGCGTGCTTTATTCGTGGACTTCAGCGTACTATTGTCAACGTCACCATCAGAGCTAGGGATGTGTGTGTGTTTCTTAAGGGGAAATGTACGTGTTGGAAATGTCTTTTAATAGGGAAATGTTATGACAGTATTTAGAAATTCAGGAAGATGTTATTGTTATCCAATATTTGGGTGAGATAAATGCTATGGATAAAACACTAAAGTTCATTAGTCTTAATATTAATGGAATAAATGGGAAAGTGAAGAGGAAGAGGCTCTTGGCTTACTTAAAGAAATTAAAAGTGGGCATCATCTTTTTGCAGGAAACACATCTTACCAAATTGGAACATGATAAATTAAAAAGAGCAGCACAGACCCTCCCAGTATCATTCTCAACTGCAATTATTACAGTGTTATCAAAAAAGAATAAGGACAAAAATCTTCGTCATATAGACCAATACCCCTGTAAAATGCTGATTATAAGATACAAGCAAAAGAAATGGCTCATAGGTTAGGACAATACTTGCCAAAACTGATACACACAGACCAAGCAGGATTTGTTAAAGGAAGGCCATTCCTCAAATAGTCTAGGAAGTCTGACTCCCCTCTACTCAATAACATGATGGACTGCGGAAAAATATCACATATAACTTAAAGAACAAATATGACACTGTAAAGGCCTGGCAGCCATAGCTGGATCACATTGGAGCCAACGCCCCAGCAATCTCTTCCTTCGCTAATCTTGTCCAGTCCTTGGGACCGATCCATCCTAATGTTTTTAAGAAGATCCAAGCACTTCTTCTTTCTTAACCTCAATGCGCTCCAGCGCATGAGCTTTTTCACATTGACCAAGGTGTAAAGGTTAAAGCCTTGTGTTTTAGATTCTTAGTTAATTTTTTGCCTGTCTCTTTAAGAGACAGTGTTACATTATCCACCCAGGTTGACCGTTTGCGCATTCTACAAGATGTGAAGGAAGCATGAGCATGAGAAATATTTCTTTGAATGTTTGTATCTCTTTAAATACCATTTTATATCTCTTTAAGATTGTGTATCTTCATATACTTTTTATATCTCATTATACAGTAAATACCTTGTTATTTAATGAGAAGCTATGCAAAATGTTTATCCTTTTTATCAATGAAGTAAAACTACATAAAGCAACAGCCACAGAGTTTGATTTGTTGGATTAAAGAGTTTGAAATTTGGGATATCACATCTTACGCTTTGGAAGATGATACTTTGAAATTAGGATATATTAGAATAAGGAAAGTGTCATCTATACAAGGCCCCTCTCTCTGGGGAACATGAGCATAATATTCATTTGGGACCTCCTCTACCTTCAGGCACATGTTGCCTTTTTTATCCTTAAGTGGCCTTACTTCACTCTCATCCTTCTGCTCTTCACATAAGCATAGGATGCCTTAGGCTTTTCCTTAATCCTACTTGCCAAGGCCTTCTCACACCCTCTTCGAGTTCTTCTAATTCCTTTCTTAAGTTCATTTCTGGCTACAATATAATTCTCTTGAGCCTTTCCTGTCATTTGCTTCCTAAATCTAATGTACGCTTCCTTCTTTCTCTTAACCAGCTGACTCTCCTCTTTTGTCAACCATGGTTCCCTTACCCTCCCACCTTTTCCCTGTCTCAGTGGGACAAACCTATCCAGAATCCCAACCCAAGTGGTCCCTAAACATCTTCCATGTTACTTCTGTGCTGTTCCCACAGAACATCAGTTCCCAATTTACTCTCCCCATTTCTTGCCTCATCCCATCACAATGAGCCCTTCCCCAATTAAACATTTTCCCATTTTAACCTTGACCACGGCTATGCTAAAGCTCAGGGAGTTGTGGTCACTCTCACCGAAATGCTCCCCCACTGAGAGGTCCGTCACCTGACTAGGTTAATCACACAGAACTAGATCCAGTATGGCCCCTCCTCTAGTCGGCTGGTTCACACACTGTCAGGAATCCTACTTGGACACACCTGACCAATTCTGCCCCGTCTGTCATTCTTGCAATCAGGAGGTGCCTGTCAACATTAGAGCAGTTGAAGTCTCTCATAACAACCCTGTTGTTTTTGCACCATTCCAAAATCTGCCTTGAGGGGCACAGCCATAGGGGGTACCCTCCCCTACCTGCCTGATTGCCTTGCCTTTTCCTCTCTTGACAAGCTGACTCCCTCCCTGTAGCTCCTCGCTATGAACACCTCATTCTCCCTGCTGAAGGTCATCGAACTACATCTCCAGTTCCCTCAGCCGGTCTGGAAGGAGCTGCACCTCATGCAGATGTAGCTGTCAGGGAGATGGCACGTCTCCCAGAATTCCCACCTCCCACAAGATGGACACTCCTCTCACCCTGTTGCCATTCTCACTATTCTATGAAGGTCAAAGAATAAATATTAATAAACTCTCATCAGAGGCTTACCTTAGTTTCCACCTCTCCAAAGCTTTAACTCACCACTCCAACTCTGGCCCACTCAGACTACACCGCTCCCACGATGGCCACCCCACTGTATCCTTCACCTACTTAAACTCATCTCACACGCTCCATCTCCCATTCTGACCTCTTCCACGTATCCGAGGGGCAACATACATGTGACCCCAGCCATCCAATCGTAATCTGCGGGCTGAGCTGGTTTTGAGGTGCGGGCAATCTGAGAGGAGGTCCCCCTTTCAAAGAATTGGCCTCACCAGTTCTTCAATAGACTATCCAAGGTTTCACCCCACAACCTTTATGTCCAGCTTACGATCCTCACCGACATGATCCCCACACCCACCCATCAGAGTCATCCACCTACTCTGCGTGGCCAAACACCGCTCCAACTCCATCCATAGATGCGTGGTTGGCCCCATCGCCTTTGGCAGGATCGCGAACAATGAGAGGTCAGAGTGTAGAAAGGATGTAGAGGGACTAGTGGCTTGGTGCCAGCAGGAAACAACCTCTCCCTTAATGTCAGCAAGAGCCAAAGCTGGTTATAGACTTCCGGAATTCAACCCCCCCGAGTAATTAAGGCCAGTATACCATAGAAACAAACTCTATCACTGCATCTTGGCACATAGAATCATAGAACCCTTCGGCCCATCAAGTCTATCCTGATATGTTTATCCGGCCTTGTCCCATCATCCCAAATCAGAACGAGAATCAGGATTTATTGTCACGAACAAGCCATGAAACTCGGTGTTTTGCGGCAGCGTCATAGAGCAAACATCCATATTATATCCATCTTACAACATTACTATATATAAAAAATAAAATAATAGTTCACTAAAACTAAGACTGTATCATCGGTTCATTGGTCATTCAGGAATCAGATGGCAGTGGGGAAGAAGCTGCCCTTGTGCTTGTCCCTGATGGTAGCAGAGTGAAGAGGGCATGGCTTGGGTGATGGTGGTGGGGGGAGGGGGGGTCTTTGAGGATAGAGGTTGTTTTTTTAAGAACACTGCCTCATGTAGATGTCCTCAATGAAGTTCAGTCTGGTGCCTGTGATGTTGCCGGCCTAGTTAACAACCCTCTGGAGTTTATTCTTGTCCTGAGAGTGGGTGCCTCCATACCAGGCAGTGATGCAACCAACCAGAATACTCAGGGTCCACCTATAGAAGTTTTTGGAGAGTTTTCGATGGCATACCAAACCTCCTCAGACACATCACAAAGTACAGCCACTGGTGAGCCTTTGTGATTGCATCAACATGGAGGCTCCAGGACAGATCCTCGGAGATGTTGGCCCCCAGGAATTTGAAGTTCTTGACCCTCTCCGCTACTGAGACTTCGAAGAGGACTGTATGACAAAAAACTTGAACTGAACTGAATCATATTGAACCCAAGACCAATAGCCACTCCCCAACAGCCAATCAATGCAAACCCCTGAACAACCCCCATGCTTCATCCTTGGCCTCGCCCCGTCAATCCCCAACAACAAGGAGCTGATGGGGGGGGGGGGGGGAGGTGGGGACAAGAAAGATCTCATCTCCTGCTGTCCAATAATGACCGCTAGCATACTGAAGGACCCATCACACCCCAGGCACACTTCCTTTCCCTCCTCCCTTCAGAGAGAAGGCTCAATTGTGAAATTGAAGGCTCAATTTGTGAAATTGTGCAGCCACAAATGATTCTCCAGAACCATAAGGCTCCTGAATGATCCCCACAACAGTGCTTCATCTTGCCTTGCTGATAGACCTTCCTTTCACTATAATCCTGTGCTCTGTAATCTTGCTATGTTCTGCAACTTTATATCTGTTAGATTTAACCTCGTCAAAGAGCCCTTCTCATTCTACTCAGTAAAATGAGACAAATGAATCTTAAAACAAGTGAGTTTAGTTATTTTTGATCTCTCTCTCTCTCCCCTCTCTCATCTTTCTCCATCTCTCTCCCTCCCTCCCTCTCTCTCTCATCTTTCTCCATCTCTCTCCCTCCCTCCCTCTCTCTCTCATCTTTCTCCATCTCTCTCCCTCCTCTCTTTCTCTCATCTTTCTCCATCTCTCTCCCTCCCTCCCTCTCTCCTCTCTCTGTCATCTTTCTCCCTCCCTCCCTCTCTCCTCTCTCTGTCATCTTTCTCTCTCTCTCTCACACACACACACACACACACACACACACACACACACACACACACACACACACACACACACACACACACACACACACACACACACACACACACACACACACACACACACACACACACACACTCTTCGGGAAAAGTGCACCAGCCATTTGCTCTACTTGCTCTGCAGAACAGATACATGCAAATCTGTGTGTGAATACCCTGTTATTCAAAATCTTTTGCATGGTGAGAGGTTCCACGCCAACTCCCAGCCAATTGGAGAGGAATCTTCACCTTCCCTGTCCCCCTCTCTCGCGTAATTGCAGCTTTTAGTATATTTGATTGCTATAATTTTTTTTAACCAATCCCCCAATTGTGTGACGTGTACAGCTGTATAAATAAGTTCCCGGGACAGCTGTTTTCCGTTTGTTTCCACCTCTGCGTTGTACTCTATTGTTCTCTGTCTGAGGTGGTCAGCCTTCACGATATCTCTCATCCTTCAGTCAGTTTAGGGAGAGAGAGAGAAAGAGAGAGAAAGAAGGAGATTTAAAATGGTGAGTACCTGAACTCAGCTGGTGCAGCCCAGACCTTTAAACTGTTGAAACTTAAAGAGGAATGTTTGATGGCTTTTAATCTAATGATATGAATTTAAGCTTGGAGCTCAGTTCGAGCAATCAGTCTTGGTTAGAGAGGAGGGAAATGGTGGGGGGGGGGGGGAGGGCAGGTTGGGGAGCAGTGTTAAGTCAGAGAGAAAGCTTGAATTGATTTTAAATCAGGCTAATCTTAGGTATCCCCAAAAGATTCTGTGGAGCTGGGAAGGGGACTGCTTTTGACTAAAGGGAAGGGATCTCAGAGTCTGCTTGGGGACGAACTGCATCTACTTATTCCCTCATTGAACTCACCTTTTTCCCCCCCACCTTTCAGGGCTGACTCTTCTCGTGGACAGATCTAGTCAGGGGTGTTCATGTTGCTAGCTGTCACATCTGCAGCTACGTACTGAGGATTAAATCCAAGAGCCCACCTTCCCCTTACCAAGAATGTTGCCACATTTTAATGGGCGCACATTCCCCTGCATTGGAGAACTTAAATGCAAGTCTATCTAACACTATGTATATGTCTGTGTATCTATGTGACTCAATCTGAGTGTGTGTCTGTGCATCTGATACTGTATGAGTGCATGAATGTGTATCCTTTAGGGGTGGGTGGGTGGGTGGGTGTGTGTGTGTGTGTGTGTGTGTGTGTGTGTGTGTGTGTGTGTGTGTGTGTGTGTGTGTGTGTGTGTGTGTGTGTGTGTGTGTGAGTGTATGTGTGTGAGTGTATGTGTGCATGCGGGCCTGTGTGGGAGAAAGCAACTAAGTATGCAGCTCACTCTCATTTTTTTTAATGGCCTCTTTGGGGCCATTTCTGAATTGGGAAAATGATTTAAGAAGGCGCGCGAGGGGGAAAATCAAAACTTGGCTGAGTTTCACTGTTTATCGGGGGCTCCGCATGCATTTGAAAAATCAGCAGATGGGACTTTTCTGACTGGGTTCTTGAAACTTTATCATGAAGAGTCAAATGGTTTGTATTAACCTAATCTAACACGTTCAGGTTAGCTGTGTGCAAGCATCGAGTTTAAACCCACATTCCGATTGTGTGACGGCAACCAGTCGTGAAATGGGAGCTTTAAAAGCTTTTTTTTTTGTAAAGAGCATTTTTCGCTCTTTCTCTTGGCTTTCTGCCAATCTCCCCCCCCCCCACATTTCCTGGCAGTGCTGTGATTGGCCAGCTTCTGTTTCTACTCAGCAGTCTTCTGGTGCCTGTGGAACTTGGGCTGTAGTTATCCTGACACCTGTGCACATCTCGCTGCTGCCAAGCCTTGTGTTGGCCTGGGATCTACGCCCCGGATTGAACGTGGGTATGCGACTGTGTTCCAGTACATATGAGTGCAGAGAAGATTTACTAGGACGTTGCCAGGACTTGAGGAACTGAGTTACAGGGAAAGGTTAAACAGATTAGGACTTTATTCCCTGGAGCGTAGAAGAATGGGGAGATTTGATCGAGGTATGCAAAATTATGATGGGTACAGAGAGACTAAATGCAAGCAGGCATTTTCCAGTGCGATTAGATGAGACATAAACCAGAGAACATGGATTAAGGGTGAAAAATGATGTTTGAGGAGAACATTAGGAGGAATTGCTTCATGCAGAGAATGGCAAGAGTATGGAACGAGCTGCCAGCTGAAGTGGTGAATGTGGGTTCAATTATAACATTGAAGAAAAATTTGGATAGGCTCATGGATGGGAGGGGATACAGACTGCAGGGACAAGATAGAATAGTTCAGCACAGACTAGAAGGGCCAAAGGGCCTGTTTTTGTGCAGTAATGTTCTATGGTTCTATACATTCGCGTATCCCAGATGTAAACTCTCTTGCTCTCTTTATTTATCCCTTTCCATTCTCTTTTCTTTTCTCATCCTTTCTTCCCTTCCTCCCTTGGCATATTTGAGAATGACAGAAGAAATTAAAGTGATTTGAGGAGAAAGCTAGGGTAAGTCGGTGGGAAGAAACATAAATCTCAATATAGTCTATAGTCTACATGGGCTTCCGTGATGCTTCTTTATTCATTGTACTTTGCCTCATTTATTCCGCAAGCCGCTGGGCTCCTGTAAGTCTTCTCTACCATTTCTGACTCTCAACCTTCTGCTGCCTCGTTTAAAACTGGCAACACCAAGTTCCTCAGGTTGATCATTGATTCAGACTCTATCTTCCGCACGAAACAAACACAGATTCTGTGAATCTGGAAATTAAGCAGAGAATGTCAGAAGGTTATTGGCCTGAAATTTTTGTTCTGAGTGTTGCGGACACTTAACATCTCCTCACTTGTCAGGAAGGCGCAACAGCGACGGCACTTCCTGAGAAGACTGAAGCGGACAGGCAATCGGCCACCATCATGTCAACCTTCTACAGGAGCTCTGTCAAGAGCATCCCGGCCGGCTGCATCACAGTGTGGTACAGTGCTGCAGAGAAATGGATCGGAGTTCAATATGCAGGACCGAAATAGTGGCAGAGAGGATCACTGGAGTTTTCTGCCCCACCATCGGTGTGATCTATTGTTGCCTGAAGAGGACTCCTTCCACCCTGCACACAGCATCTTTCAGCTGCTCCCATTGGGGAAGAGATGCAGGAGGATCAGAGCCAGCCCCACCAGGCTGAGGAACAGCTTCTTCCCACGGGCCGTGAGACTGCAGAACGACCAAAGGAACTGCGCCCACTGACCATTGGACAATCTCATATTCATGAAACAATATCTATTTATTTATTTTTATAGATGAAATACTTGCCCTGCATATGTATTATTGGACTATATGTGTGTTATATCAGGTTGTGTGTCTGTGTGCTCTGCACCATGGACCAGAGAACGCTGTTTCGTCGGGTTGTTACTTGTACAATCAGATGGCAATAAACTTGACCTGAGCACTTCCAAGTCCTATTACTAATCTTTTTATGAATAACTTGCTTTTACACTGAGGGCTGTGGGTGTGTGGAACGGGTGGCCAGAGGAGGTGGTTGAGGTAGGCCCTTTTGCAAAGTTTAAGAAACTTTTGGAGGGTTGCGTCGATAGCAAGGGTTTAGAGGGATGTGGTAGAATAGCAGGCAGGTTGGACTAGTTTGGGTGGTACATTGGCTAGTTGGAATGAAGGGCTTATTTCCACGCTGTATGACAAATCCATCTCAAGTTGACGTTAACCATTCAGTGCCTGACTCTCTTGAACACCACACACAGAGTTAGGGATAGGTTCTGCAATCAAGCACGACTCAGGGCCTGCATATCCCACAGGTGAATAAAAAAACTAACAGAACATTTCATCTCTCCTGCAGCGTGAATGCATCTCCATCCACATTGGCCAGGCTGGTGTCCAGATGGGCAATGCCTGCTGGGAGCTCTACTGCTTGGAGCATGGAATCCAGCCGGATGGCCATAGACCGGGAAGCAAGGGCAATGCAGAGCCGGATGACTCATTTGATACCTTCTTCTGCGAGATGGGATCTGGGAAACATGTGCCCAGAGCGATCTTTCTAGATCTGGAACCATCAGTGATTGGTAATGGAGAAAGCTCATTTACAATGAGTGCTTAGAATTTGACTCGAAATTACATTTCATTAGTAAACCTGTAAAGTAAATATGAATAGTTTTCTGAAAAAGGTCATACTTTGTAGGGCAATTCTGAAAGAGTAAAATGAGGGGGGGATATTTAAGGTGAGGGGGAGAAGAGGGGGAAGATTTAAGGTGAGGGGGAGAAGAGGGGGAAGATTTAAGGTGAGGGGAGAAGAGGGGGAAGATTTAAGGTGAGGGGAGAAGAGGGGGAAGATTTAAGGTGAGGGGGAGAAGAGGGGGAAGATTTAAGGAAAGAGAGGGGAAGATTTAAGGTGAGGGGGAGAAGAGGGGTAAGATTTAAGGAAAGAGAGGAGAAGATTTAAGGTGAGGGGGAGAAGAGGGGGAAGATTTAAGGTGAGGGGAGAAGAGGGGGAAGATTTAAGGAAAGAGAGGGGAAGATTTAAGGTGAGGGGGAGAAGAGGGGGAAGATTTAAGGAAAGAGAGGGGAAGATTTAAGGTGAGGGGGAGAAGAAGGGGAAGATTTAAGGAAAGAGAGGGGAAAATTTAAGCTGAGGGGGAGAAGAGGGGGAAGATTTAAGGAAAGAGAGAAGATTTAAGGTGAGGGGAAAAGAGGGGGAAGATTTAAGGAAAGAGGGGAAGATTTAAGGTGAGAGGGAGAAGAGGGGAAGATTTAAGGAAAGAGAGGGGAAGATTTAAGGTGAAGGGGAGAAGAGGGGAAGATTTAAGGAAAGAGAGGGGAAGATTTAAGGTGAGGGGGAGAAGAGGGGGAAGATTTAAGGAAAGAGAGGGGAAGATTAAAGGTGAGGGGGAGAAGAGGGGGAAGATTTAAGGAAAGAGAGGGGAAGATGTAAGGTGAGGGGGAGAAGAGGGGGAAGATTTAAGGAAAGAGAGGGGAAGATGTAAGGTGAGGGGGAGAAGAGGGGAAGATTTAAGGAAAGAGGGGAAGATTTAATGTGAGGGGGAAGATTTAAAGAAAGGGGGAAGATTTAAGGAGGGGGGAAGATCTAAGGAGAGGGGGGTGAAGATTCAGATGGACCACCTGCTCAGTATGAACGAGTTGTGTTGGAGGGCCTGTTTCCATGCAGTGCAGCTCTACCATTCCAAGTGTAACGTGGTGTGGTTAATTTCAAAGTGCTGGCCCAAGATCAATGGGATGGATTGAATCCTTCTGTGCTGCATTATTTGATGGGACCTTCGCGACCCTGAACTTCTGGTTGGACATGAGCCATCAGGTGGCAGCAGGCCAGTCTGTGTGAGGAGCAAATTTTGGTGGAACTGCCAAGACAATTGAGCTGGTGTCCGCAGTCACCGGCAGGCACTAGAAGCAGAATGAAAACTCATTACAGTGAAATATCTGGTATCTGGCACCTATGGGGGTTAGTAGATGCCTGATAGGTGCATTTCCAGTTGCCTGAGACTTATTCTTTTAATTTCTAACTAAAGCTTATCCCCTGTCTCATGATTCGCCAGACAAGCCTAATATACGGATACTGTGACAAATCCACCTGCAAGTGATGGATTGGAAAACTAACAGCAAAGTGTTCCAATTTTATCCTATTATTTTATTCTTATTTATTTTAATTTTTATTTATTTTCCTTTTTTTTTTGCTGGTTGCTTGAATTCTGGATATCAGGAGTTTTGCTCTAGTATGTGATGAGAGTTAGACCATAAAACACAGGAGCAGAAATAGGCCATTCAGCCCATCAAATCTTCCCCACCATCTAATCATGAGCCGATCCATTTCCCCACTCAGCCCCACTGTCCGCCCTTCTCCCCATAGCCTTTGATGCCCTGGCTAATAAGAACCTACCAATCTCTGCCTTAAATGCACCCAATGACCCAGCCTCCACAACAGCCTGTGGCAACAAATTCTATAGATTTACCCCCCACCCCCCCATCCCCACCGGCTAAAGAAATTCCACTGTTCTAAGTTGTGCCCTCTTATCCTAGACTCTCCCCCCCATGGGAAACAACTTTTCTATATCGACTCTGTTAATGCCTTATTGTCATGCACATGAGTACAACATACAGATGCACCAAAAGTCAGACTTTTAATTAATTTAGACATACAGTACATTAACAGGCCATTTTGGCCCACAAATCCTTGCTGCCCAATTTACACCCCATTAACCTACACCCCCCCCCATACGTTTTGGACAGAGGGAGGAAAGAGGAGCCCTCGGAGGAAACCCACGCAGAATGTATAAATTCCTAACAGTCAGCATAAGATTCGAACCCCAGTTCGGACCCAATCGCTGGCACTGTGAAGCTGTTGTGCATTCACCATTCCAACCGTACTGCCCTTGCTTCAGGTAGCTCTGATTCACCAACTAGAATAGCAGATGTTAAATTACCACAATCTGACCAGACAGAAAAAATGAGACCTTCTTGTGTAGGATCTAGATATTTTCCCCATGTAGAAAATAGTCTTCCCATTTATTTTGTTCTACCCAAGTTTCCGACATTGTAGGGGTTAGCCTATGGGACTAGCCTAATTGTCTGGGACTCTACTTGCTGGAATTTAGACAAATTAGAGGGTATCTTATAGAAACATAAAATTATGAAAGGCATAGATAAGATAGAGGTAGGTAAGTTGTTTCCATTGGTGGGGGAGACCAGAACTAGGGGACATAGCCTCGAGATTCAGGGAAGGACGGAGATGAGGAGGAACTGCTTTTCCCAAAGGGGGGTGAATCTATGAAATTCACTGCCCATTGAAGCAGTGGAGACGACCTCAGTAAATTTAGTTAAGACAAGGATGGATAGACTTCTACTTCGTTGGAGAATTAAGGGATATGGGGAAAAGCCAGGTCAGTGGAGATGAGCCGATCATCAGATCAGATCACATTGGATGGCGGAGCAGGCTCGACGGACCGGATGGCCAACTTCTGCTCCTATTTCTTATATTCTTGTGTTCTGAGATTTTCGATTGATACCCTTCAGGGTTTTCACTGCCTCCATTAAATCTCCCCTTTTCTACTCCAAGGAGAACAACATAACTTCTCTGTGAAATACAAAAGTCTGAAGATGCTGTGATTGTAATAAGAACACAAAATTGTTGGAGGAACTCAGCCGGTCACACAGCATCCATAGGAGATAAAGATATGCTGATAACCAACATTTTAGGCCTGAGTCCTTTTTTTTTCTTTAAATTGAAAAATTAAATTTAAAAATAATTTTAAATTTTGACCTACAACACGATAACAACCCTTTCAGCTCACGAGCCCTTGCCACCCAATTTACACCCAATTAACCTACAACCCCCAGTAAGTTTTGAATAGTGGGAGGAAAGCAGGGCCCCTGGGGAAAAGCCCACGCAGACACGGGGAGAACGTACCAACTCCTCACAGACAGCGTGGGATTCGAACCCCAGTCCCAATTGCTGGCGCTGTAAAGGAGCTACGCCAACCATGCTGCTCCTTCTTCATGGTATTAGCAGCAGTGAAGTGTGCAGAGGTGAGGCAGTGAGAAAGACTCGAGGTCCCAGGCTTGAAACGTCGGTTATTGATCTTTACCTCTAGAGAACTTTGTGTGTCCTGCTGAGTTCTTTCAGCATTTCTGTGTTTTTTACCAGCTTCTCCACTCTCCCCACCAATCAAGTTGAGTTTATGGTTGACGTCATTGCACTGTTCTTTACTTAGATGAGGTCCGTACTGGTACCTACCGCCATCTCTTCCACCCCGAGCAGCTTATCACTGGCAAGGAGGACGCTGCCAACAATTATGCCCGTGGGCACTACACCATTGGCAAGGAGCTGATTGACCCTGTCTTGGAAAGGCTTCGGAAACTGGTATGGATATTTAGCGAGCAAGGTTGAGCTTAGGGATAGTACATCTGGTGTGTATTGGGTGCTTGTGTGCAAGGTATAAAAAGTGCTTAAAGTTTGGATACTCCGTCTACAATTCCCGCTGCCTTAGGATAGTAGTCAACATATTAAAAGGCCCGTTGCACTCTCCCCTCCTCCCCCCTTCCCTCTCCCCTAAAAATCAGACAGGAGAGACACATGTGTAAACACACACCACCAGATAATAGATCATAGAGCATTACTGCCTCTTGGGTCCACGATGTGCCAACCTATATAAACCTACTCAAAAATGCTAAACCTCTACCTCGTAACCCTCTATTTTTCTTGCATGCATGTGCCTGATTAAGAGTCTTCTAAATGCCCCCATTGTTCCAGCCTCCACCATGGCCCGGCAATGCATTCCAGGCATCCACAACTCTCTCTGCAATAAAACCTACCTCTTACATCTCCCTAAACTTTTCTCTGCTCAGTTTGTACAGATGTCCTCTTGTGTTTGCAACTCTTGCCCTGGTAAAATGGTGCTGGCTGTCCACCCTTTCCAGGCCTCTCATAAATCATGTGAACTTCTATTGTCACCTCTCATCGTTCTTCACTCCAAAGAGAAAAGCTCGAGCTCTGCTAGCCTAGCCTTGTAAAACATGCTCTCCAATCCAGGCAACATCTACCACCTCTCCATAGCTTCCACATCCTTCCTGTAATGAAGAGTTTTATAGAGCTGCCGCATTACCTCTCGACTCTTGTACTCAATCTAATGAAGGCCAGTGTACTATAAGCCTTCCTAAACACTCTTTCAACCTGTCCAGCAACCTTGAGAGATCTATGGATTTGGACCCAATTCCCTCTGTTCTTCTGCACTGTTAAGAATTCTGCCATTAACCATGTACTCCACCTTTAAGTTTGAGCTCCAAAACGCATGACTTCATACTTAGCCGGATCGAACTGCGTCTGCCACTTATCCGCCCAACTCCGCATCCTGTCTCTAATCTATTATATATAGCCTGCAACAACCTTCTACACTGTCCTCATCACCTCCAATTTTTGTGCCATCTGCAAACTTGCTGACCCATCCCTCAACCTCTTTGTCCAGGGCATTTATAGAGCAGAGGCCCCAGAACAGATCCCTGCGGAATGCCACTCGTCGCAAGGACAGTTCCCTCCCCACTGTTATCAGCCTATTGAATGGACCTCTCATCCCTAAAATAATACTGACCTTAGTCTGTTTTAACTGGAGCTTGTCTCTGAAGCAAAATATTGGACAATTTTGTTTTGCTTTGCACAAGCTGTTCACTTGCCTGGATAGTACACAAATCAAAGTCTTTCACTGTTCTTGTGATAACAAGCAATTTAAAAAAATCCTTTACATTTTTATAAATTTAAACATACAGCACAGTAACAGGTCATTTCGGCCCATGAGTCCATGCTGCCAAACCTACACCCTTGATACGTTTTGAACAGTGGGAGGAAATCAGAGCCCCTGGAGGAAACCGACAGTGACACGGGGAGAACATATAAAGTCCTTACAGACAGCACGGGCATCGAACCCCGTACCAGACCTGATCGATCACTGGCGCTGTAAAGGCTAACCGCTAGGCCCAACTGTCCTGCCTCATCCTTAAATTAAATTAGGAGACCAGCATTACAATTAATACTCCAGATGTGATCATATTGATGCCCTGTGGTAATGGAAAAACCAGTTCCATTCACAATGAGTGAGGGCATTCTGCTAGCTTTCCTTGCTACTTACTGTTCCTTTGTATCTGAATTTTGTAAATCATGCCCTAGGACTGCCATTCTCAACCTTTTTTTAAGCCATGCCCCCTCCACCAGGACTCATGATGCCCCCCCCCCCTTCTCTGTGAAGCAGTCATGTTTTGGCTTCATCCATACTTCTCTCCTACCGACTGCATAGAAGTATAAAATATACAATATTTATATTATGTGAGGTGGGAAGAAAACAAGGCTTTTTACTTAGACTTTGCTGTGGATCCCCCTTGAGAACGGACACAGGGTGAACATACAAACTCCTTACAGACAGCACGGGATTCGAACCCTAGTCGCTAGCTCTGTAGCAATCACTGCGCTATCTTGCCATCGTTCTCCTTGGAAAGTAACACTTATCTCCCTTGTTCCTTGTCGTTTGCTCCCCCAGGCTGACCAGTGCACGGGGCTGCAAGGTTTCTTTGTGTTCCACAGCTTTGGTGGGGGCACTGGTTCGGGGTTCACCTCCCTGCTGATGGAACGCCTCTCCGTCGACTACGGCAAGAAGTCCAAGCTGGAGTTCTGCATTTACCCAGCCCCACAAATCTCCACCGCTGTGGTCGAGCCCTACAATGCCATCCTGACCACCCACACCACGCTGGAGCACACTGATTGTTCCTTCATGGTGGACAACGAAGCCATCTACAATATCTGTCGCAGAAATCTGGACATCGAACGCCCGGGTTATGTGAACCTCAACAGGCTGATTGGTCAGATTGTGTCATCAATTACGGCTTCTCTTCGCTTTGACGGGGCTCTGAATGTCGATCTGACAGAATTTCAGACCAATTTGGTGCCTTATCCCCGCATCCATTTCCCTCTGGTAACATACGCCCCAGTGATCTCAGCTGAGAAGGCCTACCATGAGCAATTGTCCGTGTCTGAGATCACCAATGCCTGCTTTGAGCCAGGTAACCAGATGGTCAAGTGTGACCCTCGCCATGGCAAGTACATGGCATGCTGTCTGCTTTACCGGGGCGATGTGGTGCCCAAAGATGTCAACGCTGCCATCGCAGCCATCAAGACCAGGCGCAGCATCCAGTTTGTTGACTGGTGCCCGACTGGGTTCAAGGTTGGCATCAACTACCAGCCTCCCACTGTGGTGCCCGGTGGGGACCTGGCCAAGGTGCAGCGTGCGGTGTGTATGCTGAGCAACACCACAGCCATCGCCGAGGCCTGGGCCCGTCTTGACCACAAGTTCGACCTGATGTACGCCAAGCGCGCCTTCGTGCATTGGTACGTGGGGGAGGGGATGGAGGAAGGGGAGTTCTCCGAGGCCCGCGAAGACATGGCAGCCTTGGAGAAGGATTATGAGGAGGTCTGTGCGGATAGCGGAGCGGATGATAATAATGAAGAGGAATTTTAAATTCTGTCCATCCCTGGGCAGTGCTTCCATATATCCTCTTACAGAAATGAGATTTGAATGAAACCGCATTTTCATGGGGAACGTGATGTGTTTTCCACTTGAATTAATCATTACGTAAAAAGTGGAAAATGTTGAACCTTTTAGCCTGATTGGTTTGGCATATTTAATTGGAAACACATCTGATTTCATCTAATGAAAGTAACTGCCGCAGTGCTGCATTGGAACTATCTTTGATGTTTCTAATGGAATTGAGTATAATGTTACATAGACATGGTGTTTTGTGAAATGCTAAATGATCCATTTTGTAGCAACATTCTGCAATAATAAAGTAACGACATTCCAGAGACGATGAGTACAGTCCTACCATGGGAATATAAATTCATTTCAGAAGGAATTCCAGGAATTAGAATCTGGTTTTGGTGAAAGTGGCCCTGAACTTAAAGGTAAAGGTTCCATTAATGTCATGTAATACTCCATTTAGAATGCAACAAGCATGAAATTCTTTGACTTTGTCTCCTGTAAGGAAGGCACAGAGTTGCCACTTTGTCCAGCGCCCCACTCAGAAATGAGGCTCCAACGCGGAACAAACTCGCGACCCCCTGGTTTACAAGACCAATGCTCTCACCACGGAGCTGTCGGAGTGGTTGCTGGATGGTCAAAACAGAATCCGATTTCTTCCTGTCTAGCCTTTGAGGAAAGGATCTCACTTCCCGTTCCTCTCCACCCCCTCATCGAAGCAGTTGTCTCTTCAGATATTCCTCTCAATTTGGGTTAACAAACGGAATCATTGTGGGATTGAACTGAATGTTGATCTTGTTCATGGCCCCTGTGCACTAAAAGTTTAAGCTTTAAATTTAAATTTAGACATACAGCACGGTAACAGGCCATTTTGGCCCACGAGTATGGGCCGCCCAATTTACACCCCACTAACCTACATTCCCGGTATATTTCAAACGGTGGGAGGAAACCCACTCAGACATGGAAAGAACGTGCAAACTCCTTGCAGACAGTGTGGGATTCATACCCCGGTCCCAGTCGCTGGTACAGTAACAGCTACGCCAAACGTGCTGCCACAAAAGTGAACAACTAAAATCCCTGGAACCCTACCTAAGTTGGTGTGAGGTAGCAGAACCCTAACATCTGATATGCTCATGTAACTAGCATAGAAATACAGAGAATAGGAATTGTTTCAATTATAGTTCACAGAATGTGCAGAGATTTATGATTCCATGAAATTGCCTTCTACCTGCCATAAGGCAGATAAAGAGTCGCTATTAGTGTTGCCCGCCACCGCTTACAGTACGAGAGAAAGAGAAGCAAAAGGGAGTCCCTTCAGAGTCACTGAGTGTCCATGGATTCGCCTCCAGCCACTCCCACAGCCTCTGCAGCCCCACAGACTCCTGTTCCATCGACTGGCTGCCTGAGCTCCAGATCCGAACCTCCGACATGACCAGGAAGCCTTCAGTGCCCAAGGCCCCTCAGGAGCCCCTGCTTACCCTCAACGCCCCCTTCAGTCCCAGCTCTGATACCTGGTTCCCACGAGCCAGTCTCCAGACCGCAAGTGGCCCGCAGCTTGTGTGGCTCAACAAATGGAAAGGGAAGGGGGTGGAGAGCTGGAGGAAAGAAGACAGAGGGGTGGAGAAGAAGGAGGAAGAGCAGGGAGTGAGCTGGCAGACACTGGAGAAGTCGATGTGTTGCTCCTCCAATTGACAGATGAAGTACTTTGTAACCAGTGACTTTCTTTTGAAATGGAGCCACTTTTTGTCACCCAGGAAGCTGCTGAAGACAAGATTGAGAATGATGGTCAAGGCACCATGGGAGCTTCCTGGCTCTTTAACTCCATTCTGTGATATTTATTTTATGTTCAACCTCAGTGTAACCTGTTGAAAGGTTTAGAGCAGGGGTTCTCAACCTTATTATTTTTGCACTAACGTACCACCTGAAGTAATCCCTTACTAACCACAGTGCACCTATGCCATTGGATGCCAGAGGTGCCCTGTGGTTAGTAAGGGATTACTTCAGGTGGAACGTGAGTGGAAAGAAAAAGGTTGCAAACCACTGGTTTAGGGGGATATGGACTGAATGCAGGCTAATGGGATGAGTTTGGGAAGACAACTTGGTTGGCATGGACAAGCTGGGCCAATGGACCTCTATCTGTTCTGTAAAACTCGATGAGTAGAGGACAGAGGTTCTCTCAACTTTTAGATTTATTGTCAGAGTACATACATGGCATCACATACAACCTTGAGATTCTTTTTCCTGCGGGTGCGGCGGAATGATCTCTTATTGTTAGGGCAAAAAAAAAACTGTACAGAACATAAACATGTAAACAACTGACTGTACAACACAGAGAGGAAAAAAAAAGAAAAGAATAAAGTGCAAAAGTCTTAAATAAATGTCTGATTGAGTTTGTTGTCAAGGAATCAGATGGTGGGGGATAGCAGCTGTTCCTGAAGCTCGTGGTCTGAGGTGCTCTGTGGATGGTAAGGGATTACTTAAGGTGGTTTGTGAGTGGGGGGAAAGATAAGGTTGAGAACCACTGGTCTAGGATCTAAAAGGAACTCTTTCGGTACCACAGAGTCAGCTCTAATTATGTCTCCAACCAATGGAGTGGCCATTCGGAGGCCAGAATGTGACCACTTCACCCCCAGCTGAGGTGAACTTTAGGGCGTGTCAAAGCAATAAGCACAGCTCCATAGGAACAGTCCAAGTGCTGTGGTGGAATTCATGGAAGTTTGAACATTACAGCCAGGACCAGCCTTTTGGCCCCAAAATGTTATGCTGATCTATATAAACCTACTTAAAAAAAACAAATCTTCCCTACCCTCTAACCCTCTATTTTTCTTTCATCCATGTGCCTGTATAGGAGCCTTTTTAAATGCCCCTATTGTACCAGCCTCCACCACCACTCCCTGCAACACATTCCAAGTAGCCACTACTCTCTGTGCGAAAATAAAGCTTACCCCTGGCATCTTCCTTACTTTTTGGAGATCTCCTCTGGTGCACTTTACTCTCACCCCGGGAAACAGGTGCTGGTCGTCCACCCTAACCATGCCTCTCGTCATCTTGTAGACCTCTGTTAAGTTGCTTCTCAGCCTTCTTTGTCCCAAAGAGAAAAGCCCTACCTTGCCTCATAAGACATGTTCTCCAATCTTGCAACCTCCTGGTGAATCTCCTCTGTACCCTCTCCACTGCTTCCACATCCTTCCTGTAATGAGGCGACCAGAACTGAGCGCAATATTCCAAGAGTTTTATAAAGCTTCAACATGACCTCTCGACTCTTGATTGGCTGCTGGGGTAACAGGAGGTTGGCCCTATTCAAGTAGAAAACAAAACAAAGACAAAATGGGGAGAGACTTGTGTAGTATCCTGACAACTTGTGGTACATGCACTCTTTATGCAAAGATTTTAAACATATTTGTCCCTATAAACAGCCTCAGCTTTCATTAAATATAAGTTCACGGCAATCGATAACAGGAAATAAAATTGCACTGTTGCCAGTTTTTCATTAGTAAAACACAAAGATTTGCAGACACCGTGGTTGAAGTAAAAACACGACGCTGGAGAAACTCAGCAGGTCAAACAGTGGACAATGTGCCAAAGATAAAGATACAGAACCAATGCTTGGGGCTTGGATGATTGCCTTTTGAATTGAACTCTATAGTCTTTTGACACAGGAAAAACTGAGGGACGTTGAGCTCCTTGAACCTGTTCCATTAGTTGATTAGATCATGAGTAAACCGCATGCTCATTGCCAGTCCAACCCAACCACAACTCCATCTGGAAAGTTTCAACGTGATCTCACGATACATTTAGGAAAGACAGTTCACTGCTCTCTATGAAGTACTGCTTCCTGAGTTCAACCTTGATAATCTAACTATGATACGGAGGTTAGATTCCATTTCTTCCAGACACATAAACCAATGGAAATGATTTTGATGAGTCCTGCCAATCCTTTCTCATCTAAAACACCTCATCAGAACACCCCCTCTATATCCCAAGCACAATGGAATATAAGCCAAATTTCTACACTCTGAGCTAGTAACTTAATCTTCGTGGATGTGGTTTCATGAGACACATTGGAATTGTACCCTGTCCATGACCAATAGGTTCAAAGCAAAACTGAATGAAGTAACTTCCTTCGATTCCTTCCCTGGGAATACTATGAATTTATCAAACCCTCAGGAACTAGGAGATTTATCCAAGAACTTTGCAGTAAATTCTGCCCCACTGTCAAAGAAGACCATCTCGCCAACCAAGCAGAAGCAGGTCATTCAGCTCGTCAAGTCTGCACCGCCATTCCAGCATGAGCCGATCCCATTCTCCCACTCAGCCCCACTGCCCTGCCTTCTCTTCATAGCCTTTGATATCCTGGCTATTCAGGTATCTATCAATCTCTGCCTTTAATACACCCAGCGACCTGGCCTCCACAGCTGCCCGTGGAAGCAAATTCCAGTGGTTCACCACTCTCCGGCTAAAGAAATTCCTCCACATCTCTGTTTTAAAGGGCGCCCTTCAATCCTGATTTTTTTTCCTCTTGTCCTTCACTCCGCTACCATGGGAAACACCTTTGGCACATCTATTCTGTCCAGGCTTTTCAACATTCCGAATTATCTTATGAGGTCCCCCCTCATTCTTCGCAACTCCAAGGAGTACAATCCAAGAGCTGTCAAACGTTCCTCACATGCTAATTCCCTTCCATTCCAGGAATCATTCTTGGAAATCGTCTCTGAAGCCTCTCCAATGCCAGCATATCCCTTCTTAAACAAGGAACTCAAAACTGTACCTTGCACTTCAACTGAGGCCTCACCAATGCCTTAAGTCTCAACATCATCTCCCTGCTCTTATATCCTATTCCTCTAGACATGAATGCCAAAATTGCATTCGTTGACTTCACCACCAACTCAACCTTTAGGTATCCTGCACGAGGACTCCTAAGTCCCTCATCCAACTGCAGAACGACACAATTGTTAAGGCCATTGATAATGACCAAATCATCGCTGCCCTTTTTATTGAAGGATTAAGCCAGTACAATTTGCCTTTTAAAACCTATTTCAGACAGATGGTTTGATGGTCCCAGAGTTTATGATTAGGATTACGGTGGCACAGGGAGGTTCATAGCTGATGGATTAAAAACTGAACAGAGGAAAGCTCTTTTATGGCCAAAACCCCCACCCTCCTGTAATTAGACAACAGAACATAAGGAGAAAAATTATTTTCAATAACTAGTATGAGGATTATTCATTGCTTAAATTAAAGATTATACATGGAGATATTTAAGAAGAAAACACCCAGACAGGGGGCGGGAGGGAAAGAGAGTGACAGAAACAAAGAGAGAGGGGAAAACATGGAGAAAGACAGTGTCAAGAGACAGAAACTGAGCAGATAGAGAGAGAGAATGAATGAGAGAATGAGTTACCTGCCAGGTGCTAAAACATTCATGAGAATCCAAACCTCTTATAACTCCTGTACCATTTACTTCATAAGACCCTGCTATCGTATTGCAAGCTTCCCCTTGATTTAATTACATTCACTGTTACCTCGAATTATTTTGTCCATTGAATCAAGCACAAATCTTGCACCGAGGTTGGGGGAACACCCCAGTGCAGGGTAGCTGCAAGCTGAAGTTCCAGAAACGATCATGACTTGCTTGCAGCCTTCCTGCTTCATGTTCTGGGCATTTCCCGCCACAGAGACATTTCATTTGCATTTCTCCACACCAAGAGGTGAAATAATTTTCATTTCCTTTGACTGTTTTAATTACTTTAGGGCATCACAAAGTGCTTTATAGCGGATTATTTTTCAAAAATGTATGGACTCTTGTGGCACAAAAGGCATTTTAGCAATTTGCATCATAAATAATTGGATGATCAGTTTCTTCAGTGGTGTCAACTAAGAGATAAATGTTGGCATGCTCGCTGAGGAACCTGAGGACTTTATTCCATGGAGCATGGGAAAATGAGGGGAGATTTGACAGAGGTATACAAAATAATGAGGGGTTTAGACAGAGAAAATGCAAGTAGGCTTTTTCCACTGTGGTTGGGTGAGATAAAAACCAGAGGGCATGGGTTAAGGGTAAAAAGGGAAAGGTTTAAGGGGAACATTAGAGAGCGATGGAATGAGCTGCCAGCTGAACTGGTGAATGCGGGTTCAATTTTTACAAACAAGAAAAATGTGGACAGGTACATGGAGGGCTATGGACTGTAGGGACTAGGCAAAATAACAGATCGGCCTAGACTAAAAGGGCCAAAGAGGTCTGTTTCTATGATGTAGTGTTCTATGGATACACATGTGTATTCCCAAAATATACAATCTCTCTTGTTCTCTTCCTTTATTTTTCCCTTTCCACTTTCAGGGCAGGATGGGAGAGTATGGACTGGGAGTTGGTCAGTGGGACTAGACAGAATAATAGTTCGGCACAAGAGAACCGAACCTCATCTTCCAACTGGGCACCTTCCAACATGGCATTAATATTGACGTCTTTGGCTTTTGATAAACCCTACACCCCCCCCTCACTTCCGGCTGCCAGGAGTATTCCCTCCTAGTCAGGGTGAGAGGGTGCGCTAGTTCACATCTGCCATGGTCCTGGTCTCTAAAGATGCAGAGCTCTGCAGTTGGGAGCCGGCATGCATCTCAACTGTTGAACAGAAGACAGATGAATATTTTAATGAATTTTGAAGTCGGTAATTTATTTAATTGGTGAATTATCCGCTGTTTAATTAAATTTTCAATGTTTTTTCTCAGTGAAATTTTCGGTGATTAATTGATATCAGTGAATTTTCCATTGGTGAATTTACCATATACCCTTCTTCCCCCATTGCCTTCCCTCAGCTCTCTCTCTCTCTCTCTCTCTTTTCCCTGTCTCCTTTCACACAGACATAATCAATTCTCACCTCTCCCCTTATCATATCCAATTAACCCCGGTTGTTGGTCTGATTCCTCCCCCAGCCAGCGCTGTCCCTCTTCTGCGATTTCTTGTATTTTGATCTTTCTGCTTATTCCTTGAAGAAGGGCTCAGGCCTGAAATGTTGGGAATATATTTCTGAAAGACTGGCTGAGTTCCTCCAGCATTTTGGTGTGTTTTTAATAGTTCGGCCCAGACTAGAAGGGCCAAAGGGCTTGTTTCTGTGCTACAATGTTCTATGATTCAAAGAATTTCTTTGTTATTCTTTAAAAAGTTTCAGAAGATATTTTACTCATGACTCAGATAGCAGATGGATTTTGCTTAAAATCAAAATGACTACAAGGGAATTAATCATATTATGTTCAAGTTAAGTCAAGTTTATTGTCATCTGTTTGTACAAGTACAACCTAAAGAAACAGCGTTCTCTGGTCCTCAGTGCAAAACATGCAAACGCACATCAGATATAACACATATACTGACAAATAGTGCATAGGCAGGACAAGTATTTCATCTATACAAATAAATATTGATTCGTATAAATGAGAGTTTCAGTTGGTTAGTGTGAGCAGTTCCTCTGGTTCTCAGCGTTCTCACTGCCCGTGGGAATAAGTTGTTACTCTGCCTGGTGGCGCTGGCTCTGATATCTCTTCCCTGATGGGAGCAGCTGAAAGATGCTGTGAGCGGGGTGGAAGGGGTCCTCAGTGATCTTGTGCACCCTCTTCAGTCGACGATCCTGGTAGATCACGATGATGCGGAAGAAGGAGACTCCAGTGATCCTCTCTGCCAAAATTATGGTCCTATGGATTGACCTCTGAGCCATTTCTCTGGAGCAACCGTACCTCACTGTTACGCAGCTGGCCAGGATACTCTCGATAGAGCTCCTACAGAAGATTGATGTAATGGTAGCCCGTGGCCTTGCCTCCTTCAGTCTTCTCAGGAAGTGCAGTCGTTGACTTCCTGACAAGTGAGGAGATGTTGAGTCTCCACAATAGGTCACTAGTTAAGTGAACTCTTATGTTATTTAAAATATTCCAACCATTTCCTGCTTCCAAACCAACATTGAATATATTGTCAATAAATGAGATGGCATGGTTGGTGTAGGGGCTATCACAATGCCTTTATAGCACTAGCGATCTTATTTAAAATACTGGAGCTCTGCCCCATGCCAGACATGTCTGGGCCTCAGAGCCTTTGCAAAAGCTTTGGAGAGTGCCTAAGAGACTTCACTAATGGATTGTTGTTTACAAAAGGCAACAGATGAAAGAACTCGTCGGAGCCGCATTCTGTCTGGAGTGGAAGTTGCTATTCTAAGAGGGTCATGTTGTTTTGCAAGCAGAGAGATTAAAACAGGCTTTCTTTTTGACAGAGAGAGAGAGAAAGAGAGAGAGAGAGAGAGAGAGAGAGAGAGAGATCACCTACAGTTTTATAGACAGCAGCAGCAGCTGGAATTGGAACAGGACAAGCTGGCAAGCTTGTGGAAAACCCCATTTGGAAGAGGGGTTGTGAGTGCTTAGTTCAACACTCAGCCTGGTCAACACTCTTGTGGTTCCTGCAAGAGGAGAGAACTGGCTATCTAATGTTTCACTTGAAATAAAGGAAACAAAAAAGAAGTCCATGGTGACCTGAAAGAAAGAGATTATCATCTGGAAAACTCTGAAGGGCAAATTTCTTCAGCAAGACACTCACATGGCAATTAGAAAGGATCAGTTTGTGTCCTGGAACAACAGATTTCTCTCTGCAAAATGACAAGAACCATTTACCTTTCAAGCACCAAAGCCTGGTGAACTTCATAAATGTTAAATTCTGTGCACAGTCTAAGAATTGCCTGCAACCGGTTAACTTGGAGGAATGAGAAGTGAGATTGGACTGTGAATCAAAGAACTTTTCTAAATTTACACGCACATTCCATACATGTGCGCTTAGAATTAGAAGGGGGGTTAAGTGAGGTTAGTTAAGTCAATAGTGATAAGTTAAAGTTTGATCCTGTTTTCATGTTTAAAGATAATTAAAAGCAACTTTTGTTTAAGTAGCCATTTGTCTTGGTGAATATCTATTGCTGCTGGGTTTTGGGGTCCTCTGGGCTCGTAACAGTATGTTTTCTCTGTGTCTGCGTGGGTTTTCCCTGGGGACTCCGGTTTCCTCCCACTGTTCAAAACGTACCAGGAGTGTAGGTTAATTGGGTGTAAATTGGGCGGCACAGACTCGTGGGCTGAAATGGCCTGTTACCAAGCTGTATGTCTAAATTTTTTTAAAGTTACATTTTAAATTTACATTTTTTTAAATTTAAAAATGCATTCCCTTTCATTTTTCAATTCAAGGCCTTCAGTTAAATGTTAGCATATAAATAACATCTGTTAATTCACGCTATCTCCCCTTACATTAACCTCCAGATTCCATTAGGACCTTGAAGGAATGGATTTTCTCTCTTCCCTTCCTTAAATAATAGAATGGGATTTCCAGATCCAATGGAAGAATGCCAAAATCAACAAAACTTTCCAGCCAGGACCACAATAAGTTTCCCTTGTATCCTATCTTCACATCCTTCTCTGCAAGGTCACCTTGATTAGAGGGAGGGGGTCGATTAGATTTAGTTTTACATTTTTATGTTTTCTATTTTTTTTTAGCTTAACTTGTTAAATATGGGTTTAATTATGGTTGTCATAGATCATATCATTAAATTAGAACCAATTTACCATTTGTTTAGAGCAAGGGATTGTCTGAAGTCATTTACTAGGTTTCAATTCAGAACTATTTTAAGAAATATTGTTAAATAAACAAATATGGATAGGTTTTTGATTTACATTTGTGATATGTATGTGACATGACCTGCTATTTGTTATATTAGAGGACTTTGTATGTAGGATTTCTATGTTAAACTCAATTAAAAATATTTTAAAAGGGAATGGTGGAGTGGACTCAATGGGTCGAATGGTCTACTTCTGCTCCTATATCGTTTGGTCTGATAGGGCTCATTCAACAAGTTCGCCATTTTCTTATTGGCCATTACAGGCAGTGTGTTATGGTTGTCAGTCTTTATGTCCCTATATGTCTGGCAATTTGTGGACAGTCACCTTATACATTTTTTTCATTCTATTCAGAAAGACGTTTTACCTATATCAGTCTATGCTGATCCCATCACATTAATCGGGATTGAGCTGCTGGCCTTTTTTCCCCATCGCTGCTGTCAGAAGTTAACTCAATAACTGTTGATATATTTCAGTTGAAATTACCATATATACACATGTAATAGGCAAATTCTGTGCAACAATTTTTAGGCCAAAAATTTGGGGGTCAACTATTGCACGTAATAATTTGGACCGCGGTAAGTACCTGCATCACTCGAGGGGTCAGGAGCTTGGATGTACAGGTGGCCAGGACCAGGAGGTAAGTCCGTGGTTGAGGCGTCAGGAGCTCAGATGGCTGGGCCTTGGCAAGAAACAGCCATCAGAGTGTTGAGCATGAGGCCAAGGCTAAAAATAGGGGGAGATCGGCTCTTACACACAGTATATGGAAAATACCAAATTTTTGGGCCAAAAAATAGGGGTTTGACTTTTAAATGGTACCAACTATTAGACACATATATATGGTAGAAGAAAATTACCATATAATCAACCAGATAGATGCAAAAACCTTAAACTCAATGTTCTCAAAACTAAGGAGCTCATTGTGGACTTCAGGAGAAAGGCAGGGGAACACAACCCAGTCCTCATTGAGGGATCTGCAGTGGAGAGGGTCAGGAACTTCAAATTCCTGGGTGTCGACATCTCTGAATATCTGCTGAGGCAGTCATGAAGAAGACTCATCAGCGGCCAGACTTGATGAGGAGTTTGAGGAGATTCGGTAGGTCACTTCCAAATTTCTACAGGTGGATCGTGGACAGCATTCTGACGGTTGCATCACTGTCTGGTATGGAGGTGCTAATGCATAGAACTGGAAAAGGCTTCAGAGTGTTATCACAGACACCAGTCTTCACTCCATTAAAGACATCTAAAAGAGGCGTGTCTCAAGAAAGCAGCTTCTATCACCACCCAGGCCATGCCCTCTTCTCTCTGCTATCATCAGGAAGGAGGTACAGGAGCCTGAAGACAAACATCCAATGGTACAAAAACAGTTTCTTCCCCTCCGCCTTCAGATTCGGAATGGACAATGACCCACAGACACGACCTCACTTTTTTACTCTCTTTTGCACTAATTACTTTTAAATACACTGTAGTGCATTTGTGGAAATGCAATTTATCACACCTGTAATACATAATAATGCTGCCACAAAACAAAAAATATTGTGACACGTTCATGATAATAAATTCTGATCCTCAACACCAGGGCTCTTCAGTGGAAGGAATTGACCACAAACCTAATGTACCCACCAGTGTTCCTCGGGAAGAAGATTAATCACAAATCCAATGAAGTGATCGATGATTGTCAGAAGGAGGTACTGCAAATCCAAATGGTTTACCAGCATCCATCAGGTAAGGAGATTAATGCGCCCTCACTGTTAGTGGGCCCAGAGGCCCAGAAGAAAATGATCACTGTGAACTTCAACAATATTTTTTTGGGCTCCTTTTCTAAGGATGGATGTGCAGGCATTAGAGAGGATCCAGGGGGCGTTCACTTGAATGATTCCTGGAATGAAAGGGTTGTCAAATGAGGAGGATTTGATAGCTCTGGGACTGTACTCACTGGAGTTTAGAAGAATGAGGTGGGGATCTCATTGAAGCCTATCGAATACTGAAACACTGGACAGAGTGGACATGGAGAATTTCTTTCCTGTGTTGGGGAGTCTGGGACCAGAGGCCACAGCCTCAGAATATAGAAATGCCATTTTAGAACAGAGATGGGGAGGAATTTCTTTACCCAGAGGGTGGGGAATCTGTGGAATTTTCCTGCTTTGTCAATCAGATCATTAGGCATATTTAAGACAAGAGGTATTAAGCATCTTGATCAGGAAAGGGATGAAGGGTTATGGGGAAATGGCAGGTGCATGGGGTTGAACAGGATAGTAAATCAACCCAAATGAAATGGCAGGGAAGACTCGATGGGCTGAATGGGCTATTTCTGCTCCTATGTCTTATGGGTACAAAAGTTAGGACATCGTGATTCCACTGGACAGGGCATTGGTGAGACTATACTTGGAATTCTGTGTGAAGTTCTGGTCAGCTGGCTATGGAAAGGATGTCAATAAGTTGGAAGAGACGCAGATGAGATTCTCTAGGATGTTTCCGGGAATCGAAGGCAGGGAGAGGCTGAATAGGCTGGGTCTTTACTCCTTGAAGCATGAGAGGGTGAGGGATGACCCTTCAAAGGTACACAAAATAATGAGAGGCATGAATAAAGACAATGTTCAGCCTTTTATCCCGGGGATGTTCTAGAACTAGAGGATACAGGTTTAGGGCGGAGAGGGGAGAGAGTTAAGAGGGATCTGAGGAGTTACAGTTTCCCTCAGAGGATGGTCTGTATCTGGATCGGAAGATGAACAAGTGAGTATAATTACAACAACAAAGACATTGGATAGGAAGAAAAGATATGGACCAAATGCAGACAGAAGAAGGACTCTGAAGAGGTTTGCAGGGAGGGTAAACCACGGCAGCAGACCAGCTCAGTCAGGGTAGAGCTGTAGGAGCCCTGGGGTCAAGGACACTTCTGTCAACCCCACCCACAGCTAAATAAGGCTGCCACGGCAGGCTCCAGCTCAAGGCTCAAAAGCTGAAGGCCTCACACCCGGCGGCAGGCTGCCAGCGCTCGGCTTCCGGGAACCAAAGGAATTAGGTCCAGGATTCGTGTGGGTGCGGGAGCGAGCAAGGCTCTGGACAGCCTCGGGCAGAGGCAAATGGTTCAGGGATTCAGACCCAGGGGTGGAGGAGGTGTGATCTGGGCATGGGGCTCGAGCTCGGGTCCACCGCTGAACCAATATTGGGGATGGCTATGTTACAGATGGGGGAGCCATCAGAGGAGATGGCAAGAACCACTGCCACATAATGTCTCCGAGAGGACTCTCTTGCATCTCTTTCTTCCTTTAATAATGGCACTGGTGACCCTTTATTGGATTTTGCAGGGAAACAAAGGAAAGATTTTTAGGGTATCCTGTGTAAATAATAATTGAATTGAAACTAGCCCAGAATACCAACTTGTCAGCATGTCAGTGGGACTGAAGGGCCTGTTCTGTTCTTCGTGACTCTGTAACTGGAAATATCAAATCTGGTTTATGCTGTGTTACCTATTTATTAAACCAGGAAATCACTGAAGGAATCCTGTAAATGTCTTCCATTTCTCTAGGGTAGTGATTCTCAACCTTTTTTCTTTCCACTCACATGCCACATTGAGTAATCCCTACGCCATCGGTGCTCTGTGATTAGTAAGGGATTGCTTAAGGTGGGATGTGAGTGGGAAGGGAAGGTTGAGAATCACTGGTCCAGACCCATATATAACCATTTACGGAGCGGAAACAGGCCATGTTGGCCTTTCGAGTCCGCACCGGTTCACTGATTTTGTGCGCCCTCTTCAGGCCTTGGTGATTTTAAGTGTAGTGTATCTTTGAGAATTTTGACATCTATCCATAGGTTCTCTGTACTTTGGAAGTGACTGAAATATTTTGCTTGAGAAAAATTGTCTTTGGCCCATTTCCTTTGGAGTTCTGAAACCGTCCACATAACGAGTCAATGAGGGACGATTAAAGCAGAGGTTTTCAAATTTTTTTCTTTCCACCCACATCCCACCTTAAGCAATCTCTTACTAATCTCAGACCACTGATGGCATAGGGATTACCTAAAGTGGTATGCGAGTGGAAAGAAAAAGGTTAAGAACCACTGCACTAGGGCATTTAACATTGCAAAGCATAACTATTGTTAACAATTGGGTGGAACAGTTAGTGCTACCCCATTACAATATCAGTGACCTGGGTTCGAATCCACCACTGTCTGTGAGGAGTTTGTACGCTCTCCCCGAGACCGTGTGGGTTTTCTCTGGGGTCCACTCACGTTCCTAAGACATACAGGGGTCATAGTTTAATTGGTCACTTGGGTGTATTTAGCCAGTGCTAGCTAATGGACCAGTTCTGCCTGATACCGTGCTGCATCTCCAAATTAAATTACGTTATGTGACAGATTGGATAGCAAGTGACTCTCCACATGATCAAAGAGGGACATTTCAAAGGAGGATAGAGATGGAGTTTAAGGAGAAAATTCCAGAGATTAGACTCTTTGTGGTTGGATGCACTGCCAACAACGGAGGAGTTTACATTTGACACTGCAGAAGAGGTCAGAATTTATTGCAGAACTTCCCAAAGTTTTTTGGGCTGCGGCCCCCTTGGCTCCCAGACCATATCCCTAACACCCCGCCCAACAAACACACACCTCTCTCTTGATATTAGGTTTACCACAAATTTCAAACAACAACTAATCTAACACTATATACAAGCGTATGTATTTCACAGATAAACCAATTCATTATGCAATATTAAAGGGTGAATTTACATCTCACCTGTAACTACATTGTCTTCACAGTTTTAATGGGATGGATGTGCTCGTGCAGAGATATCAGGCTGGAAGGCACTAAGAAGAAGTCTTCGATCCCCACGTTCAATAATGTTCATTTTGTTTCTTTGGTTGGAAAGAAGCTGGGCGACTGCACTGAAGCCTCTAAATATGATGTTGGGAAGGCAGTAAAGTACATCTTGACTCTGTTCCACAGTACAGGGCAGCGGTCAGAAATATCATTTGGTAACCAAAAATCTTGATATGATTTTTTGAACTTTGGCCTCAGCTCAATGTCATTTTGGAGTGAAATCAATTCTTCCTCCACCATTCCTGTTCCATCATTGCTTATATCTAGGGATGGCTTGATCACCCAGTCTGATATTTTAAAGTGAAAAAAGATCCTGAAATCTGTCAGACATGTCTCTATGCAGCGGATCCAGGAGTGCACAGTACACTTGAAGGTCATTGGCTAATATCCTCTCCTCCTTCTCCAATCCAGAGAGGCTCGGAAACTGGAAGAGCTCACGACAGACTATGTTACATTTGAGTAACCGTAACTCGGACAGAAATGTGGAGAGGGATGATTTGGCTTTGATAAGTTTAACCTAATTTCATGCAATTGCAAATTCTGACAAGTGAGTAACGTCATACTTGATATTTTCTAGTTCATCACAGAGAACAGAATTGGAGTCTTGGAAGAATTCAACAACTGTTTTAAAAATTGAACAGAAACGCCTCAGGCAGTTTCCCTTTGACAGCCATCTAACTTCTGTGGGCAACAACAAACGTTCAAAATCTTCCTCATTCTCAGTGCAGAGCTGTCAAAGCAGTCTGGAATTGAGAGCATGTGCCTTGCTTTTATTTACGGCTGTGATAACAGGGCTTAATGATTTGTGAAGCCAACCACTTAGGTTTTTTGCGACCAGATGCTGCCTGTGGATTACACAGTTCACCGTAAACACACCAAGTATAGCTTTTTTTAAGAAACTGATGAAGAACACGATGATGACCTGTTGTCGATGGTGAACTGACAATAACCTATAATCTATACAATTTTTTTAATTTTTAATTTTTTTTATATTTAGACATACAGCATGATAACAGGCCATTTCAGCCCATGAGTCCAGGCCACTCAATTTACACCCAATTAACCTACACCCCTGGTACGTTTCAAATGGTGGGAGGAAACTGGTGTCCCTAGAGAAGATCCATGCAGACATGTGGGGAGAACATACAAACCCCTTACAGACAGCGTGGGATTTGAACTACAGTCCCAGTCACTGGCGCTGTAAAGGGATTGCACTAACCACATGCCACCCAAATAAATATTAAATATTGTCTTGTACATATGAGAGTCTCAGAAGGTGAGTGTGAGCAGTTCCTTTGGTTGTTCAGTGTTCTCGCTGCCCGTGGGGAGAAGCTGTTCCTCAGCCTGGTGACACAGGCTCTGATCCTCCTGGATCTCTTCCCCGATGGGAGAAGCTGAAAGATGCCGTGTGCCGGGTGGAAGGGATCCTCAATGATTTTGTGCCCCCTCTTCAGACAACAATTCCGGTAGATCACGTCGATGTTGGGAGGGGAGGGGTGGTAGGAAGACTCCAGTGATCTGCTCTGCCACACTTATGGTCCTGTGGGATTGTCCTCTGATCCATTTCTCTACAGCAACTGTACCACACTGTGTTGCAGCCAACCAGGCACTCTCGATAGAGCTCCTGTAGAAGGTTGACATAATGGTGACTGGCAGCCTTGCCCTCTTCAGTCTTCTCAGGAAGGTGACATTCTTTCTATAGCATGGCAACTCGAATTCAAGTATGGTCTCACCAACATTATGTACACCTGTAATAATGTCCCAACTCTTGTACCCAACATCCTGACCAATGGTCACAATGGTGTCTTTACCAATCTGTCTACTGATGTTGCCACTGTTGGAGAACTGTACCCCAAAGTATCTGTTCACAACACACTCCAACGTCCTGCACCTCACTGTACGCCCTGCCTTGGTTCCGTTTCCCAAATGCATCACATTGTACTTTCCATCTACTGTTCTTCTGTCGACTTCCAGTTGATCTTGACTTTAATCACCAAGGTTCAACATTCTTTTTACAGTCATGCAATAATCCATTAAAAATGTGACCTACATGATGTACTTCAGAATCAGAATCAGGTTTTATCGTCATGAACAAGTCATGAAATTTGGTGTTTTTGTGGCAGCGTCACAGTGGAAACATTCATATTATAACCATCTTACGACATTACCATAAAAAATTAAATTAAATAATAATCGTGCTCAAAAAGTCAGGCAGTGTCTGGTTCATTGATTATTCGGGAATTTGATGGCGGAGGGGAAGAAGCTGTCCTTGTGTCGCTGAGGGCTCGTCTTCAGGCTCCTGTACCTTTCCCCCAATGGTAGCAGAGTGAAGAGGGCGTGGCCTGGGTGGTGGGGGGTCTTTGAAGATAGAGGCTGCTTTTTTAAAGACACCGCCTCATGTAGACGTCCTCGATGGAGTGGAGTCTGGTACCTGTGATGTCGCTGGCCGAGTTAAACAACCCTCTGGAGATTATTGTCCTGAGAGTAGGGGCCTCCATACAACCAGCAACCAGCCAGAATACTCTCCACGGTCCACCTGTAGTTTTCGAGAGTCTTCGGTGACATAACGAATCTCCTCAAACACCTCACAAAGTACAGTCGCTGGCGAGACTTCTTCATGATTGCATCAACATGGAAGCTCCAGGACAGATCCTCAGAGATGTTGACCCCACCAAGAATTTGAAGTTCTTGACCCTCTCCACTACTGAGCCCTTGATGAGGACTGGGTGGTGTTCCCCTAACTTCCTCGTAAAGTCCACAATCATCTCCTTGGTTTTGTTGACGGTGAGCGCAAGGTTGTTGTCGTTACACCATTCAACGAGCTGATCTACCTCCCTCCTGTACGCTTCCTTATTGCCGTTTGTGCTTCTGCCGACAACTGTGGTAAGGAAATAACTTTTGTCTGTTGTAAGGGAAACAAGAGTCGCCATTGCCCGGCACCCTTAACAAAAGGGGCAAGAGAAGCAAAAGAGTGCCCTACTGAGTATCCATGGATTAGCTTCTAGCACTCTCACAGCCTCCACCGCCGCACAGACTCCTGTTTGATTCATCAACAAACTGAGATCCAGATCCACACCCCCGACACGATCAGGAAACCTTCAGCACCCAAGGCCCTTCAGGAGCCTTTCTTGCCCTCAGCACCCTCTCGAATCCTAGCTTCGGTATCTGGTTCCAGACTCCAGCAGCTCACAGCCCTCAGCCGATGAGCCCCTCGCTGGTCCACAGCCATAATCACCTTCCTTGTAGGGTCATCTCCTCTGCTTCTCCTTCTCCACGGTGGGGAGGGGGGTCGGGTAGAGGAGGGTAGAGGGTGGGGGGTGGGGGGTGTTCTCTCCATTTCTGGTGTCCTGCGCTGGTTCACTGCTCCCCAGAGTCTGCAACCCCAGGTGGCCACTCCCGGACACCTTGGGCTCAGACTTGCAGTTGCAGTTACTTACAAACCATGTTACTCCACCCTGCCCTTGTAAATCCTCTTCGTCACCTCTTCAAAAGGCTAAGTGAGGACATTTGTTTAGAATTCCACAAACTGGAATTCTACCATGTGATCAATAGAGGTCCCTCCAGGATCTCATTCTAAACAAACGCAATCAAATTCAAGAGATGCTATTTTCACCATGCACAAAGCTACAGTGATACGAAAATAGGGGGAGAGGTAGATAGTGACGAAGGTTTTCTTGGATTACAGAAGGATTAGGTTTGTTTGGAAGAGTGGGCTGAAAGATGGCAGATGGAATTCAATGTAGACAAGTGTGAGGTGTTGCATTTCGGTAAAAATAACCAGAATAGGACAAATACAGTTAAGGGGAGGGCATTGAGGCACACAGAGGAGCAGAGAGACCTGGGGGTTATGGTACAGAGTTCACTGAAGGTGGATTCCCATGAAGACAGGGTGGTTAAGAAGGCATTTGGTATGCTGGCCTTCATAAATCATAGCATAGAGTATAGGAGCTTGGAAGTGACTGTTTAAGGCATTGATGAGGCCAGGTTTGGAGTATTGTGTTCATTTCTGGTCTCCAAATTATAGGAAGGATATAGATAAGGTGGAGAGGGTGCAGAGAAGATTTACAAGGATGTTGCCTGGCTTAAAATACCTAAAGTACAGAGAAAGATTAAGGAGACTGGGACTCTATTCATTGGAATGTTGACGTTTGAGCGGGGATTTGATAGAGGTATTTAAAATTATGAAGGGAATAGATAGACTAGTCGTGAATAGACTCTTTCCCCTGAGGACAGGGGAGGTTGGAAAAAGAGTGCATAAGTTAAGTGTAAGGGGGCAAAACTTTAGGAGAAATGTTAGAGAATTCTTCTTCACTGAGGGTGTGGCAAAATAGAGTGATCTTCCAAAAGAGATAGTTCTGGCAGGGTCCTTTCTGTCATTTAAGAGATGGTTAGATGTGCACATGGATATGAGGGGGTTGGAGGGTTATGGGCGGAGCAGGAGAGGGGGGAGCTAGTGGAGTTGTTCAAGTGAACCGGCGTGGACTCGAAGGGCCGATATGGCCTGTTTCCACGCTGTAAATGGTTATATGGTTAAATATGATTATCCCGATTCAGTCCTTTCAAATGCAGATAAATTTTTAATTTTTTTAATTTAAAAAATTGGTAACAGGCCCTTCCGGCCCACAACCCCAAGCCTCCCAATTACACCCAATTAACCTACAACCCTGGTGCATTTTTGAAAGATGGGAGAAAACTGGAGCGCGCAGAGCAAGCCCACGCCGAGATGATAAGAACGTGCAAACTCCTTACAGACAGCTCCGGATTTGAAACCGGGTTGATGGCACTGCAACAACCTTGCACTATCCGCTCTGCTAACCAGGCCACCCTAAAGATGCATGCTATGTTTTAGAATCCCTTCCAGTAACCTGTTATGCTCATTGGCCTGTGGCTCCCTGTTTTTAAAAAAAAAATTAAATAAAATTTAGACATACAGCACGATAACAGGCCCATGGGTCCGTGCCGCCAAATTTACACCCCATTAACCTACACCCCAAGTACGTTTCGAACAGTGGGAGGAAACCGGAGCCCCTGGGGAAAACCCACGCAGACCCGGGGTGAACGTAAAAACTCTTTACATCGGCGTGGGATTCAAACCCAGGTCCTGATCTCCAGCACTGTAATGGCGTTGCACTAACCACAACACCAACCGCGCTGCTCACCATGTTCTTGCAGCCCCTCATAAATAAAAGCATAACATCAGCCACCCAATCTTTTTGTGCTTTGCCTGTGGTGAATGAAAATACAAAAGTCACTGTCAGGGCCCTAGAAATATCTTCCCTTGCTGCCTGCAATGTCCAAGGATGCACTTAGTCAGACCCCAGGGATGGTCCCATCTTTATGTACTTCAATACCACCAGCATCTCATGCAAGCCCTCCGTGATTCAACTATTTATTGAGCAATACTATTTATTTATTTTAATATTGTACAGTATACAAGTACTGTGCAAATGTATAATTTCTCTGCAAGGACTGGAGAACATGGTTTCATCAGGTTGTACTTGTATAATCTTGAACTTGAACTTCATACCATTAATGTGTTTCAGGAATTTTGTAGTTCTTTCAATAAATACAAATGACCTCACCCATCTCCTGTGGCTCCACACAAAGACCATATTTATTTTCAAGGGTACCTATCCTCTCCCTTTTGCTCTTGATAGACATGGTTTTTCTTTAGGGACTAGTGAGGGGTTCTGTGGTTGAAGGACACACACAGGCGGCGAGCTGTTGATGACTTGCGGGCAAGAGCCCCCCACAAGCCATGGGGCTTCAGACAACTTGAGGTCAAAGGATTCACACCAGCTGTGGGCTGCTGGAGACTGGCCTATGAGAACCAGGCATCGGAATCGGGATTCAAGAGAGTGCTGAAGGCAAGGAGGGCTCCCAAAAGACCCTAGGCGCCGAAGTCTTTCCTAATCGTGTCGAATGTTTGGATCTGGGCTAGGGTCACTGATGGCTGCTGCAGAGGCTGCGGGAGCAGCTGGAGGCAAATCCACAGACACTTAATGGCTCTGAGGGGATTCTCTTTTGCTTCTCTTTCTCTGAGGGGTGCTGAGCAATGTTAATGGCAAATCTTTGACTGCCTTATGGCAGATTAAAACCAATTTTGTGTAAGTCCCGACTTACCACCTATGTGACTTACGGCCATCCCTACATATGACCAAATTTTTTTTTAAGTAAAGAAAAAGTATAAAAACTATGCTTTTGCGGGTGAAAGTAGGGGCCTATCCATGGAAAATAGTGCCAATGGCAGGGGTGCCCATTCTCTGGCAAGAGCTGGCCTTGGTGGCTGCCATGTTGTATTTGACGATCGATTAAATGGACACAGTGAATTTCTGACATATGTCCATTTTCAGATGCGACCAGTTGGTCAGAACGAAACACGGTCGTAAGTTGAGGACTACCTGTATTTCTGAATCTAATCCGATCTGATTAATCTGATCCCTTACCCTTTCCACCAAGGATATCTTTGGTTCCCTTTCTGCATTCCTGGTTTCTTTGGTTCAGACCCACATCTATTATACTCATTAGATACACGACATTCCTACTTTTTCCTGACCGGATGCTCAATATATCTCATCAACCAGGGTTCTGTAATCCTGGGAGCCTTGCCCTTCACTCCATCAGAAATATTTTGTCCCTAAACTCTCTCTGTGTCCATTTTAAAAGTGCTAACAGCCAATCAACCTTTGCAGGTTCCTACACAAAGCCATCACAATCAGCCTTACCCCAATTTAGGAATTTAATTTGCAGGCAGGCCTATTTTTCCATTATTATTTCAAAAACTAACAAAATTGTGGTGAAGGTCCCAAAGTGCTCCCTCTCCACAACAAGTCACCCAGCCTCATTTCCTAAATGGAAAAGTGTAGCCCCTCTAGTTGGGCCAGCTGTACATATGAATTGAGAAAAATTTCTTCGACACGTGCAACAAATTCTTCCCTATCAGCACGGTTACACTCTCAGTCAACAGTAAGTTAAAATCACCTATAATTGCAACCCTATTATTTTCAACACTTGCGATCTTCCTGCATACTCGATCTTCTAATTCTCGCTGACTAGTAGGGGTTTATAGTAATCCCATCAAAAATGATCACATCCTATTTAAACCTATAGAGCCTCAAAGGATGTTCCCACAGAAATATCCTCGAGGCATATTCTCCCTAATTAATAGTGCACCTCCCCACCTCTTACCTCTACCTTATAACAGTTGTATGGCAGAACATTGAGATGAAATGAGTAAATTATTCCAAAATCTTTATATATATATTCCATATTGTATTATGTTTATTATGTGCGTGCGTGTGTGTCGGGGGAGTCTAGGACACAAGGGCACAACTTCAGGATTGAAGGGCACCTACTTAAAACAGAGAGGTGGAGGAATTTCTTCAGCCAGTGAGTGGTGAACCACTGGAATTTGCTGCCGTGGGTGTATTTAAGGCAGAAGTTGGTAGGGATCTGAATTGTCAGGATATCAAAGGTTTTGGAGAGAAGGCAGGGGAGGGGGGGAATGGATCAGCTCATGATAGAATGGCAGAACAGATTCAATGGGCCAAATAGCCTGGTTCTGCTCTTATGGTACGGAGAAACACAGTTTCATCTGGTTGTATATGTAGAGTCAGTAAATAATGAACTTGAAGTCCTGCCCATCACTCAACAGGAGACCTTAGCAAGGTCTTTGACAAGTGTCCACTTGGTAGGCTTCTCTGGAAAGTTAGATCGAGCTTGCATTCATTTATCAGGGCATTGGGTACAAGAGTAAGGAAGTCATGGTACCACCATATAAAAATATTGGCTAAGCTATACTTGGAACACTGTGTCCAGTTCTGGTCGCCCCTTCACAGGAAGGATGTGGAGGCTTTAGAAAGAGTACAGAGGAGATTTACCAGGATGCCACCTGGATTACAGGGTACGAGTTATCAAGAGTGGTTAGACCCACTTGGGCTGTTTTGTCTTGGGCAGAGTCTGGTAGTTTATAAAATTGAGGCAGAGAAGCTTATTTTTTTCAGGGTAAAGAAAGGTATAATATTCAAGGAGATGAATTTAAGGTGAGGGGGTGGAGAGTTTGAAGGAGATGTGCGGAACAAGTTTTTAAACGATCAGGGTAGGTGCCCAGAACAGGCTGGAATGGCAGTGATGGAAATAGATGCCACAACAGCATATAAAAGGGCTTCTTCATAGACATGAATATGCATCATGGGAAGGCAGAAGAGATTTAGTGTGAGCTGGGCAAAGAGTTGGGCATCCAAACGACCAGATCCTGTACTATACTATTCAGAATCAGAATTTAGTGTCAAGAACATGTCACGGAATTTGTGGCTTTGTGGCAGCATCACATGGTGCAACATTGCAGCCAATTACATTAAAAAAAATAATTAGTGCAGAAGAGAAAAGTGAGGTAACGTCCATAGGTTCATTGTCCGTTCACAAACCTGATGGTGGAGGGGAGGAAACTTTTTGTACCATTGGGTGTTCATCTTCAGGCTGCTGTTACCGATGGTAGCAGCGAGAAGAGGGCATGGCCTGGGTGGTGAAGGTTCTTGATGATGGAGACTGATTTCCTGAGACATTCCCTCTTGTAGGTGTCCTCGATGGCCCGTGATGGTGCTGGCCGAGTTCACAACCTTCCGTAGCTTTTTCCTGTCCTGTGCATTGGCAGTGATGCCACCAGTCAGAATGCTCTCCACAGTGCACCTGTCGAAGTTTGCAAGAGTCTTTGGTGACAGACCAAACCTCCTCGAACTCCTCACAAAGTATAGCCGCCGGCAAGCCTTCAACACAGAGGCCCTAGGATCGACGTCCATGTTCTTTTGTTTCTAACCAGTGTTTTAATTTGTCCTGAGGAGATGCAAAGAGAATTAAATTGATTGAAGACTAGTGTCTGTGATGCTGGGGATTAGGGAAGGAAGCCAAAAGATCCATACTTCTCAATACTGGCTGAACATGGTTGTAGATACCAGTTCCTTATGATGTTGGAGTAAAACACGCAAGTGTGCAGAAGCCATGATTAAAGTAAAAACACAATGCTGCAGAAACTCAGTTGGACAAACAGCCTATTTTATATCGCAAAGATAAAGGCCTTGCCATTATGGAGGAGGGTTATGGACCAGAAAGCTTTAATGTCTTAATACTCACTCCCCATCCATGTTCTCATTAAGCCCAGGTATAATCACGTACAAGTCAGTCTCTTTAGTTCAAATCCATATAACTGCCTGATGGGTTAATCATCTGATTGACTTCAGCTCATGATTCGTACATTCCTCTACAAAACATTTCTACAGCTCCCTAAATCTTGACCAGAAATTTGGCACTGGTTCTGGCAACCCTGTCAAGAACTTGAGCCAATACCAAGCTGTGTAGGACAAGTTTCCAGCCAATGTCAACATCCAAGAATGTGGATGATCAAGATAAGGGCTGATGAGTGGCCAGAAACAGTTGGGCCAGTGGCCATTTTCGGTAACCATCTAGCTGGTGAAAATACTGCAGAGGTTGAAACTTGTAGTGCGAATAAAAGCTCTCATGCGTGGAGGGAGAACAAACGCTTTTATGAGCTTATAACTAAGGGTCTTCAGAAAGGTTCTGGGTTTAGGTGGGAAACCAGGATTATATATGAGCAGATGGGGACGGAGCCGGGAGGCAGGGCCAGTCTTCAGCACCACACCCTACCAGTGAATCCCAGTTCACTGCATTCACCCCTTCCTACAAAATTTAGGCTCTATGAATGAAGACAGAGAACATGGGTTCAGAAATAAATGGTTGAAAAAAATACAGTTTTTTACAAATTTACAGTTTTAGTGATCCGGAGGTCTTAGTGTCTTAGCAGCGGGGGAGGGGGGGCTTCGACACCTTGGGTCTCCTAGTCCCCTTGTGAGGGAGGAGAGGTGGGCTGGGTCTCCGACTCAACAGTGGAGGGGAATTCACTTTCCTCCTGAACCGGATCCCCCGAGGCCCTGACTGGGGATGGCGAGAATGAGCTCCATGGCTCACAGGGCACTTAAGGCAACGGACCCTCTGTTCCAGTAGGTGCCAGGTCCCTAATGGAGACGGTGTCCTCTCTGCCATCCGGGTACTCCACATAGACATACGTGGGATTAGCGTGGAGTAGTTTCACCCTTTCCACCAGGGGAGTCGGTCTTGCTTCTCCTCATGTGCTTCCTGAGAAGAACTGGACCAGGAGTAGTGAACCAGGTTGGGAGTGTAGTTCCCGAAGCTGACCTTCTTTCAAAAGTAAATAGGAGCTCGTGAGGAGTAGCGTTGGTGGCGGTACATAATAGTGACCAGATGGAGTAGAGCGCCATAGGGAGGACTTCCTACCAATGTAAGTCTGCAAGGCCTTTTACATCAGGGACAATTTGACAGCCTTCCAGACTGTGGCATTCTCCTTTTCAACCTGTCCATTCCCCCGGGGGTTGTAGCTAGTAGTCCTGTTGGATGCGATGCCCCTCTCCAGCAGGTAATGACGTATCTCGTCACTCATAAAGGATGAGCCCCGGTCGCTATGAATATAGCTGGGATAACCAAACAGGGTGAAACTGGAGTCTAGGGCCTTTATGACTGATGAAGTGGACGTGTCTGGACATGGAATGGTGAACAGAAAGCGGGAGAACTCATCATGACAAAGAGAAAGAAGTTGTTCCCGTTCGTGGAGGGGAGATGTCCCTTAAAATCGACACTGAGCCGTTCAAAGAGCCTGGATGATTTGATCAGGTGTCCCTTTGTGGGGCGGTAGAAGTGCGGCTTACACTTCATTCTGACCTGGCAAGATCTGGTCATTTCCCTGACAAGGAGTAAGGCAGATTGCACTCCTTGACAAAATGAGCCCTGGATGGTAGATCTCATTATGTAGAGTCCGCAGTTGGCCGGTGTGTGCAGAGGCACAGTTCCCTCTGGATAAGGCCTCTGGAGGGCCATTAAGGGCTCCTGGCCAATAGGCAATGTCTTAATTGTAGGTGGAGAGCTCAATCCTTCACCTAGCAATCTTGTCATTCTTGATTTTGCATCTCTTGACATTTTTAAAAATGAATGCGACCGAGCGCTGATCAGTAAGGAGTGTAAATTTCCTACCAGCCAGGTAGTGTCTTCAGTGCCTCACGGCTTCTACAATGGCTTGAACCTCCTCTGTGATCTTGTAATGTCCGAGAAAAAAAAATGCAACTGGTCTGCCCGCCTGGTTGAGGGTAATGGCCAGGGCTACATCCGAAGCATCACTTTCCACTCGAAAGGTACATTCTCCTACACCGCATGATGGTGACTTTCACAATAAGTTCCAGAGGTAATTAAAAGCCATTTGGGCTTCAGCCAAGAGGGGAAAATTAGTGGCTTTTAAGAGAGGGTGAACCTTATCAGCTTATTGAGGAATCCACTGGGCGCAATATGAGAAAACCCCAGGCATCTCCTCAAAGCCTTTGTGGTCCTAGGAACAGGGAGCTCCAACAGGGGGCGCATCCTATCAGGGTCAAGGCCAATGATGTCATTCTCCACCATGTAGTTAAGGATACCCAGATGTTTAGTCCTGAAAACACACTTGTCAGAGTTATAAGTGAGGTTCAGGGCTTTCGCCACGTGGAGAAAACTCTGGAGGTTGGCATCATGGTCTTCCAAGGTGTGGCCACAGATGGTGACATTATTGAGGTAGGGGAAGGTAGCCTTCAACCCATACTCATCCACCATTCTGTCCATCTGGCTCTGGAAGATAGAAACCCCATTAGTGATACCAAAAGGGACCTTCCGGAATTGATAGAGACGACCATTAGCCTCAAATGCCATATATGGACGGTCCTCAGAACTGATTGACAGCTGATGACAAGCAGCTTTCAGGTCAATGGTCGAATAGACCCAATACTGAGCAATATCATTCACAATGTCCGAAATTCGAGGGAGGGGATAAGCGTCCAGGAGTGTGTACCGATTAATAGTTTGGCTATAGTCAATTACTCGCCTGGACTTGTTCCCCCTTTTACCACTACCACTTGCGCTCTCCACAGATTGGTGCTGGGTTCAATGACACCTTCGTCGAGCAGACATTGTGCCTTAGACTTTATGAAACCTTGGTCTGCAGTGCTGTACCTCCTGCTCTTGGTAGCAATAGGTTTGCAGTCTGAGGACAGGTTCGGGAAGAGAGGTGGGGAGGTCATTATTCAGTGTGGAGAGATTGTATGTGGGCTCTGATTTTAGGGGCCCTCTGTTTCAAACTATTACAGGGGAGGGGACCAGAATACTCCAAGGTCACGTTTTTAAGGTGACACAGGAAGTCCAGACCCAACAACACCAGAGCACATACAGGAGAATCTTATAGAATTCCTCCCCCTTCAAATGACAGATGTACTATACAATGTTGTTTAATAGGTGTAGAATGCAAATGAGTCACGAGGAATATGGGGTAATTGGAAGGATACATCTTAGGTTGTACTCTTGCACAGTTTCTGAGTCTATGAAGCTTTCAGTAGAACCCATGTCAATTAGGCATTTAGTGGAATGTCCGTTTACCTTCATAGTCACTATGGAGTTGATGAGCTGGTGAGGTCTGTCCTGATCTAGAAACTTCAAGACAAGGACCCTTGAGATTTCATGCTGCTCACTGGAGTGGCCCCCACCATCCTGGGTTGCCCTGTGTGGGTAAGATGGTGTCACCTTATGACATGGCAAGATCGCTACCCTCCTTCCTCCTCTGCCGATGTTGGTGCCGAATTTGAATTTGGGTCTCACAAGATGGCCACCGAGCCTTTTCGAGCCGTTTCCTCACTGCCACTGCCAGCCTCTGTCAGCATGTAGCACAGCAAGTGGGTTCGGGACAATTCAGGGCAGACAGCTTGGGGCTGGAATCGGATCCAGGCACAATGCAGGCCGTGGACTTCCCCAGGCTTCCCCTCATGTGGCAAACCCTCGCCCAATGCTCTTTCTTGCCACAGCTGGAACACACTGAGTCTTTAGCCGGGCAACAAGATCGAGGGTGCTGGCTATTGCTGCAGAAAAAGCGCTCCCTAGCACGGGAGCGCATCCTAGCTCGTGAAGCGGCAGTTGTTAGGGCAGGGGTAGAGGGAGCAGCCGGTACTTGGAAGGGGTCACCTGGTTGAGCAAGCTCGCTGACTTTGAGGGCATCGTTCTTGAGCTTGGCCTGTTTCAGTGATTTGGCCAGCTCGACATGGCTAGCCAGGTCCTTCTTACCTGACTCGAGCAGTCGCTGCCTCATGTACCTTGAGTGGACCGCCATGACTGTTATTCTTCACGAACACGGCCCGTAGCCACTTCATACCTGCACTTCTTGGAGAGCATCCACAGATCCAGCAGGTAGTCATTGATGGTCTCTCCTGGCTGTTGCCGACGTAGAGCAAGTCAGTGCCTCACTAGGACCTCATTTTGCAACTTCAGATACCGTGCCTTCAGTGCCTCAATGGCAGCGCCATATGTAGTGCAGTCCCTGATGACTACATACCCTACCTACCCTCGAAACAAGTGCGGACCTCTTGGGTTCATCAGTGTGGAAGACGTCTCTAGTCATGTTCAGGTAGGCCTGGAAGCAGTCTAGCCAGTATGTGAATTCCTCAGCCACGTCAGGGGACAGAGGGTCTATCAACAACATACCTGGCTTGAGTAGTAGCGCTTCCATCGTTTAGGGAATGAGCTAATAAAATTGTAGCGCGAATAAGAGATCTCATGACTGGAGGGAGAACAAACGCTTTTATTAGCTTATAACTAAGGGTAGGGTCTCACAGTGGTCTTCAGAGGGACTCAGGGTTTAGGCAGGAAACCTAGCAGATGGGGGCAGAGCCAACAGCTCAACACACTACCAGTGAATCCCAGTTCACTGCAAAACTCCTGTGTAAAATATTGAAATCTCAGCAGGTTCTGACCAACTGTCAATTGCACACATACATTCTCACTTTGTGCTCCCACTAACCAATGGTGTCTGTTTATCCAAATGTGTTTCCAGCTTTAAGCCACATCCCCTTGATGCTCAATGATGCTTAGGTACAAGGTTCCTCATATTGTCAAGTAACAACACATGATATACTTTAAGGCAAACAGAGTCGTTATGAGCCTGGCGCCCCTAATAATAGGAGAAAGAGAAGCAAAAGAGGTTCCCATCAGACACTGACTGTCCATGGCTTCACCTCCTGCAGCCTCTGCAGCCGCACAGACCCCTGTTCGACCCGTCGGCCGACCCGAGCTCCAGATCCAAACCTCCAATGGTCACAAGGCCTTCAGCGCCTGATGCCCTTTGGGAGCCCTTCTTGCACTCAGCACCCTCTCGAATCCCAATTCCAATACCTGGTTCCCGTGAGCGGGTCTCCAGCAATCTATGTGGGTCCCCCCAACCGCAAGTCACTCGCAGCCCGTGTAGCTCCCTCACCCGCTAAATCCATGCTTCTTCTTTTCAACTGTGGGGGTGGGGGGGGGGGGGTGTTCTCACCATTTCTGGTCCATTGCTCTCCGAAGTCTGCAACTCCTCGTGCCACTGCCAAACACAGGCGCTGCTATTTTGGGCATAGACCTCCGCGGTTGCAGAATTTCTCTTACAAACTCCGTTGGCTCCTGCACAGAACTGCTGGCATTTGGACCAGGAGGTTGAACCCTTTGGAGCAGCACTGTGTTTCCCCTCCGCTCTGTTACAGCAGCTCCCAATATTTTTGACCATTATCAATACCCAAGGTCCCTTTGAAATAAATCTTATGGTTGAATTTGGGTTTGACCATGTCTACCCTGCTGCAGCTCTTGTCACAGCCTTAGAAGTGTGGATGAAGAAAGTCCGGGGACAATAATTTGACATCCTGGCTGCGGTGATTCAACCACTACTATAGCCGCACTCCTATCGGCCTACTGCAGGGGCCAACCACTGTACCTGCAGGTAGGCAATCTGGGAGGGTGGCCCCACCATGCCGGTTGTCATTCAGGCTCGAGCTGGCCTCTTCCTAAGTCAGTCAGGCACATGGAACCAGAGCCTGCACAGACCTGGTGTTCACTTTGGTTCACTTTAAGTCGATTAAAGCCTGTAGTACAGTCTTCTTGAGTTTTGTGTGTTACTCACTCCACCACAGCCCACCACACTTGCAACATCTGACCACATCGGGGAGATCTAAAACAAGCCTTTACTGATTGGAATCAAAGCAAAATGGTTTGCATTTTATGAGGGTCTAAATTCTCAACTCTAGGACACAGAGTGAAGACTAACCATCACGGCCCAAAGTGGAATTGACCAACAGGCCTTCAAACATTTCCCATTCATGAATTTATCTGGTCTTCATTCGGTTCTAAATGAACATCGCGGGAAGAATGCGGAAGCTTTGGAGAGGGTGCAGAGGAGATTTACTAAGATGTCTCCTGGACTGGAGAACGTGTCTTATGAGACAAGGTTGAGAGAACTAGGATTTTTCTCTTAGGGGTGGCAAAGGATGAGAGGTGAATTAGATTGAGGGACTTAGATCGAGTGGACAGCCAGCAATTTTGTCCTGAGCCAACAATACCAAATATCATCTATTTAAGGTGCATGGAGGAAAGCTAAGAGGAGAAGTCAGATCCTCTAGGTCCAGGACATCAGCAACTATAGTTTTGGTACATTTGCCATTCTATTGCTCAAACAGCCTGTTTTTTGAGGACTCTTACATTATCTTATTCTTGAATATTTATTTTATTGCAGTTTGTTTACACTACCTTGTTTGCATTTGTCCCTTTTGTATACATATCTTTTCTTGAGTACAGTTTTTTTTACACTACCAATAAGTAGAAATTCTGCCCGGCCTGCAGAAAAAAAGAACCTCAGAGTTATATCTGATGTCATGTAGGTACTCTAATAATAAATCTGAACTTTGCAGAGCAGGTTTCTACAAGGTCATTTTCCATTTACTGCCACAGCATCCCAGTTTTACCTGCAGACATATCAGACAGCACTCTCCCAGAGACCAGAGGATTATCAGTCCTGGTCACCAAACTATCCCCTCACCTCCACACCAGCAAAAGCTCACTTTGGTTCTGCCCCACCCATTAGTGCACACCTTGCTGTTGGTACCATGTAAATTACCTGGACTGGACTCTCCAGCCTGCATGTACTTGACCTTGGGCCATTGGCTGTTGTAATTGGATTAACTCTCCTAACACTGAGCCATCAGTCCCTCCTAATGACCTGGGTGGGACCTTGCAGCTCTATAAAGGTGCCGTGTGTTCTTTGTTCTCTCTCTTTGCCAGTTTGGGACCACCCTAGGCCGAGAAATGTGGAAGGGCACTGGAGAAACTGTTAGTAAGATGTGCACTGTTAAAAGGGTTGCGAGAGTTTAATTAGTGTCCCTTGTTGCCTAGACCCATGCCTGCACTGAGTCAAGGGGAGGTGGATATTGTAGTGGTTTTTCCTTGATTATTGTATGTGTGTGTATTTTGTTCCCACACTATTTTACTCACATTCATTATTAATTGTCTGCTATTTCTTTCACACAGCTGCTGTAAACTGTGTGTATATGTGTATGTACATACACTGCATCAGTTACCATTTCCCACACTTGCCTTCTGTAAATAAAATCCTTCCCTAACAAAACTGCATTCAGAGTCCTTGCTTTAAGACCTACCAAACTAATTTCCTTGCTCCCAACATGGCCCCACTGCCCAGCTTTCTCCCCATAACCTTTGATGCCCTGGCTAATCAAGGACCTATCAATCTCTGTCTTAATCTCTGACCTGGCTTCCACACCTGTGGCAACAAATTCCACAGATTCACCGCCCTCTGGCTAATGTAATTCCTCCACATCTGTGTTCTAAGTGGATGTCCTTCAATCCTGAAGTTGTGCCCTCTTGTCTTAGACTCCCCCAGCATAGGAAACAATCTTTCTACATCTACTCTGTCCATGCCTTTCAACATTCAAAATGTTTCAATTAAATTTTCCCCTCATTCTCCTAAATTCCAACAAATACAGGCCAAGAGCTGTCAAACACTCCTCATATGTTGATGCTTTTATTCCCAGCATTATCCTAGTGAACCTCCTTTGAACTCTCTCTAACTTCAGCACATCTTTTCTGAAATGTGGAGCCAAAATCTGTTCACAATACTCCAAGTGAGGCCTCACAGTGACTTATAAAGCCTCAGTATCACATCCCTGCTCTTACATTCTATTCCTTCCCTCTGAGACAGCTTCAATCCATGGTCTCAAAGCAGGGCTGCTGTGCACCCCCACCCTGGCCACATCCTGATCGTCCTGTGAACTGGCTTAGTCCATTCTGCCAACAGTCTGTATGGTGGGATTAGCAGGACTGATAAATGTTCCAAATATCCAAGGTGTGGGTATGGGGCAGCCTTGTACACAGCAGGGACGTTGGTGGTATACACCTGATCCAGGGTGTTCTCTCTTCTGGAGCGAACCTGACACACCGTTTTAAGGTTAGCATGTTGAAGTTACCAGCTGCAATCATGGCACTATCATGGTGGGACTTCTGGGCTTTGCAGATGGCACTGTAAAGCTCTTTCATGGATTCACTCTCATTGGCCAAGGGCGGAATGCAGACTGTGGCAATCAGTATGGACATGAATTCCCTGGGCAGGTAGAAGGGTCTGCATTTCACTTTCAGGTATTCTATCTCCTCTGAGCAGAAATTTTAACAAGAGACATTTGTGTACTAGTTCTCGTTGATTTAAATGCACATTTCCCCTCCTTGAGTCTGCCAGTAGCAGCAACTTCTCTGTCTGCACTGAAGGAGATAAGGCAGCTGGATCGCTGAACTTGGAATGGTGTCCTGGAGCCTTGTTTCAGTAATTCCCCAGAGTATAGCAGCCCTGAAGTTCTATCTGGTTCAGATACAGCCGTAGGTAATCCATTCTCTTCTCCAGCGATCTTGCATTTGTGAATAAGATTGCCAGGAGTGAAGGGGTTAACTCTCATTCTAACCCCAATGTCAGCCCACTTGCCACCCTCCTGCCTTCTCACACAACGCTTCTGATGATCTCCAGTGATTTGCTCCACGGTTTGCCGCAGGCTGTGTTCTCTGCTTCAGTCATTTAAAACCACTCAGTATCTTACCAATCCGATCTGCACGTTTTAATGTGCGGTTCATATTTAGTTTCACGAGCTTCTCACAATCATAGGCAATACGTAAAGGGTTGGGGACTTCTCCGTTTTAAGGAAGCGAAATGGCCGCTGCAATTCCTTCAAACATTTGCTTATAGGTGCCCCAGGAAGAAAAGGCTTTGGACACAGCCAAGCCTAGATTGATACATTAATTTGACCAGTCTTCATGGAGTCAATTATCCTTATCCCTTGTGCCACAGGCAGTTGTGGGCGCCAAGTTATTTGGTCTATTTAAGGCAGAGATTGATAGGTTCCTGATGAGCCAGGGCATCAAAGGTTAAGGAGAGAAGACCATGTAGGTGACACCTCCCAGCTTCTAATATTTCTCAATCTCAAAACATGTCACCTTCCAAGAGAAGTAAGCCTCGATATTCCCAATTGTATCTTATTCATCTAAATAAATCAAATTTTGTAATTGCAGCCGTAAATAGTTTTAATTTTCTGTTGATAAAAGCGAATAAACATTTTCATAGCTTTGCACATTGTAAATGATAACGATACTCAACTTCAAACAAATATAAATGAATTAAAATGATAAATAATGAATAATAATGATAAATTCTCGAGAGCTCACGTCTCTTCCATGGTCAATCGAAGAACGAGAAGAGAACTGCCGGTCCGCTCGGATATTACAACCTATGATGTGATAACTCTACAAAAACAATCCTTAAAGGGAAAGTACAAAACAACCATAAATCATAAACGCGAGGTTTTAACCTCTACATTCCAGTCCCTAATTAGTATAATAGACATTAATGACTAATACACAATAATTACTATTGTAGATACAAAAGCAAATATGTTAAGTTTCAAATTAAAAATCAAAACTTTCTGCTTCTTGTAAAAAGACAGATTTTAGTAATAGGTTGATTTAAGAAACCAGTCTTGGTTTTAATCTGCACTTGCTAAACGAAACCTTTTTTGTCCAGAATTGTTTCCACAATTCTTCCCAACAACCAAGAATTTCTTGGTGCAGAATCGTCCATGATAATTACAATGTCTCCACATACAAAATTGCATTTAGCTTTAGGCCATTTTTGTCTTTCTTGTAATAATGAAAGATATTCTTTAACCCATCTTTTCCAAAATAAATCCGCAATAAACTGCACTTGTCTCCATCTGCGTCTTGCATAAATATCTTCTTTCTGAAATTGATCCAGAGGCATTAAAGGTTTAGATTTAAGAAGTAAGGGATGATTTGATGTAGGTGCCTCGATGTCATTCGAATCGATAGAAACTTTAATTATTGGACGACTATTTAAAATAGCTTCAGTCTCACATAATATTGTCTGAAGATTGTCATCATTCAGCATTTGATTATTCAAAACAGAATTAAGAATTTTCTTGATTGATCTAATCGTTCTTTCCCACATGATTTGATCCTGAAGGCAGGTTAAATATCCAATTAATTTCCTTTTGAAGTAATGAATCATGAATTTGATGTTGATTCCAATTTTGAATTGATTTACATAACTCTAGTTGACCTATAAAATTAGATCCATTATCAGAACGTAATTCCTTCACTTGACCATGTCTGGAGATAAAATATTGAAAAACATTGACTATCATGTGAATCCTTCTCGATCTCATTAATTCTGTTAGTCACAAAAGTGTGAAACCTCATGGTTTTGTTATTAATGTGTTTAATCCCTGAGCTACTATCAGACCAAAACACAGAATCAGCCAACTCCATCTGTATTTCCCTATTAACACAGTGTCCATTTTGCTCATCATTCAAGGTATGGTGACTGGCTTTAATGGCGCCACTCTGGCTTTTCCCATTACAAATCCACAATGTATTTGCTCTTGGTTATTTTGCAGTAGTAAATAACTGACAGGACCATAAACACCTTTGCTTACATCAGCAAAATGGTGTAATTGAGCAAATATGACAATTCCAAAGTCTGCTGGTTTAAAACATATGTCGACTTCAAAACTTTATAACATTTTAAGACTTTCAACCCAATTCATCCAATCTTGTGTGATGTAATCTGATATGGCTTCATCCCATCCAAATTTTCTTCTGCATAATTCTTGCAGAATTTTCTTGGCTGTTAATACTACTGGTGCCAATATCCCCAAAGGATCATGCATTGAGCTTACAATCGAAAGAATACCTCTTCGTGTTGAAGGCCGTTCCTTCAAAATAATTTTGAATTTGAAAACATCAGATTGAACACACCATTGCACTCCCAGAATTCTTTCGACAGGTAGAAGGTCACAATCCAAGTCGAGATGTTTGATCTCCTTTTCTCTTTCTGCCTCACAGCCAACACAACTCGACTGTTGCTAATCCATTTCGTAAGGAAGAAACCGCCTTTATTACAGATCTCTTTTAACTCATGATAAAGATTTATTGGACATTTTTCTGAAACTACTGAACATAGAAAGTATTTCTGATGATGCTTATTGCTTGAGAACTAAATTGTTCTTCATTCTCTTCAGCACATTTCCTGAGAGCAAAATTTGCACAACTCAGTGATGAGGTTGCTTCGAATAAATGAGCTCTCATTCTGGATTCAATCCTATCTTTACTGTCATCACCATTAGGCCACCATAATAATGAGAGAAAATCACGATCTTCTGATGGTCCTTTCACTTGATGAAACCTCCTCAATATCTGCTGCAATCATCACAATGGGCTCTTTACAAAATCTTAGCAGAACGCCTATTAAAGTACTGGTTAAGTCTGGACCTTGTAAAAGTTGAGAATTCAATGAAACTCCTTGAAATGATGCCCCACAATCAAATACTACACATAGTTTCTCCTTTTGTGGATGTATAACTCCATGTTATACCATTTTCTACTATCTTTACGTTCCAAGATATCTTCAGATACCTTTTCCACATAACCCTTGGTTATCACATCTGACGTGACATTGGTAGATTCCAAATGAAAGGAAGGATTTCTTTTGAATTTTCTCTTCAAGTTCAGCACGCGTTGTTCTGCAATTATTTTATTATCTGGCATGCATTTTTTTTCTTTCTTTCAAAGGTAATGCTCTGCAGTAATGACTGTCAACATGTTTAACAGAATTTGAAACTAAATCCAGAAACTGTTTATCCTCCTTCGAACAGTCTTGAATATCTTTGTGACATTCAGGGAAATCAATTTTAAACTGTTGTTCCCATAGATCATGAAGTTTGACAATTGAAATTCCGTTGACATTTACATTCAACAACTCCTAATCATTATTCATTTTTCCTCCTAATGGCCTATTAATTGTCCATCCGAGCAATGTTCTCACAGCATAAGATCATTTTGACTCCTTATTACTTCTATAGGTTTGAGAGCCTTTGGTACATCTAATCTGATTAACATCTCAATTTTAGCATCAATCTTGGATAACCAAACGTCTTTTAGATGATCCCACTGTTTGATATCATCCTGAGATGGAATATTCTCCCTATTTACAGGCATGGTTTTCTGAGTCTATACACTTCGAAGATCGCAAAATTCATTGGTATCCCATTCAGCAATCTGTAAACCTGAAACTATATTAGTTTCAATGTTTCTTTCATCATTCATTGTCCTCAACAAGATTTATGATCTTTTACTATGAAGATTATTAGAGTTTATTTATTAATTCAACAGTACAAAATGATGTGGTACTTCCTGGATCAAGAAATGCATGAATCTTCTTTTAGCTTTAACTTGTACAGGAACTATTGAGAGAGCTTTGTCACCGGCCGCAATAAGATTGTTTATCTGAATGTGTCTTTAGTCTTGAATTCAGATTGTTTGACATCCTTCTCATCTTTACTTTGTTGAATATGCAATAACTTGGGATGCTTTAAACTGCATATATTACAACTGAGTCGCTTGTTACAAGTTTTGCTGGTGTGTCCTTTGCACAAGCAACCGAAACATATTTCATTCTTCTTTAAAAAAGGTTAATTTCTCGTCATGCGATTTTTTTTCTCCAATTGTGAATATTTTTCTAAAACATATTGTTTTCTACAATACAAACAGCTTTCCTGAACAGTTTGATCCTCTTTTACATGGTTTCCTTATCCTTTCTTGTGCTTGTATCTGATGGAGCAGTAACAACGGTTCTTCCCTTTGGTTTCTGTTGGACCGATGATTTAGACTCTTTACATCCTTAGGAATTATTGAAGTATCCTTAATATTTCCAAATGCTGGTATGGTGTAAACATGCACATGCCATTCCAAGAATTGTACAACATCCTCAAAGGTAGCGTCCTTTCCGGAAAGCATCTTAAGTTCTGTGGCTTTGGTTCTCCATAAGTCCTTTAACTTGTTAGGTAAATTATTGACAATAATATTTCAGTAACAATTGGGTCTAGAGCAATGATTCTCAACCTTCCCTTCCCACCCACATCCCACCTTAAGCAATCCTTTATTAATCACAGAGCACTGATGGCATAGAGATTACTTAAGGTGGAATGTGATTTTAGGGGGCAGTTTGAAAACCACTGGTTTAGTACTTTTTTTGGTAGAAATACATGGGTCAGCACAACATAAAGGGCTGAAGGGTCTGTACTGTGCTGTAATGTTCTATGCTCTACTGTTTGTTCTTTCTCCATCATATGCTAATACTTCCATAGGAAAAAAAAGAATGTTTGATGGCTCTTGGTCTGTACTCCTTGGAGTTCAGAAGAATGGGGGAGCGGTGGGGGGGGGGGGGGGAAACACCTCATAGAAACATCTTGAATGTTGAAAGGCCTGGTAAAGTAAATGTAGTAAAGTTATTTCCCAAGGTAGGGGAGTCTAGGACAAGAGGGCACGACTTCAGGATTGAAGGGTGCCCATTTAAAACAGATGCGGAAGAATTTCTTTAGCCAGAGAGTGGTGAATCGCTGGAACTTGGGTGTATCTAACGCAGAGGTTGATAGGTATCTGAATAGTCTGGGTTTCAAAAGTTATGGGGAGAAGGCCGGGGAGTGGGGCTGAGTGGGAGAAAGGATCAACTCATGAAGTATCCAGTGGAGTGGACTTGATGGGCTGAATGGTCTACTTCTGTTCCTATACTTATGGTCTTCCCTTTGACTGGAAACCTACTCTAGATAAAATGTTCAGGCCTGAAACTTTGACCATCTCTACCAATGGATGCTGTATTACCTGCTGATTTCCTCCTGCAATTCTTTGTTTGGTAAAGTCTGGAAGTCAAGATCCTGAAAGGAGGAAACAGCCAATATCGGATGGGTGACATTTTGAGCATTTCATTTGCCATATAACAATGATTCACAGGATGAGGGAAAAAAAGTTCTCCATAAAGTCACCCTCAAAAACACTGCTTCTGGGTACACAAAACAAGATGACATTTTAAGACAACCCAAGAGGAACGCAAATGTTCCCTTTATATGCATCCAGCGAATCTACCAAGGATGTTTGTCAACTCACAACTTGGATACAATTTGGATGTGTTCAGAGCAGTGAAAGAGCCTCCTACGACTCAAAGGAATTCTGTGAGGCTGCCTCCTACCACACCTTCCACTAGAAGTCTCCTGATACCATCCACCTGACATCACACACCCAATCACCCAAGACATGTCACCAGAAGGCAGATGAGCTAGAGGGGGTGTCTTATGTGGATTACCCATCATGAAGTTCCTTGCTCGTGGGTACCATTTGGGCTGTCCCTAGCTATTCCAGCCCCTTAAAAGGCTGATTTAGAATATATCTCCTGCATCTCTTCCCCATCTTCTACATCACCCATGCCCCATAATAGGTCACATGAGTAGAGTCAAAACTATCACAAGACTTGGTATTTTTCATTGAAATGTGAGACGGCGAGACAAATCCAACAATGTTTTTTTAAATTTAGATTTGGATCCATTAAGCTCCTACACAGTACAGTAGGGTGTGGTCCTGCACTGTTACGGGTGTTCCGCAGGGAGAAGTGTGATTGTGCAAGAATGGTCTGACACATTGGGACAATGCGCCCACTTCTGTAGTGTACGACCATATGAATAAATCCAACGTTTGGAAACCTTGTTTGATGGAGAAGGAGATCATTTGTGGTCACAAAAGCAAGAAGCAACAAGATCCTGGAGGATGTCAAGTTGTAAAGAATTCATCTTGACCTTGTTGCATCCATCTGAACCACCCATTATGTTCTTACGCATCCACCGATCATGCCCCATCCCCACTTGGAAAATCAGCCTCCATTCCTTCAGCACTAGGTTCAAACTCCAAAATAACATAACATAACAATTACAGCACGGAAACAGGCCATTAGGCCCTTCTAGTCCGCACTGAACCCAACACCCCTTTCTAGTCCCACCTCCCTGCACAATGCCCATCACCCTCCATCTTCCTCTCATCCATAGACCTGTCCAACCTTTTCTTAAATAATACAATCGACTCCGCCGCCACTATTTCTCCCGGAAGCTCATTCCACACGGCTACCACTCTCTGAGTCAAGAAGTTCCCCCTCATGTTACTTCTAAACCTCTGCCCCTTAATTCTTAACTCATGTCCTCTTGTTTCAATCTTTCCTCCTCTTAACGGAAATAGTCTATCCACATCCATTCTGTCTATCCCTTTCATATTCTTAAATACTTCTATCAAATCCCCTCTCAACCTTCTACGCTCCAAAGAATAAAGACCCAATCTGTCCAATCTCTCCCCATACTCCAGATGCTTAAACCCAGGCAACATTCTGGTCAACCTTCTCTGCACTCTCTCCACTCTGTTTATATCCTTCCTCTAATTAGGCGACCAGAACTGCACACAGAACTCCAAATGAGGCCGCACCAACGTCTTCTACAATCTCAACATCACCTCCCAACTCCTATATTCCATGCAATGATTGATAAAGGCCAGCATACTAAAAGCCTTCTTCACCACCCTATTCACGGGAGTTTCTACCGTCAGGGAACAATGTACCGTCACTCCTAAATCTTTCTGCTCTTCTGTATTCCTCAATGCTCTCCCATTTACCACGTATGTCCTATTCTGATTCTTCTTACCAAAATGAAGCACCTCACACTTATCAGCATTAAATTCCATCTGCCATTTTTCAGCCCACTTTTCTAAGCAGCCCAAATCCCTCTCCAATCCTTGAAAACCTTCTTCATTATCCACTATTCCACCTATCTTAGTATCGTCTGCATATTTACTAATCCAATTCACCACCCCATCATCTAGATCATTAATGTATCTAACGAACAACAATGGGCCCAATACAGATCCTTGAGGCACACCACTGGTCACCGGCCTCCAACCTGACAGACAATTATCTACTACCACTCTCTGGCCTCTCCCTTTCAGCCAATGTTCAATCCATTTGACTATCTTAAAATTTATACCTAAAGACTGCACCTTCCTAACTAACCTTCCATTGGTACCTTATCGAAGGCCTTACTGAAGTCCATATAGACAACATCCACTGCGCTACCCTCATCCACATTCCTAGTCACCTCTTCAAAAAATTCAATCAGATTGGTCAAACATGACCTTCCTCCCACAAATCCATGTTGAGTGCTCCTGATCATGAGTAAAACACCAAAGTTTGCAGACACCATGGTTGAAGTAAAATCAGGAAGCTGGGGAAACTCAGCAGGTCAAACAGCATACTTTATATAACAAAGATAAAGATACAGGCCCAACGTTTCAGGCATGAGCCCTTCATCGATATGAGCAAAATGTAGGCTTTTTTCTTTCTTTCCTCCGGCTTTTCACCCCCTTCCCTCTCCAATCACAGCCATTCCCCCTCCTCTTTCTTGCTGGTGTACCCTCCCTCCCTTATCCACCTACGACCTCCTGCCTGTGGGCCTGTGCCCATTCCACCCCCCCCCACCATTTTGTTTGGACACCTGCTTACATTTTGCTCATACCTTGATGAAGGGTTCAGGCCTGAAACGTGGATTGAGTCTTCATCTTTGCAATATAAAGTACGCTGTTTGACCTGCTGAGTTTCTCGAGTATCGTGTTTTTACTCCAAAGTTCCTAACACTGTAAGTTCCAACACCAGATTGTTCCCAACAACTCAATACTTGCAAGTACAGAAGTGGTGGTCTTGCCAGCAATGCACAACCTGTCCACAAATGAAAATTGAATATTGTACCAATTTTTAGATCTTGTCCAGGTTGTATTCAAACAGCTGTTTGCCAATGGCATAGTGCCCACAGGTATGATTGATGGCAACATCTTCATCCCCAGTGTTCAGCGTGGAACAGATGTTGGTAGGTACCAATACAGGTCTCATCTGGAAAAGCCACTGACAGTTAATACTCATGATTCCATTCTTGTCTTGTAGTAGTATAGAACATGTAATATTATACAAAATTGCCTGCTATAAGGCAGATAAAATGTTGCCATTCGTGTTGCCCAGTTCCCCTTACAGTATGAGGCAAAGAGAAGCAAAAGAGAGTTCCTTCAGAGTTGCTGAGAGTCTGTGGATTCGCCGCACAGACTCCTGTTTGATCCATCGGCGACCCGAGCTCCAGATCCAAACCTCCAACGCGATCAGGAAGTCTTCGGTGTTTGAGGCCCTTCGGGAGCCCTTCTTGCCCTCAGCACCCTCTCAAATTCGGACTCCGATACTTGGTTCCCATAAGCCAGTCTCCAGCAAACTGCAGCCCGTGCGGGTCCCGCAAGTCACCCACAGCCCGTGAGGGTTCCTCATGTGCTGACCCTCTCACTTGTCCGGTGCCATGGTCACTGCCCTGTAGGGAGTCTCCTCTGAACCTAAAATTTTAAATTTAGACACACAGCACATCCATTTCGGCGCACAAGTCCATGACACCCAATTTACACCCAATTAACCCACACCCCCCCCCCCCCCCCCCCCGTACGTTTCAAATGGTGGGAGGAAACCAGATCCCCGGGGAAATCCCACGCAGACACAAACTCCTTACAGAAAGCATAGGATTCAAAGCCTATCCAATCGGTGGCTATGTAAAGGAGTTGCACTAACTGTTATGCCAACCGTGCTGCTCCAACTGCTCCTTCTTAGTGGGGGGTGTCTCCCCATTTCAAATGCCCTGTTTCAGTCTGCTGTTCCTCTGGAGTCTTCAACCCCTCTGATCTCTGCTGATATAGATGCCACCATCTTGGACGCTGACCACCGCATTTGCACGATTTTCCTTACAAACACTATAGGGCCTTTAACAGGCCATTTTTGAGCCACCGGCATTAGTTTAGTTTATGTATATAGTACATTTAAAACAACTCACATTGACCAAAGTGCTGTACAGATCATAAAGGACATCTTAACTTAACCAGCTATTTAAAGTGCAGAAGAAAACGGGTCCCCGAGGTTCAGGATTGTACCTACAACATGGACAATCAACAATCACCTCAAAATGCTTGTGAGTGAAAATACAACTTCACCCTGGATTTAACGGAGTTAAAGGAATGGGGAGATTTGATGGAGGGAGGAATATTGTTCCACAGTTTGGGGGGGCCACTATCCCAAAGGCGAGATCTCCCCTGAATTTGCAATTTGAACGCAGAACAGCCAAGCGCTCTAAATTGGCCGATCTGAGGGGTCTTGAGGTGGAGTAGGGCGTTAGGAGATCAGTGATGTAGGAGGGGGCTAGTCCATTGAGGGCTTTGTAAACAAACTGGAGAACTTTAAAATCTATCCTGAGCATACAAGCAGTCGGTGGAGGGAGGGGAGAATAGGGGGGGATCTGGTCCCCTTTATTGGCTCCTGTCAGGAGCCTGGCTGCCACATTCTGAACCAGTTGTAGCCGAGATAATGATGACCAACTAATTCCTGTGTAAAGAGAATTATAGTAGTCTAGAAAATGAGGACGCGGAGAACTTTCTTGAGGTCTTTTGGTGACAGGAACGGTTTGATTTTGGCCATAGTGCGGAGCTGGATAAAACTTTTACTCTGCATTGACTTGAAGGTGGAATTGAATATCAGACCAAGGGATCTGACGTGTGGTTTAATGAGGGTGGCTAAGTTGCCAAGGGTATTGGTAATAATTTTGGTGGAGGTGATCTCAGATTTGCAGGACGTTTTGAGCCATCCTGCACTTTGTCCTCCAGACAGTCGATGAGGCTGGTTATCTTTTCTTGATCGTTGGGCATCAGGGGGAGATCGAGCTGGGTGTCATCAGCCATTAGGACCAGGTGGTTAAACCTTTTGAAGGAGCGCTGCGTCTCCTCTCTCCATTCTCCTGGGTCTGCATCAGCTCTGGCAGCACCGCCTATTTCTCCTTTTATTTTAATTGGTTGTTGGCATTGCTTGTGGACAGAAATAAAATCTCATAGCAGGGAGAACACATGGGAAAGAGAGCACAGCAACATTTCAGGTGAATCTGAATATTTTCAGTGTTCTCAATTCAGGTTTCGAGCAGAGACCAACAATTTAATTCGGTTCTATTTTAACTGTTAAAAATTATTTTAGTAACGAGGTCAGCAAACGCAACAGGACCAATCAATGTTGCTAGTTAAAATGGAACGTCTAGCCATTACATTTGGGAAACACTTGGAACTGATCCCATAGAACCATACAGCAATGAAGCAGGCCCTTCAGCCCTTCTAGTGTATGCGGAACCACTTTTTTTGCCTAGACCCACTGACCTGCACCCGGTCCATAGCCCTCCATACCTCTCCCATCCATGTACCTGTCCAAATTCATGCATAAAGTCACGTTGACTTTATAATAATAATAATTTCTGGCTATCCAAATAATTGTATATCTGATCTCTTAGAACACCTTACAATAATTTACCTACTACTGATATCAAACTCAACACCTTTAATTTCCAGGGTTACTTTTGGGGCCATTTTTAAAACAACGGAACAATGTGAGCTAAGGACATTTTAAATATTTCTGCCGGAGCCCCTGCAATTTCTACACTAGTCTCCCTCAAGGTCCGAGGCAATATCTTATCAGGGCCTGGCGATTTATCCACCCTCATTTGCTTTAAGACAGCAAGCACTTCCTCCTCTTTAATCTGTATAGGTTCCAAGACCTGACTGCTTGTTTTCCTTACTTCCCATGACTCAGTGCTCATTTTCTGTGAATACTATAAAAAAATCCATTTAAGATCTCCCCCCATCTCATTTGGCTCCATAGAAAGCCAACCACTCTGATCTTCAAAGGGGCTAATTTTGTCCCTTTTTACCCTTTTAATATACCTGTAGAAACCCTTAAGATTTTTCTTCACAAATTTTGTCTCCCAAAGCAACCCTATCATCTTCTTTTAGGTTCCTTATTTCTTTCTTGAGGCATTTTTTATACTCTTCAACTACCTCTGTTGTTCCATGCTGCCGATATCTGCTCTACACCTTCTGAACCAGATCCTCAATATCCCTCGAAAATCAAGGCTTTCTATACCTGTTAAACAGGAACATACAAACTCTGTACTCTCAAAATGTCATCTTTGAAGGTCCTCCATTTACCTCGCATATCCTTGCCCAAAAAAAACTGATTCCAATCCACGCATTCTGGATTCTCTCTCATTTCCTTAAAATTGGCCTTTATTCAATTTAGAATTTCAACCCAAGATCCAGACCTATTCTCCATAATTGCCTAACTTGAAACTCATGGCATAATGATCACAGCCCCCAAAACGTTCCCCCACTTCTGTCACCTGACCTGTCTGGTTCCCTAGTAGGAGATCCAGTATTTCACTCTCTTTAGTTGGTACCTCCATATATTGATTTAGAAAACTTTCCTGAGTATATTTGACAAACTCCAACCCATTTTACAGTAGACAATAGACAATAGACAATAGGAGCTGGAGTAGGCCCTTCGGCCTGTCGAGCCAGCACTGCCATTTTACAGATCATGGCTGATCACTACATCAGTACCCCTTTCCAGCTTTATCCCCATAACCCTTAACTCCTTTGCCCACTAGAGTCTTATCTAACTCTCTTTTGAACATAATCAGCGAATCTGCCTCTACCACCCTCTGTGGCAGAGCATTCCACAGATTCACACTTCTCTGGGTACAGTATGGGAGCCCATGTGTGGAAAATTAAAATCTCCTACTATCACAACCTTATGTTTCCTGCAGATATCTGCTATCTCTCTACAAATTTGCTCCTCCAATTCTCGTTGACTATTGGGCGGTCGATAGTTCAACCCCATAAGTGTGGTCATACCTTTCCTGTTCCTCACCTCCACCCATATAGCCTCAGTAAACGAGCCCGTTGGTCTGTCTTGACTGAGCACAGCTGTGATCTTTTCCCTGATGAGCAATGTCATTCCTCCCTCTTTCTTCCTCCCCCTTTCACCCCCCCACCCCGTTCTATTGTAGCCGACTGCTACAAAGAACACACACACACACACACACACACACACACACACACACACACACACACACACACACACACACACACAGTGTGGCAGGTTAAGCTCACTCCTTTATTAGGGCTGGAAAGGCTGCTTTTATACTGTTCAAGTTTCCGCCGTTTTTGCTGATTGACCGAGTCAGCCATTTGAATAACAATAGCGGGCGGGAACGTCCGAGCATATGAATGCCCTTCTTCCCTAGCCCGTTTCTGCTCAGTTAGCTGGACAGCTTGACCAATGCCACTTTAGGGATGTTGGTCTGATGCTGCCCCAGTTTCTATCCCCGCAGGTTCATTGTCCTGGGAGTCGCTTTAGCGACCTCTGTCCGGATTTGCTGCCACGCAATGTGCCGTCTCAATCTCTGCAATTGCAGGCCACCACAGAATCAATCTTATATGGATTTTCCTCTGAAGAAATCTGTGTGTTTTGACCATTGGTGCGCCTCAAAAGGAATAAACAATGATTTTGACAGATTGAGAGAATTAATATTAATAGAGGTAATTAAAAGGTGTGTCCCAGAGGAGATTAAATTATACCTGGATGAGAGAGACATGGAGACATGGCAACAGGCGGCTAGGCCTTTTCAGAGAGCTAATATGGAACAGATTAGTAAACCTGTTCATAAGGTTAACGTGGAGCAGGCTAGTAGGCCTGAAATAAAGTCTGGAGAAAATGTTAAAAGAAACAATGAAGGAAAGGTCAGAACTTCTGCATTTTTATGTCAGTTTTGTAAGAAACCTGGTCATGTGATTGTGAATTGTGGAGTCTTGAAAAAGAAAAGAGAAAAGGATGTTTTATCAGAAAAATGTATTCGAACAGGGGAATTTAAAGAGAGCAGAGGTGCCAAACCTGGGAAGGAGGTCATGGATGTTTTCAAGCCTTTTGTGTCAAAGGGCTTTGTCTCAATAGAGGAGGGAGAACCACAGGTTCCAGTTAAAATTCTTAGAGATACTGGGGCTGCCCAGTCATTGTTGTCAGAAAGTGTTTTAACTGTGGATCAAAGGACTGACACAGGGGAGACAACTTTGATTAAAGGTGTTGGAGGTGACATAGAGTCAATATCACTTCACAAAGTTGTGCTAAATTCAGAATTAGTCAGAGGACCTGTTGTAGTAGGAGTAATTCCAAAGTTACCCATGCAGGGTGTCTCATTTTTGTTGGGGAATGATTTGATAGAGGATAAAGTTGGGTCAGTTTTAAGACTGACAAATCGGCCTAGTAAGGATGGTGAGATATATCCTGCATGTGCGGTAACTAGTCTGTGACTAAGAAAATGATGACAGCTGAAGAAGATCCAGTTAATAGAGATTTGCCCAGTACTTCTGAAGTATTTTTGAAAGAACAGGGTCATTGTGAGAGTAAGGATCAAGGAAAGGTTAATTCAACAACAGAAAATAGATGCAGACCTTGTTAGCTTAAGGGAGAAAGCAGTAACTGAACAGGAGATTAAAGATGTGGCTTGTGGATATGACTTGAAAGGTGATTCTTCTTCCCACATTTATTGCAGGTCTTTTCAAAGGAAGGTCACATCTTTGGAACATATCGACCTCAACACCTGCTGCATTTGCTGTTTGAGCCCACCTCTTTGCTTTGCTGTAGATTTGGGAAACTCCTGGTGCTCTGCTTCTCTGTTTCCAGCGCATGCACTGTTGCGTCTATCCTTTGCAGGTCCTTAGCTCGTGCACGTGTGGTCTCTGCTGCCCTGCACACATTCACAGCTTTTTCCACTGTCGAATCTTTTTTCATGGAACAGTCTTTCTCTAAACCAATTATCTGGGATTCTGCAAACTATTCTGACTCTATTGAGTGAGTTTTTCAAATCTCCAAATTCACAGGACTTTCTCAGTGTGTGAAGCTCGGCTAAATATTGGTCGAAGCTCATACAGTTATACCCCGCTTACGAATACTTACTTTTCACAAATGTGCTGTAACGAGAAAGCAGCTGAGTTCATGCTCTCCATTTCCTTCCCGTGCGCAACGCCAACTGGGAAATATAATTCTTTATGATTCTTTGTTCTTTGGCTTGGCTTCGCGGACGAAGATTTATGGAGGGGTAATGTCCACGTCAGCTGCAGGCTCGTTTGTGGCTGACAAGTCCGATGCAGGACAGGCAGACACGGTTGCAGCGGTTGCAGGGGGAAATTGGTGGGTTGGGGTTGGGTGTTGGGTTTTTCCTCCTTTGTCTTTTGTCAGTGAGGTGGGCTCTGCGGTCTTCTTCAAAGGAGGTTGCTGCCCGCCGAACTGTGAGGCACCAAGATGCACGGTTGGAGGCGATATCAGCCCACTGGTGGTGGTCAATGGGGCAGGCACCAAGAGATTTCTTTAGGCAGTCCTTGTACCTCTTCTTTGGTGCACCTCTGTCTCGGTGGCCAGTGGAGAGCTCGCCATATAACACGATCTTGGGAAGGCGATGAACCTCCATTCTGGAGACGTGACCCATCCAGCGCAGCTGGATCTTCAGCAGTGTGGACTCGATGCTGTCGGCCTCTGCCATCTCGAGTACTTCGATGTTAGGGATGAAGTCGCTCCAATGAATGTTGAGGATGGAGCGGAGACAACGCTGGTGGAAGCGTTCTAGGAGCCGTAGGTGATGCCGGTAGAGGACCCATGATTCGGAGCCGAACAGGAGTGTGGGCATGACAACGGCTCTGTATACGCTAATCTTTGTGAGGTTTTTCAGTTGGTTGTTTTTCCAGACTCTTTTGTGTAGTCTTTATTCTTTATGATACATGCATAATAACACACACTTAGCTGCCAATTTCCACCCCGACCTGATAATACTCCTGAGCATAAAGCCTTTCAAAAGGTAGTGGGCACAGCCCAGGGCAAAACCTTCCCCACCATCGAGAACATCTACAGGGAATGTTGCCGTTAAAGCGCAGCAGCAATCATCAAGGATCCACGCCACCCAGCACTCGCTGCTGCCACCAGGAAAGAGGTATCAGTGCCACAAGACTCGCACCCCCAGGTTCAGGAACAGTTGCTCCCCCTCCACCATCAGACTCCTCAATGACAAACTCAATCGGGGACTCACTTAAGGATTCTTACTTGTGCACTTTTATTGATTTTTTTAATGATTCTCTCTGTATTGCACAGTTTGTTTTCATTTCCTTATCTGTTTACTTTTTTGTTTAGATGTTTACACCAAGACACAAGAGAAACTTGTCCGTGAACTACTCTTTGCAGACGATGCCACTTTAGTTGCCCATTCAGAGCCAGCTCTTCAGAGCTTGACGTCCTGCTTTGCAGAAACTGCCAAAGTGTTTGGCCTGGAAGTCAGCCTGAAGAAAACTGAGGTCCTCCATCAGCCAGCTCCCCACCATGACTACCAGCCCCCCACATCTCCATCGGGCACACAAAACTCAAAACGGTCAACCAGTTTACCTATCTCGGCTGCACCATTTCATCAGATGCAAGGATCGACAATGAGATAGACAACAGACTCGCCAAGGCAAATAGCGCCTTTGGAAGACTACACAAAAGAGTCTGGAAAAACAACCAACTGAAAAACCTCACAAAGATAAGCGTATACAGAGCCGTCGTCATACCCACACTCCTGTTCGGCTCCGAATCATGGGTCCTCTACCGGCATCACCTACGGCTCCTAGAACGCTTCCACCAGCGTTGTCTCCGCTCCATCCTCAACATCCATTGGAGCGCTTTCATCCCTAACGTCGAAGTACTCGAGATGGCAGAGGTCGACAGCATCGAGTCCACGCTGCTGAAGATCCAGCTGCGCTGGGTGGGTCACGTCTCCAGAATGGAGGACCATCGCCTTCCCAAGATCGTGTTCTATGGCGAGCTCTCCACTGGCCACCGTGACAGAGGTGCACCAAAGAAAAGGTACAAGGACTGCCTAAAGAAATCTCTTGGTGCCTGCCACATTGACCACCGCCAGTGGGCTGATAACGCCTCAAACCGTGCATCTTGGCGCCTCACAGTTTGGTGGGCAGCAACCTCCTTTGAAGAAGACCGCAGAGCCCACCTCACTGACAAAAGGCAAAGGAGGAAAAACCCAACACCCAACCCCAACCAACCAATTTTCCCCTGCAACCGCTGCAACCGTGTCTGCCTGTCCCGCATCGGACTTGTCAGCCACAAACGAGCCTGCAGCTGACGTGGACTTTTACCCCCTCCATAAATCTTCGTCCGCGAAGCCAAGCCAAAGAAGAAGACCATAAGAAGTGATTCTGCCTTGCCTGCAGGAAAAAGAATCTCAGGGTGTCATATCACTGACAATTCTGACCTCAAACTCACTTGGTCCTTCTCCGGCAACACTCCCCTATTCTCGATCTCTCTGCCTCCATCTCGGGAAACAAACTTTTGACAGTTACTTTCCACAAGATCTTCTTGTAGTAAAAACACACAGAAAGGATGGAGAAACAGAAGACGAGCTGAGTTTCTCCAGCATTTCTGAATGTTTTACAACCGTCACAGTGTCTGCAGACTTTTGGGCTTCACTCCACCTTTTACAAACCCACCAGCTCCCACAGCTACCCCAACTACACCTCTTCATACCCTGTCACCTGTAAGGACTCCAGCTCTGTTGCATCCACATCCAGGACGAGGACTTCCATGCCAGATCATTGCAGATGTCCTCCTTCTTCAAAATATGTGGCATCCCCTCTGCCACCATCAACTTGGCCTGTATCTCCTTCACTACCCCCACATCTGCCCTGACTCCCTCTGCCCCCACAAGCAAAAATGACAGGATTTCCCTTGCCTCCGCCTCCAACACATCCTCTTCCACCATTTCCGTCGCATGATCCAACCACTATACTCATATTCCTCCCCTCTCCACCTTCTGCAGGGACTGTTCCCTCTGTGACTCCCTTGTCCACTCCTCCCTCCCCACCAATTATCCCCTTGGGACCTACCCCTGTGACCGCAGATGCTGCACTCGCTCCCACACCACCTCCCTCACCACCATTTCGGACCTCAACCAGTCCTTCCAAACAAAGCAACATTTCACTTGTGAATCTGCAGGGGTCATCTACTGCATCTGGTGCTCCCTCTGTGGTCTCCTCTACATCAAAGAGTCTGGATACAGACCGGGAGATCGCTTTGTGGAGAACCTTGGCTCTCTCTGCCGCAATAGCGTGGATCTCTCAATGGCCACCCATTTCAATTCTCCATCACATTCCCTTGCTAACGTCTATCCATGGTCTCATGCACTCCCAGACTGAGACCAGTGTAAATTGGAGGAACATCACCTCATCGTCTGTCAGGGCACCCTCCAACCAGATGACATTAATATTGACTTCTCTGGATTTTGTTAAACACCACCCCCCCCCCCACCTTCTCCATTGCCTTTCCCTATCTCTGTCTCCATTCCATCTCCTTTCACACAAACATGATAAATTCTTATCTCATTCCTTATCACATCCAATTAACAACTTTTGTTGGTCTGGATTCCTCCTCCATTGTTTGAATTCTGAGACTTTCTGAGATTTCTTGATTCTGGCTTATTCCTTGAAGAAGGGCTCAGGCCCTAAACATTGGCAATATATCTTTGTCTCCTAGAGACGCTGAAAAGACTGGCAGAGTTCCTCCAACATTTTGGTGTGTTTCACTCCTTGTCCCCACCACCCTTCACATCCAAGCTAACATCAGCTGCCGTTTTGTCACCTACTACGATCCCACCACTAGACACATCTTTCCCTCTCTCCTTCCTCAGAGACTGGTTCATCTATGACTCCCTCACCCATTCCTCCCTTCCCACCAATCATCCCCTTGATACCTACCCATAACTGCGGGAAGTACTACTCCTTCCTCACCACATTGAGGGCCTCAAACATTCCTTCCAAGTGAAGCAGCAGTTTACTTGTAAATCTGCTCAGGTCATCACTGCATCCAGTGCTTCTGTTGTGGCCTCTTCTATGTCGGAGACACTGGATGCAGACTGGGAGGTCACTTCATTGAACACCTTTGTTCTGTCTACTGTAATTTCTGCCGCATTTCCGTGCCATCATGTCTGTCCATGGTCTCAAGCACTCCCCAACTGAGACCACCTGCAAATTGGAGAAACAACACCTTATATTCTATCTGGGCACCCTCCAACCAGATGGCATTAACATCGACTTCCATTAGGCTACCCCAACCTCAGCCTACTCCCATCTCTCTCATTCTGTATCCTTATATCTCCTTTTCTCTACCTCACTTCCCCTTGTCTCTCTCTCTTTCTCTAAGCCCTTTGTCTCCTTTCTTCCAGGTCTGCATTCACAGCTGGCCTCCTCCCACAATCAGCTCTCACCTTTTCTCTTCTGCCCTTCCATCCTTGTCAACCTCTTGGCTGTTGGCCTGTACTCCTCCCTCGACCACTTTATTCGAATGCCTGCCTGAAAAGTTGGTTATACATCTTTGCCTTCTGTGGATGTTGCTGGTTTCTCCAGCACTTTTGTGTATTTACTACAATCGCAGCGTCCCCAGACTTGTTTCAGCCCCTCAACGATATGGAGAGGCCCTTACGTGCAGAGAAAGAAAAGCAAAAGAATATTCCCTCAGAGTCACTGAGCACCTGTGGATTTGCCTCCAGTGTCCCCACAGCTTCTGCAGCCACACAGACTCTAGTTCGGTTCAAACCATCGGCAGCCTGAGCCCAGATCCAAATCTCTGACATTAATGGAGTGACAGTGGCTTTTCCAGTTCACATCTCAACAGAAAAGTGCATGGACGTATTGCAGAATGTCAACAAGATTTTATTCCATTAATTTGCTACACATTTCAATGATCCTGTTTGCAATATTATTTCATTGATTTATTACAGAATAGTTCAATTGTTTTGTTTGATTAAACTAGAGAATATCAATTCCATGCACAACAAATTTTGTATTGTTAAGCCAAAGAGAGATAGGGGTCTATGAGGCTTGCAGCAATAATAAATCAAGCAGCAATGAAAAAGAACAATGAAAACTTTTCTTGTTTTATTGTTAGATTGATCGAGAACCAAGCACTTTGCAGCTCAAATTGAATTATATCACTTTATGGATTCCAAATGTTATCAAAATCTGAACTACATTCAGTAGGTTTAATATTCCTCTCCCTCTTCTGCTTCTCCTTCCCCTTCCATAGTCTCAGTGCCAACCTCCTCATAATCCTTCTCCAAGGCTGCCATGTCTTCACGAGCCTCGGAGAACTCCCCCTCCTCCATCCCCTCCCCCACGTACCAATGCACGAAGGCGCGCTTGGCGTACATGAGGTCAAACTTGTGGTCAAGACGGGCCCAGGCCTCGGCAATGGCTGTGGTGTTGCTCAGCATGCACACCGCACGCTGCACCTTGGCCAGGTCCCCACCGGGCACCACAGTGGGAGGCTGGTAGTTGATGCCAACCTTGAACCCAGTCGGGCACCAGTCAACAAACTGGATGGTGCGTTTGGTCTTAATGGTGGCGATGGCAGCGTTGACATCTTTGGGCACCACATCACCCCGGTAAAGCAGACAACAGGCCATGTACTTGCCATGGCGAGGGTCACACTTGACCATCTGGTTGGCTGGCTCAAAGCAGGCATTGGTGATCTCAGCCACGGATAGTTGTTCATGGTAGGCCTTCTCGGCCGAGATCACAGGAGCATAGGTAGCCAGAGGGAAGTGGATACGTGGGTATGGGACCAAGTTGGTCTGGAACTCTGTCAGATCAACATTCAAGGCACCATCAAAGCGCAGGGAGGCAGTGATGGAGGACACAATCTGACCAATTAGCCGATTCAGATTGGTGTAAGTCGGACGCTCGATATCCAGGTTTCTGCGACAGATGTCATAGATGGCTTCATTGTCTACCATGAAGGCACAGTCTGAATGCTCGAGTGTGGTGTGGGTGGTCAGGATGGAGTTGTAGGGTTCGACCACTGCAGTGGAGATCTGAGGAGCTGGGTAAATAGAAAACTCCAACTTGGACTTTTTGCCATAATCCACAGAGAGACGCTCCATCAGCAGGGAGGTGAAACCAGATCCAGTGCCTCCACCAAAGCTGTGGAAAATGAGGAAACCCTGGAGTCCTGTGCACTGGTCAGCCTGTGAATAAAACATGTAGCTTTAACCATGTTCTAGGTAATAAAGTCAAAGAATATTAAGCAGAGACCTTCTTCATTAATACAACAAATCCCTTAAGCAAAAGGTATGAATGAAAGCCACTGAGTTTATTCATATCATCCTACCAAGATATACCAAAGGGCTGTGATTTAACATTCCAGGAAATCTTAGCCTTAGGGATGCTGAATCTGAGGATTACAAAATAATGACAAAATTAGATTATGTTCACTCAGACAACAAAGTTTTAAATTCATTCACCTATAACTATATCCACTGGAGTTTCAGAGAATGAGAGAGATCATATAGAAACCTATGAAATGATTAGATAAGATGGAATCTGGTAGGGGCACAGGCAGGAGAGACAAGGGCTGTGGGACATAGCCTTAAGAGTTGGGGGAGAGATAAGGAGGAACTGCTTCTCCCAGAGAGTATGAATCGGGTATTCTCTGCCCAAGGAAGCAGTAGAGGCTGCCTCATTATATTTAAGATGCAGGTAGATTTTTGATAGTATCAGAATTAAAGGTAAAGGGAACAGGTGGGTAAGTGAAACAGTCCATGGCCAGATCAGATGTTGAATGGCGAAGCAGGCTCGACGTGTCAGATGGTTGGCTCCTGCTCTTATATTTTAGGTTTATTGACTTTTGAGGACTGAATGCTCTATCCCAGCCATTCTCATAACAATTACAGCACGGAAACAGGCCATTAGGCCCTTCTAGTCCGCACCGAACCAAACACTCCTCTCTAGTCCCACCTACCTGTACAATGACCATAACCCTCCACCTTCTTCTCATCCATATACCTGTCCAGCTTTTTCTTAAATAATAAAATTGACTCCGCCGCCACTATTTCTCCCGGAAGCTCATTCCACTCCGCTACCACTCTCTGAGTAAAGAAGTTCCCCCTCATGTTACCTCTAAACCTCTGCCCCTTAACTCTTAACTTATGTCCTCTTGTTTCAATCTCTCCTACTCTTAACGGAAATAGTCTATCCACATCTCTATGGGGGTCCAGTGCTCCCCCCCCCGTCTCTATGGGGGTCCAGTGCTCCCCCCCCCCCCAGTCCACAGCACATTTAAGTAAAAGCCTTGTTTTCTTTTTACCTCAAGTCACATAAATAATTTTTATGTAGTTGATAGGAGAAAAGTATGAACTTGATTGCTTTACAGGAAAGGGAGACCATAAACTTTGAGAAGAGTCTTTCCAAGGGGTGCGTGGGGGGGGGGATAGCCCTATCTGAAAAGCAGATAGCTTAAACAATTTTACATTGTTGAACAAATACTGAATGATGAAGATCAATGGAACAAATGGTATTCGTGTGAGTATATTTCCATGGTTCCAATTTGGTTTCTTTTCCAATTACATTTGTTGGGGATAATCAGGTGTGATAGTTTTATGCTGTCGGGCCCCGGCTACTTACAAAAGAACTTGAAAAATAGACCATGAGGTCCTTTGAACCTGCTCTCCCACATTAACATCAATTTCTCTGGTTTCCAATAAACCCCACCCCCCCACCCCACTCTGTCTCCTTTCCTCTCATTTCTCTCTCTCTCTCTCTCTCTCTCTTCCCTTTTCCCTCTGTCTCCTTTCACAGAGCCAAAATCAATTCTCACCTTCCCTCTTACCAAGTCAAGTCAAGGTTATTGTTATCTGATTGTACAAGTACAACCCGATGAAACAGTGTTCTCCGGTCCTCGGTGCAAATCACGCAGACACACAACCAGACATAACACATACAGAGAAATAATACATATGCAGGAGACAAGTATTAAAAGCTATAAAATAAATAAATAAATAGATGTTGATTTGTACAAATGAAAATCTCAGTGTGAGCAATTCCCTCACTGCCCGAGGGAAGAAGCTGTTCCTCAGCCTGGTGGCGCTGGCTCTGATCCTCCTGGATCTCTTCCCCGACGGGAGCAGCTGAAAGATTCTGTGGAAGGGGATCTCAATGATTTTGCATGGCCTCTTCAGGCAATGATTCTAGGAGATCACTTAGATTGGGGGTGGGGTGGGGGGGAAAGGAAACTCCGGTGATCCTCTCTGCCACTCTTATGGTCCTGTGACACAGCTGACCAGGATACTCTCGACAGAGCATCTCCTAACGGTGGCCAGTACCCTTGCCCGCTTCAGTTTTCTCAGGAAGTGCTGTTACGCCTACTTGACAAGTGAGGAGATGTTGGGTGTTCACGATAGGTCATTAGTTAAGTGAACTCCAAGGAACTTGGTGCTCTCCACTCTCTTTACTACAGAGTTGTTGATGTGTAGTGGAGGGTGGTCATTCCTGGTCCTCCTGAAGTCCACGATCATCTCCTTCGTCTTGTCCACGTTGAAACTCAGCTTGTTACTCTCGCACCATTTCACGAGATTTTCCATCTCTTCTCTGTCATGTGACTCATCGTGTCGCTGATGAGGCCGACGACTGTTGTGTCATCTGCAAACTTGACGACCCTGTTGGAGCTGCATCTGACGATGCATTCGTGAACAGGAGAAGGCTGAGCTCACGGCCTTGAGGGGCACCAGTGCTCAGTGTGACGGTCCTCGATACTCAGCTACCGACCCAGACAGACTGGGGTCTTTCCATTAGGAAGTTCAGGATCCAGCTACAGAGAGGCGGGGGGGTTGAGTCCCAGTGAGGACAGCTTCTCACCAGCCTCTCTTCATATCCAATTATCACCTTTATTTTGTTAGTCTGGACTCCTCCCCCTCCTATTCTTTCCCAGTCTTTATTGAGAAGCCCGACTTTTTTTCAGACCTTTTGGCCCTGCAAGACCAGCTGAATTCCTCGCGCATTTACTGTGTGTTTTTACAGATTTCTTCTTTATCCACATTATACTGTATTTGCAAAGCCTTTTCCCAGTCAGTCTGTCTCAATCTACTTGAAGACTAATTGAGTTCACATTCACCACTTCAGCTGGCAGCTCATTCCACAATCCCATCATTCACTGTGTGAAGAAGTTCCCCTAATGTTCCCCCTAAACTTTTCCCCCTTCACCCTAAACCCATGGTTATCTCAGAGTGGAAAAGCATACTTGCATTTACTCTATCTATACCTATCATAATGGAACACCTAATATACCACCTGGCCACTCTCCTCCCGGATGGCATTAACATCAACCTCCAGTTTTCCATTAGGTCACTTTCCTATCTCCCTCTCTACAGCATCCATCTATCTCCTTTCCACCAGCTCTGCCCCTCTCAGCTCTTCTCTTATGCCCTCCCTCCCATACCCACCTCTGACCTCTTGCCCTGTGGGCACCTGTTCCTCCCCTGCTCCCACCATTTTATTCAGACGTCTGTTTGCATTTTGCTCATACTTTGAAGGGCTCCGAAATGTTAGCTAAGTACATTACAATGTGTAATTTTCTGACTTTTATCAGCATTTTTGAGTAAACTTGAAATCACTCTGAAACATTCTCACAATCCAACCCAGGTCTGCGTCACTGACAAACTTCGAAATATTGTATTTTGTTCCCTCATTCAAATCATAAAATTCTAAAAAGATCTGCCGAAATAATAATCACCGCAATACAGTTACTATCTGTCACGCTGAGAAAAAAAGCCATTTAGTCTTGTTCCCTGCCTCCTTTTTGCCAGCTGATGTCAGCTGGAGGGTCACTACCCCCAGGGAATTGTGGGTTTGTGGAACAGGCTGGCATTTTATCATCCTTTGACATTTCAAAGTTATGAAATGTGCTATATTAATGCAAATCTTTTTGCCAGACGTGATATATGAATTGATCGTCCTTGGGTTCATCCTCACCAGTTTTCGAAGTCTATCCAGTACCAGATCAATCAGTTCCTTGCCAATGGTGTAGTGCCCACGAGCATAATTGTTGGCAGCGTCTTCCTTGCCAGTGATAAGCTGCTCGGGGTGAAACAGCTGGCGATAGGTACCTGTACGGACCTCATCTGCAAAGCATCATTACATGGTTTATTTACTTTTGGGATGTTGTAAGTAATAACTCACAGGTTTGTGCTTGACCAAAACACAAACGTGCTGGAGAAACTCAGCAGGTCACGCAGTGTCCATAAGAGGTAAAAGGTAACCAAGGTTTCAGGCCTGAGCCTTTCGTCACCCACTGAGTTTACACAACATAATTGTGTATTGCACTCGACCCCCGCATCTCCAGATTTTCTCGTTTAAATTATATGATGGGTACAATTACAACATTTAAAAAACATTTAGAGAGCTATATAGATAGGAATGGTTTAGAGGGATATGGGCCAAAAGCCTTTAAATGGAACTATTTTAGATAGACAACTTGTTCAGCAAAGGTGCGTTGGACCAAAGGGCCTGTTTCCATGTTATAAAACTCCATGATTCTATCAAGGCCATGCCTAGTTGAAAAAAATACCACAGGCACTTAGGTCTGGAGCTCAAGAGCAATCAAATTAGTAACACATCTCCAACTAAGCATGTCATTAACATGGTGGTACTTCGTCTAAACGGGAGTGGCCAAACTACAGACCCCAGGCCACACAGCCTGTTGCCCATTTTCATCTAGCCCATCTGGAAAAAAGGCAGGGGTGCCAGAGCTCCCACTGGTGTCAACCCGTGGGGGGCAAAGTCTCAGCTCTCCCTCGCAGGGTCCAACCACCCAGACTGACTGCCATCAGCTCTGTACAGGTACAGGCTTTAAATAGCCTGTTAAAGGAACTGACGATGGTTGAAAACTGCCAATCTTAATATTGTTTGGCCCTTGACTCCTTACGTTTTCCTGTACGTGGCCCACAACCAAACTTGTCTCAAGTCTCTGACAATCAGGTTTGAATTTATTGTACCACCTTTCCAACTGAGATGTGTAAGATGATAAAAAGCATTTAATGGATTAAGAAGAGAATGTTTCTGGTGGTAGTTGGGGCGAGTTTAGAACAAGGAAGAAATACTTTAAATGTCCAGCAAGACCCTTTAGGGCTCATGGAAAACATAATTTCTTCACACAAGGTAGAGGATACCTGGGACTCCTCCTCAGCTCTCACTAATCATTACTTGATGTTCCCTCCAGAATAAAAACATTGGGGAATGGAACTTTATTAAAAATACATACATTAAAATGCAATTAATTTATGCTAAAAAGAATTACATGACTATTGATAAATTTAACATAAAAATGAGCAATTATCTAATCAAAAGCTGAGCAGGCTAAGAAATTGAATGGTGGGCTTTTGCATCCTATATTTCACAGTTGAAAATACACACATGAGAAGACAGTTTAAATACCTCTATTTTTTACACTCATTCCTCCATCCAACAGTTCATTCTTTCATTGACCTTACCAATCACAGTCGGTTCTAGATCAACAAAAACAGCTCGAGGGACGTGCTTCCCTGCTCCAGTCTCGCTGAAGAAGGTGTTGAAGGAGTCATCTCCACCTCCAATGGTCTTGTCACTCGGCATCTGTCCATCAGGCTGGATACCATGCTCTAAGCAGTAGAGCTCCCAGCAGGCATTGCCCATCTGGACACCAGCCTGGCCAACGTGGATGGAGATACATTCACGCTGTAAGGCAAAAACGAACAACACATTAACAAGCTGGCTTCCTCCTAGCTTTTACTTCATCATAACCTTTTTTACTGTTTGTTTCTCACTCATGCATTTATCTAGCTTCTCTTGAATGCATTTAAACCAATGTCATCGTATCCACAATTAGAAGAACACTTGATTGTAGTGGAGGGACATAAGAAGACCTCAACCACTCCATTTTGTAGATTAAAAGGTTATTTAGGAAGGCTGGAGGTGTGGGCTGAGAAATGGCTGATGGAATTTAATACAGATAAATGTGAGGTGCTACATTTTGGAAAGGCAAATTTAAATAGGTCATATACATTGAATGGTAGACAATTGAGGAGTGCAGAGCAATAAAGGGATTTAGGAGTTATGGTAAATAGTACCCTCAAGGCTGATACTCAGGTAGATGGTGTGGTGAAGAAGGCATTTGGAATGTTGGCCTTCATAAATCGAAGTATTGAATTCAAGAGTAGGGAGGTTATGATGAAATTGTACAAGGCATTGGTGAGGCCAAATTTGGAGTACTGTGAACAGTTTTGGTCACCAAATTATAGGAAAGATATAAACAAAATAGAGAGAGTGCAGAGAAGGTTCACGAGAATGTTGACAGGATTTCAGGGTCTGAGTTATAGGGAAAGGTTGTGCAGACTGGGGCTTTTTTCTCTGGAGCGTAGAAGATTGAGGGGGGACTTGATGGAGGTGTTCAAGATTTTAAAAGGGACAGACAGAGTAAATGTGGATAGGCTTTTTCAATTAAGAAAGGGGGAGATTCAAACTAGAGGACATGGTTTAAGATTGAAGGGGGATAATTATAAGGGGAACATGAGGGGAAATTTCTTTACACAGAGGGTGGTGGGGATGTGGAATGAGCTTCCGGCAGACGTGGTCGAGGCGGGATCGTTGGTTACATTTAAAGAAAGACTGGATCGTTACATGGATAGGAGGGGACTAGAGGGGTATGGACCGGGTGCTGGTCAGTGGGACTAGGAGGGTGGGGATTTGCTACGGCATGGACTAGTAGGGCCGAACTGGCCTGTTCTGTGCTGTAAGTGGTTATATGGTTATATGGAATGTAAAAATGTCCCTCTTACCTCATTACATCGAAAACATTTATCAGAGTGATTGGGGTTAAGAACATTTAAATGATAAGGAGCATAATATAACTGATGTAGAAAATTGTATTGAACCATTTGATATTTAGCATTAATCGTATTTGTGAGGGCAGATTATTAGTTATACTACGAGAGTTAAGAAACAATATATGGCAGAGAGTTTAGAGTTGGAGAAATGAATTACTGAGTTAGAGAAGGAATTTCAGAAAGATGCCACAGAAGCTAAAAAAAAAGTGGCTCTGGCAAACTTGAAATTACGTTATAATACTTTGCAAACTTATCAATTTGAGCATTTAATTAATCAATCTAAGCAGCGTTATTATGAATTGGGTGAGAGGGCACACAAGGTACTTGCATGGCAATTAAAAACAGAACAGGTTTCATGGACTATTAATGCTGTTAAAAAGAATTCAATAGTTACCTATAAACCTCAGGAAATTAATGACCAGTTTTATTCATTTTATCAAAAATTATATACTTCTGAGGGGAAACAGGATAACAATTCTATTGAATCTTATTTATCTAAATTAATGTTACCGGTATTAGGGGAGGAAGATGTTATGGAATTGGAATCTCCATTTACAGATTTTGAGATTAAGGAGATGCCAAATGGAAAGTCACCGGGGGATGATGGATTCTCTGTGGAATTTTATAAAAAAATTTATGAAAACTTATCTTCTGCATTTGGGGATGTATTACAACAAATAACTGAAGAACAGGAGTTACTGGAATCTTGTTCAAGTGCTTTAATTACTGTAATTCTGAAAAAAGATAGAGATCCATTGAAAGTGTCTTCATATAGACCTATTTCTTTATTGAATGTTGATTATAAAATTATAGCAAAAGTGTTAGCAAATCCACTTGCCAAGTATTTACCTAAATTGATACGTATTGATCAAACAGGTTTTATTAAGAATAGGAATGCATCAGATTATTCTTCCATTGATAACTTTGGTCAATACATATCGAAAGCAGCCACCAATGGTGATTGCGCTAGATGCGGAAAAAGCCTTTGATAGGGTTGAATGGAATTTTTTATTTAAGGTGTTAGAGAAGTTTAAATTTGGCCCTTTTTTTATTGGTTGGGTTAAAGCTTTATATACAAACCAAATTGCTAGGGTGGTGACAAATGGTCAAGTTTCCTTACCATTCAAATTGACACGTTCGACCCTGCAAGGGTGTCCATTGTTAGGGTTAGGGTTAACCCTTGTTTGCATTGGCTTTTGAACCGTTAGCTGAGACAATAAGACAGAATGAAAAAATAAGAGGGATGAGAGTTATGGATGAGGAATATAAGATGAGGTTTTGATATACTTGACAGAACCAAAACAGTCATTGTCACATTTGCAGAAATGTGTATTACAATTTGGAAAATTATCTGGATATAAAGTTAATTGGGATAAGAGTGAAATTTTGCCAGTTGGAGAGGGTGATTATTCAAAGTATAAAAATATTATAAAATTGAAATGGTCCAATAAAATTAAATATTTAGGAATTATCAATCATTATATAAGTTAAATTATGTATTAAAAAAGATTAAAGCAGATTTAATTAAATGGAAAGACATTCCGTTAACTTTAATTGGTCGAGTAAATTGTATTAAGATGAACATTTTTCCTCGAATCCAATATTTATTTCAATTAATACCATGTTCCCTTTCAAAGGGTTTTTTCAGGATTTAAATAAAGTTGTGAGGGTATTTTTATGGAAAGGTAAATTACCGCAGGTAGCATGGTATAAACTTACATGGAAATATGTGTTAGATGGACTCAGTTACCTCATTTTCAAAATTATGATGAAGCAGCTCAGTTGAAATTTGTTAGTAGATTGCTGGACTTGGACCAACCTCCAAGTTGGGTGAAAGTGGAGATGGCTTGTATTTCTGAAGTTGAGGTGCATCAATTTATATTTCAATGGAATATGAATTTGTTGCGGGAATATAATATGCCAGTATTAAAACATTTGTTAAAGGTATGGACTAGAAGAAATAAGGTTCTAGGATCAAAAGGTAAATTATCAATTTTAACCCCATTATATAATAATCAGCTTATTCCTTTTTCAATTTTTAATAATCATTTAAAGAGTTGGGATTCTAAGGGTATAAAGATATTGCAGGATTGTTTTGAGGAAGGACAGCTTCTTTCTTTTAATCAATTGAGGGAATGATTTGGTATCTCTGAAAATTCTCTGTTTGTTTATTACCAACTTAGAGCTTTGGTAAAAGATATCCATGGTAAAGAGATGATTTTACCTGTATTGACAAAATTTGAATCTTTGCTTTCCTCTATACCAAAAAAGGGTTATATTTCAGTTATGTATCAAGTGTTACAAGACAATATGGATAAACCAGACTGGAAGTCTAAGCTTAAATGGGAAAATTATTTAACTTTTATTTTTCCGAAGGATATGTGTTATGATAATGTAACTAAACTGATGAATGTACAATATGGAATGGTTAATTATAATTTTTTACATCAATTATATTTAACCAGAGAAATTGAAAAAATATGGTTTTAGTCATTCGGATTCTTGTTTTCGATATGGTTTATGTACTGGAACTTTTTTACATGCTGTTTGGACCTGTGTTAAAGTACAACCAGTTTGGGAACAAATTAGGTTAGTTTTGGGAAAAATGATCTAATATTAAGTTACCATTAGACCCATCTATTTTTCTAATGAGCTACATGGTTCCTTTAAGAGGATTAGGGTTGGATAAGTTTCAAATTGCATTTGTACGATTAGTGTTGTCTGTGGCTAGTACATGAAAAGATAATATAGCGATTAATATAATATGTTGGCAGAATGAATTGAAAGCTTGTATCATTATGGAAAAATTTACATATAATCTACATGACAATTATTTTTTTTGTTAATAAGTGGCTACCTTATTTGGAATACATTTGGATGTACTTTGATTTATTAAAAACTTTTAGTTTTTTTTGTTTATCTTCTTGGCTCTTCTTAAGAGAACTGGGTGATGGGGTGGGAGGGTGTTGTTTTTTTTTGTGTTTTATTTTATATCTATACATATACAAAATTGTTCTTATTGGATTGTATACTGTTTTTTCTTAATGATCTTTTAAATAAGTAAAGTTTTTTTTAAATCATATTTGTAACACTCTCTGGACCAGATTGCTTCTTGAATTTGTATATTTAAATCTTTTTCCCATCTTTGTTTAGATTTATATAAATCCTTTTTCCCCATAATATCGTGCAATTTTATATACATATCGGTAATAACTTTCTCAATATCTGTAATTAAATATTCAAATTGACTTTTCTCCAGAAGTCTTAAATTTGTACCTAATTTCATTTTTAAATAAGATTTAAGTTGCTAATATGCAAAAATTGTATTATTTTGTATGTCTTATTTCTACTTCAATTGTCCTCTGTATACTAATCACGCTGCTCTCCAGCCTGCAGCTGACATGGACATTACCCCTCCATTAATCTTCGTCCGCGAAGCCAAGCCAAAGACCTATCAACTATCAAATAAAAAGAAATAAATTGATTTTGTCTTAGCAACATTTAAGGTATTTGATCATTTTTAATTCCTCTCTCCACATGGATCCCGTTCCATATCTTCAATAAATGTTGTAAAATCGGTGCTTCTATTTTCCCTTTCAGTAATTCACTATTCCACTTATACAAAAACTGCTCTGGAGTCGTTTCTCCAATTTTATTCATTTCAATCTGAACTCAAGCTGTTTACTCGCCAATGTGATAACAGGAGGACAAGAATTTTAATTGAGCTGCTTTATAATAATTGTTAAAATTTGGTGATCTCAGTCCACCTTGTTCTAATTTTCAAGTTAGTTTTTCCAAGGCTATTCTTGGCATTTTACCTTTCCAAATAAATTCTCGTACATATTTATTTAAATTTCATTTTAAAAAAACTTTTCTGGTACACAAATGTGCTGGAGAAACTCAACAGGTACCACAGGATCTACGAAAAGTGAAATGGTAACCAGTGTTTCAGGCCTGAGCCCTTTATCAAGGTATGAGCAAAAAACAAGCCTGAATAAAGAGGTGGGAGGGAGGGGTGGGGGGGGGGGGGAGGAGAGAAAGGGCAAGGGAGGAGAGCAGGCTAACAGGTAAGGGCTCATAGGTGGATACAGATAAGAGCAAAAAAGCAGAGAAGTGATGGGGAGAGGGGGAATCTAGAACTAGGCTTAGCTTCAGCATAATGTGTCACCCAGAGATGTGGAGGTATTTCTTTATGAATCTTTAGAATTCAGTACCTCAGAGAGCTGTAGCAGTCATTAAATGTAATGAAGTTAATTGGAGCAGCAATTCTGGATGCTCTCCATCCAAATGGCATTAACGTCGATTTCTCCAGTTTCCATGAGGCTATTCCCTGTCTCCCTCTCTTCCTCCTTTACTCCAGCTCTCCACCCCCTTCCTTCTCCATTCAGAGAGCTATTCCCCTCCCCCTATCACTTCTCAGTGTTTTTTCTCTTGCACCCTCTCACTCATGTCTACCTATGACCTCCTGCCTGTGATCCTGTGCCCTCCCTCACCATTTTATTCAGGCTCCTGTCTGCATTTTGCTCATACTTTGATGTGATACACTTTATTGTCATTATGCTGGTATACCAGCCTCTGAAACATGGTTAGCATCGACCGGAATATAAAATAGAATACAATCCAATAAACACATACAATTAAAAAAGCATGCAATAAACCATGTACAATAAATTCTAAAATAAATTATTTTTTTAAAAATTACTGCTTTTGAAATATAAGTGCAGCACTGCTCAACACTGTGAATTGGTATTTAACATTATCACGGCTTCACGAGAAAACCTCTTTGTAAGTCTGATAGTTCTCGAGGGAAGGCTCCTATAATTTCTGCCTGATGGTGGGAGAGTAGATAGTTCATGTTGAGGGTGTGTTGCGTCTTTAATAGTCCTTGCCCTGACCAAACATCATCTCCCGTAGATAGATTTGATGGGAGGTAATTGCATTCCAACAGTCCGTTGGGCCGTTTTCATTACCCGCTGGAGTGCCTTCCTATCTTGTGCGGAACAATTCCCAAACCACAGTGAAATACTGTACGTCAGCACATTCTCAATAGTACATCTAGAAAAATAAAACAGCACTCTGGGGCTGAGGTGTGACTTTCTCACACATCTCAAAAAATAAAGACGTTGTTGTGCCTTTTTGATCACCATTGATGAATTCAAAGACCAACTGAGGTCATCAGCGATATGGACCCCCAGGAATTTGAAGCTCTGTAACTGCTCCACCACCACTCCATTGATGTAAATCGGGAATGTGTGTGTGGCTTACCGACCGTCTAAAATCCACAGTAATCTCTTTTGTCTTCTGGATAATTGTTCTCAGCTCATGACAAGGCTAGGTGCTGAATCTCACCCTTACAGGCTGTTTTATCGTCCCCTGTGATCAGGCCTACCATGTGGTGTCATCTGCAAACTTTATATTTAAGTTTGAGTTGTACATAGTAATGCAAATGGAGGTATATGTGGTATACAGAAGGGGGCTCAGCACACGACCTTGGGGCATTCCGGTGATCAAGGTGATACTGGAGGAGAAAATATTCTCCAACCTAACAGACTAGGATCTGTTAGTAAGGAAATCCAGAATCCAATTTCAAAGGGATGAGCTGATACCATATGAACAAAGTTTGGTTATCAACTTTCGTGGTATGACAAATGTTGAAAGATGAACTATAATCAATAATTAGTAATCTTACATAAGAGTTCAGTCTATCCTTGATGAAGGGCTCAAGCCTGAAACGTTGGTTATGTATCTTTATACATAAAGAAAGCTGCATGTCTTGCTGAGTTAATCCAGCATTTTTGGGTAAATTAAATGTATTCCCCACTGGCAGACAAATATTCGGACCATAGCAGAACCAAGAGTAATGGAGAACTGGCAGAAAAACTGGAGCCAAGACCTGGTCAGTCATTATTTTAACAAATAATGCTTATTACTTTCTGCTGTACCTTTTTCTTTTGTCCAAATATCATTTCAATAAGAAATGCAAGTAAGTGTGCTGGAGAGATGAGACTGTGGAAAGCCCTACATGTTTTTGGAGGGTGGGAGAAAACTGGAGCACCCGGAGGTAATCTATGCAGACACAGGGACAGCGTACAAACTCCGTACAGACAACACCAGATTCAAACCCAGGTCACTGTAATAGCATTGCACTAATCACTACACGAACCATGCCACCCAAGAAAATATGAGCAGGATTAGGCCATTAGGTTGTTCGGGCCGGCCCCATTATTTAATATGATCATGTCAGATCTTCACTGACCTGAACTCCTGTGCTACTTCTCCATACCCCTCTTTTCTTTGATCCATCAGACATTTATCCACTTCAATTTTAAATATTTCCAATGATCCAGCTTCCATCATCTTCTGGGACAGAGAATTCTAGAGATTCACCACCCTCTGTGATAAGAAATTTCTATATACCTCAGTTGTGAACAACATCCCCTTATTTTAAGAGTTGTTTGAGATCCTCCTTCTCGTGAAAACATTCCAGTACTCTGCTCTTAGTATCTGTGGTGCACTGTTAGCCAGAATCAGACACACACAAAGATAAAGACTGTACAACAGGCTTTAATCCACAAAGACAGTGGTTCCCAACCTTTTATCTTTCCACTCACATCCCACTTTAAGTCATCCCTATGCCATCGGTGCTCTGTGATTAGTAAGGGATTGCTTAACGTGGGATGTGGGTGGGAAGGGAAGGTTGAGAATCACTGCTCTAGACCCAATAGTTACTGAAATATCTGGCTTGAGAAAAATTGTCATTGGCCCATTTCCTTTGGAGCTCTGAAACCATCCACATAACGAGTCAATGAGGGATGATTAAAACAGTGGTTTTCAAACATTTTCTTTTCACCCACATCCCACCTTAAACAATCCCTTACTAATCACAGAGCACTTATGGTATAGGGATTACTTAAAGTGGTGTGTGAGTAGAAAGAAAAAGGTTGAGAACCACTGCACAAAGACTTCCACAGAGCCAGGCTGGCTGTAGCTGCAGTAACTCTGAGTGAGCTTCGGGAGGCCGGCGCAAGCTTATAAACCAGAGGGTGATTGACACCCGACCAGGTGGGGCTTGATCCATTCAGGCTGACTGATTGACAGCCGGCCAGATGTTGTCCTGCCCCCTTACACTCCTGCAGGTACAGAGGTTGCCCCCTGCAGTAGGCCGGCAGTACCCTCCTGCAGGTACAGAGGTTACCCCTGCAGTAGGCCGGCGGTACCTTCCTGCAGGTACAGAGGTTGCCCCTTGCAGTAGGCCGGAGATACCCTCCTGCAGGTACAGAGGTTGCCCCCTGCAGTAGGCCGGCGGTACACTCCTGCAGATACAGAGGTTGTCCCCTGCAGTAGGCCAGCGGTACCCTCCTGCAGGTACAGAGGTTGCCCCCTGCAGTAGGCCGGCGGTACACTCCTGCAGATACAGAGGTTGTCCCCTGCAGTAGGCCAGCGGTACCCTCCTGCAGGTACAGAGGTTGCCCCCTGCAGTAGGCCGGCGGTACACTCCTGCAGATACAGAGGCTGCCCCCTGCAGTAGGCCGGCGGTACACTCCTGCAGGTACAGGTGTTGCCCCCTGCAGTAGCCGGTGGTGTACCACCACAGTATCCTACTTGTTAGAATAAGGGTACCTGTCACTCTTCTAAAGTATAAAGAGTACAGGGCCAAACTATTTAGTCTTTTTTGGGAGGGCGTAAGAGAAAGCTGGATAAACATGAGCGGAAACAGGTTTTGATAACGAGGTAAGATAAAGAGTGGTGGAAAGAAAAACAGGGAAAAAGAGAAAAATTAGATTGTTGGGTAAGTAGATTTACACAGGTTGACACATCGTACTGTTGTGCTATACTGTGCTGCAAGGTTCCATGATTTGTACAAAGTTTGTAGATTAATTGGGGTATTTGAGCAGCACGGCCTAGTGGGCTGGAAGCGCCAGTTACGTGTTGTAACTCTATAAATGAAAAGTTAAATTGGCCTATTTCCATGCTATAGGTAGTGTGCAATTCTAGAGAAAATGAGGACGCATTAAAAACTATCAACTTCTTGAAAGGAGAGCAGAAGCTTGGTGGCAAAACGGGAGACACATGAGGGACTGCAGATGCTGGAATGTGGAGCAAAGAGGGGAATCTGCTGGAGGAACGCAAGAGGTTGAGCAGCATCGGTGGGAGAGGAAGAATGATGAGCTTTTCCAGTTGGAGCCCTTCCTACCCAAACTGTTGACCATTTATTTTCTCCCACTGATGCCGCTCGATCTGCTGATTTCCTGCAGAGCATTGGTTTTTTTTAGGTGGCAAAGCTGTGGAGAAAATACCCTCTGGGAGAAGATAGCACGTAGCTCCAATTCTAAAGGTATTGACTGTAGGGAGTAGCCATGAAAATAGTTCGGCACAAGTGGGAAGGATCAAAAGGGCTTTTGTCTGTGCTGCAGTGTTCAGTTTTGGGAGGAACGATCATTGCATCACAATGCCCCACAGAGGATCTAGCTGCAACGACAGTGTACTGACAATAACCATACCAGCGGTGTGAGTATAAGACAGCTTTAATAAGAGGTCTTGTCTCTCTGCAAGACGAACCCGGAAGGCTAGACTGTAGCTCTGGACTGTTTTTTAGACAAGGTCACCAGGGTGGTGAAATTACATATCACCACAGACAGAGGTGGGCTGCAATACGTCAACGTGCTGGAGAAACTCAGCCGATCACGCAGATCCATAGGAAGGGAAGGGTACCCAATGTTTTGGGCTTGGGCCCTTCATCAGGCTCCTTTGCAAACCACTTGGAAAGGTGGATAGTGGATATAACAAATGAGCAGCAGTTCACTGAATTTTCCTCACTCCCTCAGAATGTCTCTCCTCTTTCGATTCAAAAGTGAAGTGGCCAACCATCATATGGTTGACTTAGTGGTAACTTAGCAACAGTTCCGGGCAGACTGAAAGACCTTTTGGCTTTGATCCCAAAATTCTCTTGATGCATTTCCAACAACCTTGTACTTTGAATATAGAACCATAGAACATTGCAGCACTGAAACAGACCTCTTTGGGCCTTCTAGTCTGTGCTGAACCATTTTTTTTGTTGCCTAGTCCCACTGACCTGCACCCAGTCTGTAGCCCTCCATACCCCTCCCATCCATGTACCTGACCAAATTCCTCTTAAATGTTAACATTGAGCCTGCATTCACCACTTCAGCTGGCAGCTCGTTCCACACTCCCACCACTCTCTGTGTGAAGAGGTTCTTCCTCATGCATCTCTATTCCCAGATTCCTCTGTTCTACTGTATGTGCTTTTTTGGTTTGTCCTTCCAAAGTGCACTTGTCTGCATTAAATTCCATCTGCCATTTTCTATCCCATTTTTCTAGCTGGTCTAGATCCCTCTGCAAGCTTTGAAATCCTACGTTGTCCACAGCACCTCCGGTCTTAGTCCCATCTGCAAACTTGCTGATCCAATTTACCACATTATCATACAGATCAATGATATAGATGACAAACAACAATGGTCCTAGCACCGATCCCTGAGGCACCACTAGTTACAGGCCTCCAGTCTGAGAAGCAATCATCCACCGCTACTCTCTGGCTTCTGCCATCCAGCCATTGTCGAATACAATTCACTACTTCATCATGAATACTGAACATCTGAACCTTCCTGACTAACCTCCCATGTGGAATCTTGTCAAAGGCCTTACTAAAGTCCATGTAGATAACAGTCACAGCCTTTCTTTCATCAACTTTCCTTGTAACCTCCTCGAAAAACTCTGTAAGATTGGTTAAACATGACCTGCCATACATTGACAAGCTATCTTACTAGTTTATTGAAATCCATTCCTGATATTTTGATCTTGTACCTCTTTCTGTGATATGATCGATGCACTTAATCTACAGGAAATGTTGAATGTTCATTTAACCAACCATAAGATATTGGAGCAGAAGTAGGCCATTCAGCCCATTGAGTCTGCTCCACCTTTCCATCTTGAGCTGATCCATTTTCGAACTCGACAGCATTCCCCTGCCTCCTCCCCATAACTTTTGACACCCTGACTATTCAGAGAGCTATTGATATCTGAATAGTCAGGGTATCAAGATAGCTGTCTTAAATACATCCAATGACCTGGCCTCCACAGCCACCCGTGGTAATAAATTCCAGAGTTCAATGCTCTCTGGCTAAAGAAATTCCTCCACATTTCCCTTTTGAATGAGCACCTTTCAAGACTGATGTTTTGCAGTCTTATCCTTGACTCCCCTACCATGGGAAACAACGTTACCACAACTTTCTCCAGGCCTTTCAACATTCAAAATGCTTCTATGAGGTCTCCCCTCATTTTTCTGAACTCCACAGTCCATGAGCCTTCAGATATTCCTCATATGCTAATCCTTCATCCAGGATTGATTCCCGTAAATAACTGAATCTTCTCCGATCTTTTTTTAAATGAGGATCCCAAAACTGTTCCCTGTACTCCAAGTGAGGTCTCACCAGTACTTGAAAAGCCTCAACATTACATTCCTGCTCTTGTATCCTATTCCTCTAGGTATGACACCAACATTACATTCACTTTCTCCAGCTGGAAATTAACTTTTCCTGCACATGGATTCCCAAATTTCTTTTCACCTCTGAGTTTTGAATTTTCTTCCCATCCAAATAATAATTTGCCATTTCATTCCTTCTACCAAAGTAGAAAGGTCACTCTGGTATTGTGTTCAGTTCTGGTCACCTCATTATTGGAAGGATGTGGAAGCTATGGAGAGAATGTAGAGGAAATTTACCAGGATGTTGCCTGGATTGGAAAATAAGTCATATGAGGCCTGTTAGCAGAGCTGGGACTTTTCACTTTGGAGCATAGAAGGATGAGAGGAGACTTGATAGAGGTCGACAAGATTCTGAGAGGCATAGATAGGGTGAATAGCCAGCATCAATTTCCTCGGGCAGGATCAGCAAAAACCAGAAGTGAAGGGTGGGAAGTTTAGGGGAAACACCAGGAGTATGTTTTTTACACAGAGAGTTGTGGGCACCTGGAATGCCTTGCCAGGGATAGTTTAGACAGACTAGACGCAGGAAGGCTGTTTCCAATGCTGGGAAAAACTAGAACCAGGGGTCACAGTTTAAGGATAAGGGGAAAGTTTGTTAGGACAGATGAGGAAAGATTTCTTCTCAGAGAGGGGTGGATCTGTGGAATTCTTTGCCACAGGAAGTAGTTGAGGCCGGTCTCTTGTCAATATTTAAGAATAGGTTAGATTTGGCCCTTGTGGTTAAGGGGATCAGGGGGTATGGGGAGAAGGCAGGAACTGGGTACTGGTCAGCCGTGATCATATTGAATGGCGGTGTAGGCTTGAAGGGCCAAATGGCCCCCGCCTGCACCTATTTTCTATGTTTCTATGCCAGGGATGGTGGTGGATGTTGAAACATTGGGGGCATTTAAAAGACTCTTAGACACATGAATGAAAGAAAAATAGAGGGTTATGGGGTAGGGAGGTTTTAGTAGTTTTTTGAGGGCCAAAGGGCCTGTATTGTTCTATGCATCACCATGCCCTTACCAACATTTTATTTCATTTGCCACTTCTTTGGCTTCACAGGGAAGTGGACCCATATACTTTGAGCAGATTATTAAGGGGGGGGGGGGGGGCATAGCCAAATTAAAAGATTGAGAATGGCTGCCCTAAACTACACTTGAATCTACTTGACTAGAGATACCCTGACATACTGTATGTTACTGCAACAGTGTGTAAAAAAATATTTTCAGTGAGTAAAAAGCTCCAGAAGTTACTAATTAATTAATTTTGTGACATGTTCATGATATAAACTCTGATTCTGAATCTAGTCTTGTGGAGTTTTGCACTCTCTCTCTCCCATTGAAAATCCCCACTCCTACCAGCCCTCTTCCCCACCCCTACATGTCTTTTATCACACAATATATTGAGGCATATGCTGTGAGGGAGACTTGTCAGACTAGCCTGGCACGTTTAATTATGCATGCAATATTGACCTCATTACCTAGTTGTGAACATTCTATCTTCCACACAGTTACTTAAACATTCTCACTTGCATGTTCATCTTGATATAATCTCCTCCTGCTGTACAACTGCCTGAGATCTCCCAATTCCGGCCTCACCAACAATGGCCACTCTTCTCTTTTTCTCTCTCTCTCTCTCTCTGTCTCTCTCTCCTCTCTCCCTCTTTCTTTTACTTTCCCTCTCCCTTTTCTCCTCTTCCTCTCTATCTCTCTCTCTCTCTCTCTCTACCTATCTATCTCTTACCACCCCTTTCTCCCTCTCACTTATTCTAAACTTGCTTAAAATGTTAATCTTTCTTTTGACCAAGCTCTTTCTTGACCACTAACCCTTTTACAGGTCAGTGTAAAGCTCAGAGATTCTTTAAGAGGCTCTGTTTAAATACATGGATAAAGTCAGAACACTCACCATGGTTATGGATCGCCGAAAGTACAACCTTCAGGAATCGACCAAGAAGATCTTCAGCAGACTGACTGCAATCTCGTTCCCTGGAGAAATGTTGAGACAAAGAGTTGCGAGGGGAAGCTCAGAGGTTTGTTGGTAGCAACCAGCAGAGAGATGCGATTGCTTTTCACAATTCGTTCTCTCCAGGAGACCAGTGTTCAAGTTACCAACTCGGTCACCAACACAACACACTTTACACTGAGTTCCAGGCTGCCAAGGGCCAACAAATTAGTTACGAGAAATTAATTAAACACAGCAAACTCAATGAAGCTGGTCTAACAGGGTTAGTCCATTGTGTTATTGCCCCACCTACCCTCCAAGTAGTCCGTTTAGTTACAGCTTGAATTTCATGCCCTAAACACACCATCATTCCTTGCTTTCTTAACCCTTTGTGTGAAGCGACGTTGTAGGATTAAACTGTTGCAAAAGGGAAGACAAGATGGGCAAAAAAGGGTGACACCAATAAGGAAATGCTGCCAATTGGCATATTTCAGGCTGCAGGAGTACTTACTGGGGGGCATATTGAAGCTTGATGCAGCCAATGCAAAGGCTTTGTAAGAAAGGACCAGAGTTTAGGGTCCTTCCACTCCTGGGAATTGAAGGGTTTGCACTGGTGGAGTAGCCATTCAAATAACTGAAAGTTACCAAATTTGGAGGAGCAAAGGGACTTGGGAGACCTTGTGTTTGGATACCCTAAAGGTTAACCTCCAGAAGGCGAATGCAATGTTGGCATTCATTTCAAGCTGGGGAATGAGGCTGAGTGGGAGGATGGATCAGCTCATGATAGAATGGTAGAGCAAACCCGATGGGTAGATAGGCCTACTTCTGCTCCTATCTCTTGTGATCCTGTGTGATCTTGTGATACGAGCGGTAATGCTGAAGTGACTGCCCAACAGTACAATGTAAAGAAATAAAATGATGTGCTGGCACTGGAGAGGGTTCAGAGATATACGAGCATTTTATAGGGTTCACAAGAATATTCCTGGACTGAAGGGATATGAGGAACGTTTGACAGCACAAGGTCTGGACTCCTTGGAGTTCAGAAAAAATGAGAGGGGACCTCATAGAAGCATTTCGAATGTTGAAAGCCTGGACAGAGTAGATGTGGCAAAGTTATTTCCCACAGTAGCGGAATGAAGGACAAGAGGGCACAACTTCAGGATTGAAGGGCACCATTTAAAACAAAGATGTGGAGGTATTTCTTTAGCCAGAGAGCGGTGAACCTTGGAATTTGCTACCAATGGCAGCTGTGGAGGCCAAGTCGTTAGGTGTATTTAAGGCAGAGGTTGATAGGTATCTGAATAATCAGGGTCTCAAAGATTAGAGGAGAAGGCAGGGAATGGGACTGAGTGGGAGAACAGCGGAGCAGATTCAACGAGCTGAATGGCCTACTTCTACTTGTATATCCTATGGACTAATTGGCAATATGATATTAAGAAGGTTAAAATAATTTGCACTGTTTTCCTTGATATATATTTTGTTTATTATGAATAAAATTTAGTTTTGGAAATATAAGGAGAGGAATCTTTATATTAGGGCTGAGAGCGTGGAAGGGAGATTTATTTATTTTAAATTTTTATTTAGAAGTACAACATGATCACAGGCCCTTCTGGACTAGAGATTATCCCGCCCAAATACACTAATTGACTTACAAACCGCATATGTTTTGGAGGGTGGGAAGAAACCCATGTAGGTCATGGAGAACATATACAGACAGCGCTGGATACAAAAGAGAGAAATGTAACCAAAGAAAGAAACGTAAACAAACTATGCAATACAGAAAATAAATATTCAGTATTAAATAAGTACAAAGTAAGAGTCCTTAAATGAGTTTCTGATTGAGTTGTTTGAGTTTGAGTCTGAAGGTGGAGGGGTAGCAACTGTTCCTGAACCTGGTGGTAAGAGCCTCGTGGCATCTATACCTTTTTCCTGATGGCAGCATTGAGGATAGAACATGTCCTGGGTGGAGTGGATCCTTGATGATTGTGGCTGCTCTCCAGTGGCAGTGTTCCATGTAGATGTCCTCGATGGTGGGGAGAATTGTACCAGTGATGTACTGAGCTGTGTCCACTACCTTTTGCAGGGCTTTCCAGTCAGAGATACTGGTGACCCCATACTAGGCCGTGATGCAGCTGCCAGACCTAAAGGTAATTTCAGTCCCATTTTAATAGTTGACTCTTCACTGCTCTCTTCTAACTTGGGGATAGGAGTAAGTGCCAAGATCCATATACTGAAGAAATTATCTCGATGAGGCTTCTAGTTGTGTGAACAGCATGGACAAAACAAAGGAGATGATTGTAGACTTGGAGGACAAATGGTTCCGTCGGGGAGAGAATGAAGAGCACAAAGTTCCTTGGTGTGCACATAAAGGCTGTCAAAGAAGCTGAACATACCCTTTGTTCAAGCTTATATCAACAACCAGACGAAACAGCATTTCTCTGGACATGGTGCGCACCCATACACACACGATACACAGGACATAACAATCACATTGCAGTGAACTGGCATTCATTGGTAGTGTGTTGGGCTGATGTCTGGCCCCGCTCACGGTTCCGCCACCATCTGCTCACATATAACCCTGGTTTCCCGCCTAAACCCAGACCCCTCTGGAGACCACTGTGAAACCTTACCCTTAGTTATAAGCTAATAAAAGCATTTGTTCTCCCTCCAGTCATGAGAGGTTTTATTCACACTACAATTTTATTAGCTTACTCCCTAAACAATGGAAGCGCTTCTCAAGTCAGCTGATAGACCTTCTGTAAATTTCACTTGTTTGTACTTGATGAATTGTTGTTGGATCTGGACTTCCTGCGTCACCTTAAAAGCGTGACCTTGGAGTATTCTGGTCCCCTCTCCCTTGTAACGATTCGGAAAGGAGGGCCCCTAAAATTAGAACCCACATGCAGCCTCTTCACACTGAATATCGACCCCCGCTTCTCTCTTCCTGAATCTTTTCTCAGATTGCTCCCAAGAGCAGGAGGTACAGCACAGCAGACTGAGATTTTATAAAGTCTGAGACACCACGTCTGCTCTCAAAGGTCTCATTCAACCTAGCACCAACCCATGGAGAGCGCAAGTGGTAGTGGAAAAGGGGAAAACAAGTTCAGGCTAGTAATTGACTATAGCCAAATTATTAATCGATACACACTCCTGGATACATACCCCCTCCCTCGAATTTCAGATATGGTGAATGATATTATGCAGTTTTGGGTCCATTCGACCAGCGACCTGAAAGCTGCTTATCACCAGCTACCAATCTGCTCTGACGACCAACCATATATGGCATTTGAGGCTAAAGGTCATCTCTATCAATTCCAGAAGGTCCTTTTCAGTATTACTATCTTCTAGAGGCAGATGGACAGAATGGTGGACGAGTATGGGTTGAAGGCTACTTTCCCCTACCTTAATAATGTCACCATCTGTGGCCACACCTTGGAAGACCATGACGCCAACCTCCAGAGTTTTCTCCATGCGGTGAAAGCCCTGAACCTCACGTATAACTCTGACAAGTGCGTGGCCACCCTTGGCTACATGGTGGAGAATGGTATCATTAGCCCCGATCCTGATAGGATGCACCTACTGTTGGTGCTCCTCATGCCCAGGACCACAAAGGCTTTAAGGAGATGCCTGGGGTTTTCCTCGTATTACGCCCAGTGGATCCCTCAATAAGCTGATAAGGTTCGCCCTCTTTTAAAAGCCACTAATTTTCCCCTTTTGGCTGAACCCTAAATGGCTTTTAACTACCTCCTGAACCACATTCTGAAAGCCACCGTGCACATGGTGGATGAGAAGGTACCTTTCCAAGTGGAAAGCAATGCTTCGGACGTAGCCCTGGCTGCTACCCTCAACCATGACAAATCCACAAGCTCCGGAACCCATCTATGGAAAACCTAACATCACATCTCTGGTCTTATATTCTGTTCCTCTTGAAATGAACACCAGTGTTGCATCTGTCTTCTTTACCAATGTCTCAACCTATAAGTTTACCTTCAGGCGCTCCTGCATGAGGACGCTCAGGTCACTTTGCATATGGGTATTTTCAATTTTCTGCTCATTTAGAAAATAGTCTGCTCATTTATTGTAACTGATGTTTTGGCCTGAGCCCTTCTCTAAGATATCTGTTCGAACGTCAGTGCAGACATCTTCTGAGAACAATCTAGACACTCCCAGTACAGTATTGAGAGAGTGCTATGCTGTTAAATCTGTCACTTTAGAACTAAGTTATGGAATCAAATGGTTACCTCTTGTTCAAATTTAATATCATCTGACTGTACATATACATATGTGTTTCTCCAGACGACAGAGCACACACATAATAATCACATAGGTACATAAAGTTATAATTCAAAATACTATATATAAATATTTTGGGATGATTTACTCGGTTTTAGTCCTAATAGATGGTGGGAAGAAGCTATTTCCCACCCTGGCAGTCCTGATTTTGATGTACCTCCTTCCTGATGGTAGTGGGTCATAGATCCTGTGTGCTAGAGGGAACTGGTTCTCAACAATGTTTATTATGTTCTCTCTGAAAGACACAATAGACCTGAGAGCAATATCTTTGAAGAACCAGAATCACCATCACCGTGGAAATGGATCATCTGATATGTGTCACCTTCTTAAGTTAGAACTCTCTGAGCACAAATTGTTTCTCTTTCTTCTTGCTCACAGCAGTAACGAGACTAAAACTAGCCCATAGAATATGTGAAGGGTGTTATGCTATAAGCAATGAAAATACACAGAATTGCTGGACAAACTCAGCTGGTCTCGCAGCATCCATAGAAAGTAAAGATATACTACCGACATTTCAAGCCTCAGCCCTTCTTCAAGGTATAGGCAAAAAACAAGAGGGCATCTAAATAAAGACTGAAGAATGGTGGGGGGGTAGGCAGGGTTTTTTTGTGTTTATATCTTGAGAATAAGGGCTCAGACCCGAAACATTGGAAATATGCCTTTACCTCCTGTGGACGCTGCAAGACCGGCTGAGTTCCTTCAGCATTTCTGCATGTTTTTACTACATTCACTGCGTCTGCAGACTTTTGTGTTTCACTATGTTTTAGGCATGTCCAGTGTAGAGGTGGTGATCATGGGTGTGTGTTTCTCCCTGCTCAGTTGTTGCCAGGGAAGTTTGGATTTGTTTACAGTAGGTTATAGAAACTGTGGAAACTGCGTACCAACACAGGTCTAAGTGAGCAGAAGGAATGCAGTATTGATACAAGATATTATGTGAAAAACACATTTCGTCCCATCCCCAGCCCTCCTCCATCCACCTCCCCACCCTCCCTGTTGCTTCCCTCTGCTTTCCAATACCTTGGATTAGTCTTGTACTTCTTTGGCTTGGCTTCGCGGATGAAGATTTATAGTAGGGGTAAATGTCCACGTCAGCTGCAGGCTCGTTTGTGGCTGACAAGTCCGATGCGGGACAGGCAGACACGGTTGCAGCGGTTGCAGGGGAAAATTGGTTGGTTGGGGTTGGGTGTTGGGTTTTTCCTCCTTTGCCTTTTGTCAGTGAGGTAGGCTCTGCGGTCTTCTTCAAAGGAGCTTGCTGCCCGCCAAACTGTGAGGCGCCAAGATGCACGGTTTGAGGCAATATCAGCCCACTGGCGGTGGTCAATGTGGCAGGCACCAAGAGCTTTCTTTAGGCAGTCCTTGTACCTCTTCTTTGGTGCACCTCTGTCTCGGTGGCCAGTGGAGAGCTCGCCATAGAACACGATCTTGGGAAGTGTTAGGTCTGCTTTGTTCATGAATGAGTGAGACAAACACCAGGCTGAGTCGAAATCAGGGTTCTTTGTTCTTTATTACCGGATTGTAACACTTGCGACTAACCATGTTAGTCGGAGAATGCATTCTGCCGTTATCAGCAAAATGGTGATTTTTTATACCCTTGGATACGTGCTTAGAACATCATCATATCATTACTTGTCCAATGACTAAAACTGTTGCTATCCTTTCCCTGCTAGCTTCCTGCCTCTCAATCCATCAATGTCTCTCTTATCTTGTAAGTACAAGGATGCATTCACATCTTGTTACAGCCCTGTACAGGGTAACTCCTTACACATTCCCATCTCATGATGTTTTACCTTACAGAAGGCGATGGTCCTCCATTCTGGAGACGTGACCCACCCAACGCAGTTGGATCTTCAGCAGTGTGGACTCGAAGCTGTCGGCCTCTGCCATCTCGAGTACTTCGATGTTAGGGATGAAGGCGCTTCAATGAATGTTGAGAATGGAGCGGAGACAACCAGTCTTGTACTTACCCTAGTGTGTAATGCTATCCTTTTGTTGGTTGAAGAGAACAGAAATTTCAAACTGGCTATTACTTGAATTACAATGTCCGACCATAAGTTTGTTGTTTGGCTTCCACGGTAGCAGGTTTCACAATTGCGACGAGAGGATTTTGTTACTGGGTGGCAGGAACTAAGGTGCTGAGAAAGGGAGGAAGAAGAGGTGGGAGCTTGTGGCTGGACTTCAGTTCACATATCTGGCCTCCACCACACTACACATTACTAGCTCGATAGTGGAGAGCACCAAGTTCTTTGTATTCACTTAAGAAGTGGACACATAACATCTCTTCACTTGTCATGAAGGTGCAACAGCGACTGCACTTCCTGAGAAGGCTGAGGCAGGCATGGCTACCAGTCACCATTCTATCAATTTTCTACAGGAGCTCTATCAAGAGCATCCTTGCTGGCTGAATCTCAGTGTGGTACGGTTGCTGCAAAGAAATGGATCAGAGGTCAATCCACAGGACCATAGAGCAGCAAGGAGGATAACTGAGGTCTTCCTCCACCCATCGATGTGATTTACCCAGATCATTGTTTAAAGAGCTTGTAAAATCAGCGAGGACCCCTACCACCCCTCACACAGCATCTTCTGGCTACTCCCATAGGGAAGAGATACAGAAGTATTAGAGCCAGATCAACCAGCTTGAGGAACAGTTTCTACCCATGGGCAGTGAGACTACTGAACTCTACTATTTATTATGTATATGACTGTAAGTTCTGTTTATCTGGGGATATGTATTGTTTGTCTGAGTGTATGTTATGTCTGTAATCTTTTACACTGTTTTTGCACCGTGTTTGAGTGTATGTTATGTCTGTAATGTTTTACACTGTTTTTGCATCGTGTTTGAGTGTATGTTATGTCTGTAATGTTTTACACTGTTTTTGCACCGTGTTTGAGTGTATGTTATGTCTGTAATGTTTTACACTGTTTTTGCACCGTGTTTGAGTGTATCTTATGTCTGTAATGTTTTACACTGTTTTTGCACCGTTTGTCTGAGTGTGTTATGTCTGTAATGTTTTACACTGTTTTTGCACCATGTTTGAGTGTATGTTGTCTGTAATCTTTTACACTGTTTTTGCACCGTGTTTGAGTGTATGTTATGTCTGTAATGTTTTACACTGTTTTTGCACCATTTGTCTGAGTGTATGTTATGTCTGTAATGTTTTACACTGTCTTTGCACCGTTTGTCTGAGTGTGTTATGTCTGTAATGTTTTACACTGTTTTTGCACCGTTTGTCTGAGTGTGTTATGTCTGTAATGTTTTACACTGTTTTGAACCATTTGTCTGAGTGTATGTTATGTCTGTAATGTTTTACACTGTTTTTGCACCGTGGACTGGAGACGCTGTTTCATCAGGCTGTTCTTATACAAATGGATGATAATAAACTTGGACTTGGACTTGAATTTAATCTGCTTATGGCAGGTGCAGTCCTTGGTGCACACCAAGACCAAATAGGAGTCTGGATCACAGAATGATAGAAGATAGGTGTATACATCAAAAATATTCCAAAAAAAGGTGTAGGCCATTCAGCCCTTGGAGTCCGTACCACCATTCAAAATGATCATACAACATCATTCCAAGCCCCTTGATCCATTTTGCTAGACAGATGTAGTCAGTCAAAACATAGGAAGGATATTCTAATTTTCAAAATGTAAGGGGGAACTAAGTTGAAATTCGACTCAATTACTGAAGCATACAACCGGATAGTTCTTACATTCAACTTTGACAACTTGCTCTCTCTACACCATATCTGACAATGAAGAGAAGCCCCAGAAAATGTGAACAATTTTTCACATCTCAGGAGCCGCATGTTGATGGTTCAAGTTCAAGTTAATGGTCATCCGATGAGTACAACCCGATAAAATAGCGTGGGTGCAAAAAAACCATGCAAGCACACATGTCACACATACAAACAAATGATACATATGCAGTACATATATACAGATATAAAAATAAATATATGTTGTTTAATAAATAGTTGAGTCTCAGAGGTTTGTACAAGCATTTCATCAGTTGTTCTGCAGTCGCACTGCCCGTGGGAAGAAGCTGTTCCGCAGCTGGTGGTTCTGGGTCTGATACTCCTCAACACAAATAGTTGAAAATGCTGTGTGTGGATGGAAGGTTCCCCAACGATTTTCATACCCATCTTCAAACAACAATCACCATGGGTGCACCCGCACAGGCTTTGATCGACTGAGAAGGAGGATGCTTGAAGATCAAAACTCATTGTCTACTGGGCAGTAGTGGATGTCTGCCATCGAACCATTGCAGCACAGAAACGGGCTCTTCCACTCTGGAGTAGGCTTTTCTCACTACCTTCAGAAAGCAATAATACCAGAAGCTCCCTGGGTGGGGACATTGAGAACATGGGCCTTCAGGAAAGGAGTTGTGGTCTGTGGTGACATAGAAAAGACAATTATGACTGATATAATGAACAAGCAATATGTATGATATGAGAATTAATTGTCATATACATGAGTACAATGCAGACACACCAAAATTCAGACGCTGCATCCACACAGAACACCAACAACACAGTATACATTAAATTACCATCATGCACCATGAGGCAGAAAAAGAGAAAATAAATATAAAAGGATAGACAAATAAACATTCACAGTTGAAATCAGTAAAAAAAATTGAGGTTTCAATAGTGTAGACTAGGGCTCATCAAGACAGTGCCCGTGAGCATCAGGTCACCTGCAGGGACCACATGAGTCACCCGCGGGCCTGTTCTAAAAATACCACTAGTCACCAATGAGCTCTGTCTAAAATTTTATTTAATTGAGCAGCGCGACTCAGGCGGGCGGGAGTCTGGCAGCATGTCGGGTTGACGAGGGGGGGAGACGGGCAACGCGAATCGGGCGGGGTGGGGAGACCAGCAGTGTGACTGGAAGTGGGTGGGGGTGAATACAGCAGCACAATTCGGGTGGGTTTAAATCTGGCTTTCCGAAATCCGGAATAATCTGAAATTTGGAACACACTGTCCCTCAAGGGTTCCGGATAAAGGATTGTGTACATGTATATAAAAAAAAATTAAATATAAAAATATTTAATATGCATAAACTCTGATCTAGTCTGATTCAATGGTCAGTATTGTGCGCATGACATCCCTCAGCGTTTGCTGAATAAGATAACGGATCAACGCAAATAAAAGTGAAGCAATACTAATGAATAATGCAGATCTCACAAAGTTTAAGAAAGAATCTCTATTTAAATGGCAAACACAAGCAATCTGATACCTGAGTATTCGACTAGATAATAATCTAGGCCATCTATACAAATTAAATTATCAGCCATTAATGAAGAAATTACAAGATGACTTAGAACATTGGAAAGAATTACCACTAACACTGATAGGAAGGGTAAATTGCATTAAAATGAATATCTTCCCAAGGATACAATCGTTACCAATTCCCTTAACAGAGAAATTCTTAAGGAGCTAAAGAAAATAATAAGGAAATTCTTATGGAAAGGGAGGAAACTGAGGATAGCGCTAGATAAATTAACAGAATGGTACAAACAAGGGGGCTTACAGCTACCAAACTTTAAGAATTATTATAGAGCAGCACAATTAAGATATCTATTTTATCAAACAAGGGAAAAACCAGATTAGAGCTAGATAAAATAGGGGAGAAGGTACCAGAACATAACATAGAAACATAGAAAATAGGTGTAGAAGTAGGCCATTTGGCCCTTCAAGCCTACACCACCATTCATTTTGATCATGGCTGATCATCCACTCAGTACCCTGTTCCAACTCTCTCTCCATACCCCCTGATCCCCCTAGTCACAAGTACTAAATCTAACTCTCTCTTAAATATAGCGATGGAACCGGCCTCACTCACATTCTGTGGCAGAGAATTCCATAAATTCACCACCCTCTGAGTGAAAAAATTCTTCCTCATCTCAGTCCTAAAGGACTTACCCTTTATCCTTAAACTGTGACCCCTGGTCCTAGACTTGCTCAACATTGGGAACAATCTTCCTGCATCTAGCTTGTCAAATCCCTTAAGAATTTTGAATGTTTCTATTAAATCTCCTCTTAATCGTCTAAACTCCAGCGAGTACAAGCCCAGTCATTTTAGCTTTTCTTCATATGCAAGTCCCGCTATCCCTGGTATCAATCTGGTCCACCTTTTCTGCACTCTCTCCATGGCAATGATGTCCTTCCTCAGATAAGGAGACCAAAACTGAACACAATACTCCAGGTGAGGTCTCACCAAGGCCCTATACAACTGCATCAATACCTCTCTGCTCCTGTACTCAAATCCTCCTGATATGAACGCCAACATACCATTCGCCTTTTTTACTGCTTGCTGCACCTGCCTGCCCACTTTTAATGACTGATGCACAGCGACACCCAGGTCTCTTTGCATCTTCCCTTTTCCTAATTGGATATCATTAAGATAGTACTCAGCCCTTCCATTCTTTCCTCCAAAGTGGATAACCACACACTTATCCACATTATATTGCATCTGCCATGCATTTGCCCACTCACCCAACCTGTCCAAGTCACCCTGCCTCTACACAGCTTACAATGCCACCCAGCTTCGTGTCGTCTGCAAACTTGGAAATCCTGTTTTCTATTTCCTCATCTAAATCATTAATATATATCGTAAATAACTGGGGTCCTAGCACTGAGCCTTGTGGTACCCCACTAGTAACTGACTGCCATTCTGAAAAGTACCCGTTTATTCCCACTCTTTGCTTCCTATCTATCAACCAATTCTCTATCCATCTCAATATCCCCTATACCGTGTGCCTTAAGTTTGTATGGTTGTTCTCCTGTGTGGGACCTTATCAAAAGCCTTCTGAAAATCCAGGTAAACCACATCTACTGGTTCTCCCCTATCCACATCCTCAAAAAATTCAATAAGATTAGTCAGACACGATTTTCCCTTCATAAGACCATGCTGCCCTGACCAATGAATTCATCACTTTCCAAATGTGCTGCAATCACATCTTTAATAACTGACTCCAACATTTTCCCCACTACCGATGTCAAGCTAACCGGTCTATAATTCCCTGATTTCTCTTTCCCTCCCTTTTTAAAAAGTGGAGTTACATTAGCCACCCTCCAGTCCTCAGGAACTACTCCAGAATCTAAAGAGATTTGAAAAATTATCAATAATGCATCCACTATTTCATGGGCTACTTCCTTTAGCACTCTGGGATGCAGACCATCTGGCTCTGGGGACTTGTCTGCCTGTAATCCCTTCAGTTTATCCAACACAACCTCATAACTTGCACTTATTTTCCCCAGTCCTTCCATCACATTAGCCCCATGGTCCCCTATTATTTCCTGAAGATTATTCATATTTTCCCTAGTGAAGACCGAAATAAAGTAGTTATTTAATTGGTCTGCCATGTCCTTGTTCCCCATGACCAATTCACCTGTTTCTGACTGCAAGGGACCCACATTTGTCTTTACTAGTCTCTTTCTCTTTACATATCTATAAAAACTTTTGCAGTCATTTTTTATGTTCCCTGCCAACTTTCTCTCATAATCTCTTTTGCCTTTTCTGATTAATCCTTTTGTCTTCCTCTGTAGAACTCTGAATTTCTCCCAATCCTCTGATATTCTGTCTTTCCTGGCGAGTCTATACGCTTCCTCTTTACACGATACTCTCCCTGATTTCCCTTGTTATCCAAGGATATACTACCCTCCTTGAGTTGTTCTTTTTCCAAACCGGGATGAACAAACGCTGTATTTCTTCCAGGTGATCCTTAAATACTTGCCATTGCCTTTCTACAGTTAATCCTTTAAGTAACATTTGCCAATCTAACTTAATCATTTCGCGTCTCATACCCTCAAAGTCACCCTTGTTTAAGTTCAGAACCTGAGTTACAGAATTAACCCTGTCACTTTCCATCCTAATGTAAAATTCCACCATATTGTGATCACTCTTGCCCAAAGTGCTTCGCACAACAAGATTGCTAACTAACCCTTGGTCATTACTCAGAACCCAATCTAGAATGGCCTGTTCCCTCGTTGGTTCTTCAACATACTGGGTTAGAAAATTATCCCGTATACCTTCTAAGAAATCGTCCTCATCAGTACCCTTACCAATTTGATTCATCCAGTCTATATGGAGATTAAAGTCACCCATTATAACTGCCTTGCCTTTGTTGCACGCATTTCCAATTTCCTGTTTAATGCCATCCCCAACTTCTCTACTACTGTTAGGTGGTCTATATACAACTCCCACTAACGTCTTCTGCCCCCTTGCATTTTTCAGCTCTACCCATATTGATTCCACATCATTCAAGCTAACATCCTTCCCTTCTATTGCTTTTAACTCCTCTCTAACCAACAATGCTACCCCACCTCCTTTTCCTTTCTGTCTGTCCCTCCTGAATATTGAAAATCCATGAATGTTAAGCTCCCAGCCTTGGTCCCCTTGAAGCCACGTCTCTGTGATCCCAACTATATCATAGTCATTTACAGTTATCTGCACATTCAAATCATCCAGCTTATTATGAATTCTCCTTGCATTAAGACACAAGGCCTTCAAGCTTGATTTTACCAGAGCCTTAACCCTATCACCATTATGCTGTAAAGTGGCCCTTTTACATTTTTGCCCTGAGGTTACCTGCCTGCCTCTTTTGCTTTTCACCCTCCTATCTCCGACTTCTTCCCACATGCTAAACCCCTCCATCTCTCTACTCCTGATCTCATCCCCCGCCACATTAGTTTAAACCTTCCCCAACAGCACTACCAAACACTCTCCCGAGGGCATTGATGGAGACCATCCTGTTTGAACTGATCCCATCTGCCCCAGAACCAATTCCAGTGCCCCAAGAATCTGAACCCTTCCCTCCTACACCACTGTTCAAGCCACATATTCATTCTATCTATCCTGCAATTCCTACTCTGACTAGCTCGTGATTATTGTCCTAGAGGTCCCACTCCTTAACTTCCTTCCAAGCTCCCTGAATTCTGCTTGTAGGACCTCATCCCGCTTTTTTCCTATGTCATTGGTACCAACATGGACTACGACAGTTGGCTGTTCATCCTCCCCATCCAGAATGCCCTGCAGCCTCTCCATGATATCCCTGACCCTTGCACCCGGGAGGCAACACACCAACCAGGTGTCCCGTTTACGACCACAGAAGCTCCTGTCTATTCCCCTTACAATTGAATCCCCTATGACTATTGTCCTAACACTCTTTTTCCGGCCCTCTTGCACAGCAGAGCCACTCACAGTGTTCTGACCCTGGCTACTGCTGCCTTCTCCTGATGGGCCATCTCCCCCAACAACATCCAAAGCAGAATATCTGTTTTTTAGGGAGATGACCACAGGAGACTCCTGCACTACCTTCCTGTTCTTACTCTTACCTTTGGTCACCCAGTCCCTATCTCCCTCAACTCTATGAAGCTGTGGTGTGACCATCTTGCTAAAGGTGCTATCCACCAAATCCTCAGCATCGCGGATGTTCCAGAGTGAGTCCATGCGCAGTACCAGTGCCATCATGCGGTCAATCAGGAGCTGCAGCTGAATACACTTCCTGCACACGTAGTTCCCAGGGACACTGTCAGTCACCCTGAGTTCCCACATAGCACAAGAGGAGCATGGCACGGGACTGAGCTCACCTGCCATGTATAAAATGACCGCCTACGATTGAGTTAAATGAAAAAAGAAAAAAAGAGACTTACCCCTTTACCTGTCTGTGCCTCAGCCTCTCTGTGCCTAAGTCTCTCGAGCCAAAGTCTCAAGTCTCAAGTCTCAAGTCTCCACTCCTTCACATATACTTTATAAGTGGGATGAAAAGCTGGTGCAACATAGAAGTTCACCAGAACTGCACCATCTGCTCAACATTTGGAAGAAGATTCACGTAGAAAGGAAAAAAACAAATTACCAACTACCAAAATTATTATTGACGCAAAATCAACTAATCCCTTTCACAATAGATAACCTTTCCTTTAGAGAATGGGAGAGAAAAGGGATCAAAAGAATAGAAAATTTTTTTTGGAAAATAATTTATTATCTTTTGAACAAATGAAGTACAAATATGGTATAACTCACGATACAATGTTTGCATACCACCAACTGAAAACCTACTTGAAGGACAAATTGGGAAGCAGGCTGAGGTTACCAGAAGGAAGCAGCTTTGAATATGTGATTACAGACACAATGATAATTAAAAGATTTATAACAAACATGTACATCAAACTACAAGAGAAAGAGAATGAGGAAACAAGCTGTAAACCCAAACAAAAGTGGGAACAAGATCTAAACATAAAGATAAAGAATGAAACATGGGAAAAGTTATGCTCCGGAACTAGGAGAAATACAATAAACACGAGGTTACGCATGATACAATATAATTAGTTACACAGGCTATACATCACACCCCAAAAGTTAAATAAATGGGACCCAACAGTATCAGATGGTTTTGCTGTAAGAAGGAAACGGGAACAACAGGACATGCAATTTGGGCATGTGAGAAAGTGGAAAAGTTTTGGGAAGATCTAAATCAGGTATTAAATAAAATCACAAAAAGTAACATACCAAGAAATCCAGAGATCTTTCTTCTAAGTAATATAAGAAGTAAAGAACTTGGCCTCAATTTGGATGAAGCACAAAAAAGATTTATTATGATAGCCTTAGCAGTAGCAAAAAAATGTATAATGTCAACCTGGAAATCAGAAGAGAGCCTGAGAGTACAGCAATGGTACATGGAAATGAATAAATGTATTCCATTGGAAAAAATAACATATAATTTAAGAAATAACATCACAGTATTTGAACAAATTTGGGAATCGTATATGGAACACAACAGAGAGGGCCTACCGCGGACCTCCACCCCCTAAAATGACAGAATGAGAAGAAGACGAACTGTGTATAAAAGTAGATGACACAATTTTCTTATTTATTTTCATTGTGTGATGACATTGTTTAATGGGTTTATTGTATCGTATATGTTGAACATTTAGTGGGTAGGGAAGGGGTGGGAAGGAGGGAGGAAAGGGAGGGTGGAAAAAAGGGGAGAAAATGACACTGTGTATATTCAAGAGGGAAAAGTTTGTGTGTATTTAGGTTAATATGGTTCATAGTGTGAAAAATAAAAGTTTTTTTAAAAGATAGTGGGTGCTGCGAAGATGACGAGCTAAACGCGGTTTCTACTCCCAAAAACATGGCAGAAAAAGGAAAGAAAACTTACCATTTTCACAGTGAATGGGCGGAAGAGTTCTTTTTTACTACTGTGAAAGAAAATTGTGTGTGACTCATTTGAGGGGCAACTGTGGCGACGGCAAAGAGGCACAATGTGGAGAGACACTTCAGTACGTGTCACAAAAGCTACCCACTGTGGGCAGAAAAAGCCGGCGACTTAAAGGCAGCTTTGGGCAAACTGCAGTCTTTTTTCACAAGGCTGGTGAAAAATTCCCCGAAAAACAACCGAAGCCTCATTCAGAGCTACACATTTTTTGATAAAGAAGGAGGCATTTTCAGACAGGGAGGTTTTCAAAGAAGCCATGATGATAATTGCAAACACTGTGTTTAAAGACGAGAAGAATGGAGCCGATGTCATATTCACTCTCTCCGATGTCCAACTGGAGGCAAGTACGATGGTTCAAAGAGTTTCGGCTATGTCCGGAAACTTGGTATATGAACAGCAGCTATGAAGGTTGCCAGCCTGTTTGGTTCAACTTATCTCATGCCTTTTCTGACATGAACTTTATCAAGAACAAACACAGAACATGCTGTGGTGAATCTCTGCCAAGTTGCCTGTCTCCCCCACCTCTGGCGAGCCTTGCTGTACTAACATTGGCTGTGCATTATCTCTACTGTTAAGGACACTCCCCTTGGATATAACTGCAGATGCATCTATTGTCTTTCATTATTGTACCACTGCCAGTGGGCTGATATCGCCTCAAACCGTGCATCTTGGCGCCTCACAGTTTGGCGGGCAGCAACCTCCTTTGAAGAAGACCGCAGAGCCCACCTCACTGACAAAAGACAAAGGAGGAAAAACCCAACACCCAACCCCAACCAACCAATTTTCCCCTGCAACCGCTGCAACCGTGTCTGCCTGTCCCGCATCGGACTTGTCAGCCACAAACGAGCCTGCAGCTGACGTGGACATTTACCCCTCCATAAATATTCATCCGTGAAGCCAAGCCAAAGAATTGTACCATGAGTTTCTGCTAATAAAAGCCATGATTATTGTTTGACCACATCGTCTTTATCTACTTCATCAACTGGCACTTCACTCGCCTCACTGATGCACATCTGCAAGACTCACACAGAGTGGCAGTGTCAAGTTAGACCCCAGATTACAGTTCACTGGTGAGCAGCCTGCAATGCCTGGCTTCCCACTATCAGACAAAAAAACAGATACCAGATGTTGTCAGTGGCATGGCCACTGCGTTCATGGCCGTGCCAGAGCAAAGTTAAATTCTGTTGGAGTTGATAAGTTTTTATATTAAATTACCCATCTTTTAATGTTTATTTTTACTGACTCCAACAAATTCAAATATTGAAAAATTGTGACAAATGTGTTCGTAAAGTGTGACAGATAGGATGATTTTGTTAAAAATGCCGCAGATTTGGAGATTAGTCCAAAAACGTGATAAGATTTATTTAAAAATTGGAAAGAGTTGATTTTTGTTAAATCTTACATTGTTTGATAACTTGTACAAACATGGTACATAGTTCATGATTTGTTAAAAATTGTTAAAGAGTTAGTAGCTAATGAGGATTTCCTATGAAATGTTGCAAAAATGATCATTTGAAAATGAAACACTTGCAGAGATTAATAGAAATAAAGTGTTACACGTTGAAACGTATCCATTTCCTACCTTGTTAAATTATTGTTAATAATTATTGTGAGGAATCATTAACGTGATCAGTGTCTTCACATAGATGAATATCATTAATCATTAATAATAATATCTAATTAAAGGTAAACCGTGCAACTTTGTTATTTCAGAAGTGTGTACTAAACTGGTAGCCCTTCCCCGTACTACTCAGTACCCTTCAAGTAGCTCGCAGTATCAAAAAGGTTGGTGACTCCTGGTGTAGACAGATCGTTTGGTGGTCCTGGAGTTGTTCATGTTTAGGATAATTCAGGGGTTTCAAAAACATGATAGCTGCTCCAGAAAACTGTTCTTGAATGTAGAGGTAAAATGCAAGAGGTGATACCTTGATAAAGGGTTCAAGACTATGGTGCACTGTTAGACAGAACCCGACACACACAAGGTAAAGACTGTACAACAGGCTTTAATCCACAAAGACTTCCACAGAGCCAGGCGGGCTGTGGCTGCAGTAACTTTGAGTGAGACTTCGGAGGCCGGCGCAGGCTTATATCCCGGAGGGTGATTGACACCCGACCGGGTAGGCCTTGATCCATTCAGGTCGGCTGATTGGCAGCCAGCCAGGTGTTATCCTGTCCCCCTTACTCTCCTGCAGGTACAGAGGTTGCCCCCTGCAGTAGGCCGGTGGTGGACCACCACAAAGCCCAACATGTCGTTTATGTATTTTTACTTTTGCTATAGGAAGGACACTGTTTGACCTGCTGAGTTTCTCCAGTATTGTGTTTTTACTTGAATGTAAAAGTGCCGGTCTTCAGGCTCCTGTATCTTCTGCCCGAAGGGAGCAGTGAGAAGAGGTTGTGACCAGGGTTGGGGGTGGGGGGGTCCTTTGTGATATTGGCTGCCTTCTTGATGGAAGATCAGACCACAGATGAAGAAAATGCAAAACAAGCCAAAGCATTAAAGGAGTGAAGATCTGCCATTTGGAGGGATCTACAGAATATATATATTTTTTTTTAATTGAATCAACCACACAACAAGAACAATGAATTTTTGGAATTAGTGATGAACTTGGCAAAGTTTGCCACTTTCTGTAGCTTCCTGCGTTCCCGGACACTTGAGTTTCCAAACCAGGTCGTCAGCCAGACAGTGCCCTTTCCACAGTACACCTGTAGATGATGGATAGAGTATTCAATGACAAACTGAATCTCCTCAGACTTCTCAGGAAGCAGAGAATGGTTGTAAATTATTCTCAAAAAATAATTCCCAACAAAACAAAAACCTTTTCAGTGATCTGGGGAGAAAAACATTTTCTGTCCCTCTCAGTTTTTGATCACTTGCCCTAATATCTCCTTTCATGGTCTTGTGCCAATTTCTCTTTGAAACATTTATGTGCAAAGAGATGGTACATAGATTTATTTTCACTGATCTTGGTGGGGAAGAGATGTCCAGTCTCACTGGATACCTCTGTAATCCCAGGAACAGAGATTGGAGAAAAAAAAACACAAAACAAGTTAAACACACAACAAATTACGCAAAGGTGAGAGGGGAAGATTTAAAGGGGGCCTGAGGGGCAAGTTGTTCACACAGAGGGTGGTGGTAGGTATATGGAACAAGCTAGCAGAGAAAGTGGAAGTAACAGGTACAATGACCTCATTTAAAAGATACATAGACAGCTGAATGGATAGGAAAGGTTTTGAGAAATATTGGTCAATCACAAGCAAATGGGACTACCTCAGATAGGCTTCTTTTTTAAAAAAACTTTATTGATTTGAAAAATTATTAGTACTCATACAAAATACAGACCATAACAAGATTTTTATATATAAAAGAAAACAAATTAAAAAAGAAAGAAATAATAATTAAATCCCCACCCCACCCCCACCCCTTCAGCCAGCTCTCTTAAGGAGAGCCAAAGAAATATATAAAAATAAAATAAATCAAAGTACATCTAAATGCATATAGTTCAAATATAGTGACCATTTTTTAACAAATAAAAGAATAATTATATGCAAAACATATGTAATTCTTTCCATAACTGTACAAGCTTTAATTTCATTATGCCATCGCATTATATTAATCATTGAATTATCTTTCCATGTACTTGCTACACATTTTCGAGCTACAGACAATGCTAAATATACAAATGCAATTTGAAATTTATCCAACCCCAATCTCTTTAAAGGAATCACATAACCCAATAAAAAAATGGATGGATCTAATGGTAACTTAGACTTATACAATTTTTCTAAAATTAGCTTAATTTCTTCCCAAAATGGTTGTACATATATACAGGACCAAACAGCGTGTAAGAAAGTTCCAACACATGTAACCACATCTAAAACAAGAATCTGAATTACTAAAGCCATATTTTTTCAATTTCTCAGGAGTTAAATATAACTGATGCAAAAAAATTATAATTAACCATTCCACATCGTACATTCATCAATTTAGTAACACTATCAGGACACGTATCCGTCCAATATTCTTCAAGAAAAACAAAAGTTAATTCATTTTCCCATTTGAGCTTAGATTTCTCCCATTCTGGCTTTCCATATTATCTTGTAATACTTGATACATAACAAAAATATAGCCCTTTTTAGGTTTAGAAGAAATCAAAGACTCAAACTCCGACAATACAGGTAAAATTATCTTTCTACCATACATATTTTTTACCAACGATCAAAGTTGATAATAAACAAATAAAGAATTTTCAGCAAGATCAAAACGCTTTTTCAATTGAGTAAAAGAAAGAAAATGACCTTCTTCAAAACAATCCTGCAATGTTTTTATACCCTTAAAATCCCAATTCTTTAAATGACTATTAAATAATGAAAAAGGAATAAGCTGATTATTATATAATGGTGTTAAAATAGATAATTTACCTTTTGATCCTATAATCTTATTCTTTTTTGTCCATCACATCAATAGATGTTTTAATATCGGCACATTATTCTCCCGTAATAAATTTATATTCCACTGAAATATAAATTGATGTATTGCAGCTTCAGAGGTACAAGCCATTTCAACTTTAGCCCAACTTGGAGGCCGATCCAAATCCATCAAACCACTACTAAATTTAAATTGAGCTGCTTCAGAATAGTTCTGAAAATGAGGTAATTGCAATCCACCTAATGCATACTTCCAAGTAAGTTTATTTAATGCTACCCTTGGTAATTTACCTTTCCATAAAAATTCCCTAGTGACTTTATTTAAGTCCTGAAAAAAGTTCCTTGTAAGAGAATATGGTATTGATTGAAACAAATATTGAATACGTAGAAAAATATTCATTTTAATACAATTAACCCGACCAATTAAAGTTAATGGAAGGTCCTTCCACTTAATTAAATCTGCTTTAATCTTTTTTCAATAATGGAACAAAATTTAATTTATATAAAGATTGATACTCAGTATTCACAATTATTCCTAAATATTTAATTTTATCAGACCATTTCAAATTAATAACATTTTTATAAACTGAATAATCTCCTTCACCAACTGGTAAAATTTCACTTTTATCTCAATTAACTTTATATCCAGATAATGATCCATACTGTAATAAACATTCCTGTAAATGTGGCAAAGATCGTTCTGGATTTGTTAAATATATCAAAACATCATCTGCAAATAAATTAATCTTATACTCTTGGTCCAGAACTCTCATCCCTTGTATCTGTTCATTTTGCCGTATTAATTGAGCTAACGGTTCAATGACCAATGCAAACAGGGCTGGTGACAATGGACAACCCTGTCGGGTAGATGATGTCAGTTTAAACGACAATGAAACTTGTCCATTTGTCACCACCCTAACAGTCGGCTTTGTATATAAAGCTTTAACCCAACCAATAAAAAAGGGGCCAAATTTAAACTTTTCCAAAACCTTAAATAAAAAATCCCATTCGACCCTATCAAAAGTTTTTTCTGCATCAAGTGCAACCACCATTGGATGGTTAGGTTGCTGTCGATATGCATTGATCAAACTAATTAATCAAAGAATGTTATCTGAAGCATGTCTATTTTTAATAAGACCTGTTTGATCTACATGTATCAATTTAGGTAAATATTTAACAAGCTGATTTGCAAACATTTTAGCTATTATTTTATAGTCCACATTCAATAAAGAAATAGGTCTATACGAAGACACCTTTAACGGATCTCTATCTTTCTTTGGAATTACAGTAATTAAAGCACTAGAACAAGAGTCTGGTAACTCATACTGTTCAGTCACTTGTTGTAATACCTCCCTAAACACTGAAGACAAGTCTTCATAAAAAAACCTTATAAAATTCCACTGAAAACCCATCATCACCTGGTGACTTACCATTAGGCATTTCCAACATAGCCGTCTTAATTTCTAAATCTGTAAACGGAGCTTCCAAATCTATAACATTCTCTTCTTCTAATGCTGGTTACTTTAATGTAGATAAAAAAGAATCAATAGATCCATTGTCCCGTCTCCCCTCAGAAGTATATATTTTTATATAAAATGAAGAAAACTGGTCATTGATTTCCTGAGGTTTATAGGTAACTATTGAATTATTTTTAACAGCATTAATAACCCTTGAGGTCTGTTCCTTCTTTAACCACCATGCAAGAACTTTGTGTGCCTTCTCACCCCATTCATAATATCATGGCTTAGATCGATTAAGTAAACATTCAAATTGATGTCTGTAACGTATTATACCGCAGTTTCAATTTAGTCAAAGCTATTTTCTGAACTTCTGTCACTCTTTTCTGAAATTCCTTCTCCAGTTCATCAATCTGCTTTTCTAATTTAAGACTTTCAGCCATATACCCTTTCTTGATTTTAGTAGTATAACTAATTATTTGTCCTCTTAAATAAGCTTTTAACGCATCCCATAATACAAAATTACTTTTAACTGAATTAGCATTTTCAATTAAGAAAAAATCAATCTGTTCCTTAACAAAAGCAACAAACTCAGGTTTTTTCAACAACATTGTATTAAGCCTCCATCAATAGGATGGAAGGACTACCTCCGAACTTTCATAAGAAAAATATAATAAAGAATGATCTGATATAACTCTACTCTTATATTCTGCCTGCAGTACTTTTCCTTGTAAATGTGCCGATATTTAAAAAAAATCTATTCCAGAAAAGGAATCATGTCGGGAAGAATGAAAAGAGAAATCTTTCTCTGTAGGATTAATCCTTCTCCAAATATATACCAAAGTTAAACATTTCATTAAAGCCCCAATTTGTATCGCCATCTTTGATTTTCTAATATGTTTTGGGGATTTATCCATTAAAGGATCCAAAACACAATTGAAATCCCCCCCCCACCACTAGAATATTTTCATTTTCTTGACTTAATTACCAAAAAGCATCTGAAAACATTCATCATCCACATTAGGTGCATAGATAATAAGTAAAATCCAAAGTTCATTAAAGATTTCACAGTCCACTTTTAAAACCCTCCCAGCATTCCCCTCTACAGTCTATAACTCAAAAGATAAATTCTTATGAACTAAAATCACTACACCTTTTGCCTTAGAATTAAATGAAGAAAAAAAAACATGCCCAACCCAATCTCTTTTCAATTTCAAATGTTCTTTTTCAGTCAAATGTGTTTCTTGTAAAAAAGCAATATCAATTTTCATTTTCTTAATATAAGCTAAAACTTGTTTTCGCTTAATTGGATTATTTAATCCCTGAACATTAAAAGTTGCAAATTTCAAACTAATCATTTTAATAAACTCACAATATAATCACTTAATGCAAAAAGTCGTTCTCCTACTAATAAACAAAATCCACTCTCCCTCCCCTAATATGATAGAAAAAGTTTATATAAAAAGGAATACAATGAATTCCCCCCCAAAAAAAGAAACCACCCAAAGGTAGTAATTCCCTAAAAAAAACTGGGTGTGGAACACCCCACCAGTGGCAGATAACTATCAAAGATATCAGTGCCTTCCATCTCCCCCCCCCCCCAGCCAGAAATACAATATATATAATAATGTAATTCAACATCATAGAAATATTCAGTCCTGCGACTCCTGTCCCAAAGATTGGTTCGAATCTTCAACATCAATAAGACTGTGTGTCAAAACCTCCTTCTTCCCATCTTTTCCATTCTGTCCATTTCCATGTCCATTGGCCCTTATTTTAGGTGACGACGCTGAAATTCTTCCCTGACCTCGTAAATCCGGTAATGAATTAGCAAAAACCAATGCATCATGGTCATTCTCAAAAAATTGAGACTGATAATTGCCATAAAAATCCTTCAACACAGCAGGGTATCGAAAAGCAAATTTATATCCTTTCCGCCTCAACACATCTTTAGCCGAATTGAACTCCCGTCGATGTCTAATAATTTCTTGTCTTAAATCAGCATAAAAAAACTCTATTATTCTGAACCATCTTTGGGGCTTGACTTTGTCTTCCCTTCAGTACCACCAACCGCAAAATCATTTCTCTAACCTGATAATTCAGGCACCAAATTAACACTGCTCGTGATGGTTGTTCCGGTAACGGTTTCCTCCTTAACACTCTATGTGCCCTTTCCAATACTAAACCACCAGGAAAGAACTCTTTACCCAACATCTCAGGGATTCAGTTCTTAAAAATTTTTATTGGATCTGCACCTTCATATCTTCCAGAAGGCCCACAAATTTTACATTATTTCTCTGACTTTGATTTTCCAATGAATCAATTTCTTTTCAATAAATCTCTCTTCTGAATTCCCCAATCCACGAACGAATCTTCCACTTTCTCTATTTTATCTTTATTACGTACAACTTGCTCTTTACATTCAGAGAAAGCTGTCTCAAGCTTTTTAAAATTTACTTGTACTACATCTGCTGAAGCACGGCATTTATTAACATCTCTCTTAAGTGAACCAAGCCATGAAAGACCCCAACAATGAAGACGCTGTTTACATCCGGTACCGCACGGATGGCAGTCTCTTCAATCTGAGGCGCCTGCAAGCTCACACCAAGACACAAGAGAAACTTGTCCGTGAACTACTCTTTGCAGACGATGCCGCTTTAGTTGCCCATTCAGAGCCAGATCTTCAGCGCTTGACGTCCTGCTTTGCGGAAACTGCCAAAATGTTTGGCCTGGAAGTCAGCCTGAAGAAAACTGAGGTCCTCCATCAGCCAGCTCCCCACCATGATTACCAGCCCCCCCACATCTCCATCGGGCACACAAAACTCAAAACGGTCAACCAGTTTACCTATCTCGGCTGCACCATTTCATCAGAGGCAAGGATCGACAATGAGATAGACAACAGACTCGCCAAGGCAAATAGCGCCTTTGGAAGACTACACAAAAGAGTGTAGTCTTTGTGAAAAACCTCACAAAGATAAGCGTATACAGAGCCGTTGTCATACCCACACTCCTGTTCGGCTCCGAATCATGGGTCACCTACGGCTCCTAGAACGCTTCCACCAGCGTTGTCTCCGCTCCATCCTCAACATCCATTGGAGCGCTTACATCCCTAACGTCGAAGTACTCGAGATGGCAGAGGTCGACAGCATCGAGTCCACGCTGCTGAAGATCCAGCTGCGCTGGATGGGTCACGTCTCCAGAATGGAGGACCATCGCCTTCCCAAGATCGTGTTATATGGCGAGCTCTCCACTGGCCACCGTGACAGAGGTGCACCAAAGAAAAGGTACAAGGACTGCCTAAAGAAATCTCTTGGTGCCTGCCACATTGACCACCGCCAGTGGGCTGATATCGCCTCAAACCGTGCATCTTGGCGCCTCACAGTTAGGCGGGCAGCAACCTCCTTTGAAGAAGACCGCAGAGCCTACCTCACTGACAAAAGGCAAAGGAGGAAAAACCCAACACCCAACCCCAACCAACCAATTTTCCCCTGCAACCGCTGCAATCGTGTCTGCCTGTCCCGCATCGGACTTGTCAGCCACAAACGAGCCTGCAGCTGACGTGGACTTTTTACCCCCTCCATAAATCTTCGTCCGCGAAGCCAAGCCAAAGACTCTTAAGTGTAGATATATCTTCAGAGACATTAAACATTGTAGATTGCATTTGAGTCATTTGATGAGACATGGTATCCATATAACAAGCAATCCCTTCCAGCACAGTAAAAACAGAGTTCAGTCCGGATTCCAGTGCCACATCTTGAGAACCACCCTCTACACGCTCCTCCTCCAATTGTTCCTGTGAACTGGCCGTGAAAGGTAAGTCTTCTACTTGTTCCAGCGTTGTCAGGGCTTTTCCCGTGCGGCTGTGGGTCTGGACACCAATGACAGCACCCTGACCACATCAGGGCATCGCTTCTCAGGCCCCCCCACAGACCACACACGCTCCAATAAATCGCAGACCCTGGAAGTACCGCACATGGAAAAGCCTTCCTGCACGTCCCTGACTCCCCCGACGGCAGCGCGGGCTCAAGGGCTCTTTGTGCAGTTGGGTCGCCCACGCGCCCGACATCGCAAACGCGCGTGTCAACATCGGTCAATTTCGTCAAGAAGCCGGCGCCATCTTGCAGGGACAAGACCGTCGCCAGCGTAATACTTAGCCTAGCTGGAGTTCTCTGTGGCTTGGAAGTTCCTGACGACAACTCCGTGGTTCCTACTGGACAGGTAAGCCTCAGTTCTTCAGCGCTTTTAAAAAGTAGTTTATTCTGTAATTGTGTCTTAGGTTTTTTAATATTGCCCCCCATTATAGACAACTAATGTACTTAGATGCAGAAGTAAAATGCTTATATAGTTAGATTAAGGTTTAAAAACGTTTGTTTAAAAAAACTGGCTGGGGAAGATTAGGACTGCACGTCTGCCCTCTACACCATTCTGCCACGCCCCCCTCAGATCGTCAGCACAGGTGAGTTGGGCAGAAGGTCTGTTTCCATGCTGCAGAACTCAATGTTCAGAGTCAAAGTTGAGATTTATTGTCAGAGCACATACACAACATTACATACTGAGATTTTTTTCCTGCGGGTCAGGCAGAACTTCTACTTATCGGTGGTTGTGGCTGTCATGTGACAGCACTGCCCCATACCTAGACAGAGGACACACCAGCTGCCAATCAAGGTTGGGTTCCACCCCACCCATTAGTGCACACCTTGCTGTTGGACCAATGTAAATTACCTGGACTGGACACTACAGCCTGCCTGTACTTGACCTTCTTGTAATTGGATTAGACCGCCTGGCTCCCGTAAACTGTGTGTGTGTGTTGTATCTGTTACGATTTTCCACACTTGCCTTCTCTAAGTAAAATCCTTCCCCATCAAAACTGTTTCAGTCCTTGACTTTGAGGCCTACCAAACCTGTTTCCTCACTCAACAGAAAGACAAGTATATAAAAGAGAGAAATGTAAATAAAGAAATAAATGTAAACAAACTGTGCAAACAGTATAAAATCAACCAATATTCACTAATAAATAATGTGCAAAGTAAAAGTCCATAAATAAATCTCTGAATGAGTCTGTTGTTGAGAAGTCAGATGGTGGAGGGGGAGAAGCTGTTCCTGAACCTGGTGGTGCGAGTCTTGTGGCACCAAGACCTCTTTCCTGATGGCTGCAGCGAGAACAGAGCATGTGCTGGGTGGGGTGGATCTTTGATGATTGCTGCTGCTCTCCGACGGCAGCGTTCCCTATAAATGTTCTCGATGGTGGGGAGGGTTTTGCCTGTGACGTCCTGGGCTGTGTCCACTACCTATTGTAGGGTTTTACACTCAGGGATCTTGGTGTTCCCATACCAGACCACGATGCAGCCAGTCAGCACACTTTCCACCACACCTCTGTAGATATTTGCCAAGGTTTCCGATCATACCAAACCTTCATAAACTCCCGAGGAAGTAAAGGTGCTGACATGATTTCTTCATACTGACACTTTCATCTTGGGTTCTGGGTTTCCTTGTGCAAGTTAACCTAAAGGAACATTTGCAAGTTGAGTTGGTGGCGATGAGGGCAAATGCAATATTGGAATTCATTTCAAGAGGAATAGAATACAATAGCAGGGATATGACGATGAAGCTTTGTAAGGCCTTGGTGAGACCTCACTTGGAGCAGTTTTGGGCTCCTCATTTAAGAAAGGATGTTAGAGAGGGTTCAGAGGAGGTTCACTAGGATGATTCCAGGGATGAAAGGTGATGCACCATCAATTACTCGAGAGACTATTTTAGAGAAACCAATAGGCTGTGAGAATTCATTTGAGAACTTAGTATATCCTATCTGTTTGGTTGTCCTGCACTGAGTAACAGGGGGCTGTGAAACAGCCACCTTTATGCAGGAGCCTGTGGGGATGGGCCACAGGTACAACCAGCCAATAGGCATGCTTATACATGAATATACATGTCAGTGGTTTACCACATTCACCTTTATTTTTAAAAAAGAGTCCCACGGGGTGAAAGTGGAACTTACCAAGTTACAAATGTACAATTCAAAAGTCATCAGTCAGCCTATCAGGTGGTCTGGGATCGCCATAGAACTGGTTGAGGCTACAAAGCAGCAGCAGAGACTTGGTCAGTCTCTGGCGCCTGTTCATACTCATCAGTGTTGTGCTGATGTGTCAGCGCCATGCCTGGTGTATCCTCCCTCGAGGTGGAGGCAGGATTCTGGACGTTCATCGATGAGGAGAGTGTGGGGTGGTCAGCAGCAGTCTCCAGGGCCCCTGAGGGAGTCAAATCTCTGATGGAAATGGTGTCCTCGTGTCTGTCCAGATATGTCACATAGGCACATTGGGGTTGGCATGGAGGAGGCGGACCTTTTTGACCAATGGGTCAGACTTGTGTTTCCTCACATGCCTCCAGAGCAGGACGGCCTCTCAGGACGTCAGCCACGTTGGTAATGTGGTCCCTGTGTGAAGGAAAACATACGTTCATGTGGTGTGGCGTTAGTGGCGGTACGCAGCAGGCACCTGATAGAGTGGAGGGCCTCTGAGAGAACCTCCTGCCAGCAGGGGACCAGAAGGACCTTGGACCGCAAGGCCAGGAGGTCTGCCTTCCAGCTGGTAGCATTCTCCCTCTCCACTTGCCCGTTACCCCAGGTGTGGTAACTGGGGGTCCTGCTTGTGGCAATGCCCGTGGTCAACAGGTACTGGTGCAACATCACTCATAAAGGAAGCTCACTTTAGCTATAACTAGGGAAGCCATATAGAGTGAAGAGGCTGTGGGAGCCGTCATGTCCGAGCAAAGGATGGCAAATGGAAAACAGGACTATTCGTCGATGCCATTAAGAAAATACACATTGCGGTCAGTGGAGGGCAGGGGTCTGTTAAAATCGACACTGAGTCGCTCAAAGGGATAGGTGGCTTTAATTAATTATGCCCTGTCTGGCCAGTATAAGAACGGCTTGCACTCAGCGCACACCTGGCAGTTCTTTGTCATAGATCCGATCTTGTCAATTGAGTACAGCAGGTTGTGCGCTTTGACAAAATGAAAGAATCTGGTGACTCCGGGGAGATAGAGATCATTACGGAAGTTTTGTAGTTGGTCAATCTGGGTGCTGCCACAGGGCACTTGATGGATCATTATGTTTCCCTGGCTGGTACAGGATGTCATAGTTGTAAGTGGATAATTCTATTGTCCACCACAGTATTTTATTGTTTTTGATTATACCCCACAACAGCCAGGTAATGGTACTAGTGCTGCACAATGGCTTAGGCCTCCTTCTGGACCGAGGAGTGTCAAATCTCTGCGGCCTGCAGGGTGCATGAAAAAATGCGACGGACCTGCCAGCCTGATTGAGGGTGGCTGCCAGAGGGAAGTCTGATTCATCGCTTTCCACCTGAAAAAGGGTGAATTCGTCCACAGCATGCATCGTGGCCTTAATGTGGCTGAAGGCTGCACGAGCCTCCACCGCCGGGGGCAGGGGGGGGGGGGAGGACATAGATTTGATGAGGGGGCAGGCTTTGTTCATATAGTTGGGGACCCACTAAAAACAAGGGGTGAATGTGGTAAACCACTGTCATGTATAATTATCTGGTCAAGTACACCTATTGGCCGGTTGTACCCATTGCCCCCTTCCCTCAGGCACCTGTGTGAAGGTGACTGTTCCACAGCCCCCTGCATCTCAGTGCAAGACAGCTGAACAGTAGGGATATGGTAAGTCCTCAAGTGAATAAAATTGATGCACCATTAATCACTCGAGAGACTAGGCTTGAGAACATGCATGGAATTCTTTAACAGAGTTAAAGGAAACTATCCTTACTGAACAGTTGAAGTTTTGATTTAAAAACCTGGAGCATTGGCTTTAACCAGCGTGGAGTAAAATTGACTGAACTGAGCCATTTGAAGCATGCTGTGGAAATTCTACACATTTTCTAATGGTGTTCTTCTTTTAAATCCATGTGCACAATTTATTCTTATTATGTCAAATGTGCAGTTTATGGATGGAAGTGGATTGAACAGAATTTCCACCATACTTGGTTATAAACCAGAAACTGGGGAGAAAAAAACCCCGATTTTAATTTTGCCAGAGTGCAGTTTAAATAACTGCCAAGGATTTGACGTCTGGTATAAATCTAAACTTCCAATTATGTCTGTAAATTTGTTTTTGGCATTGCATTATTTATAGATGACATGGCAACTATCTTCCATGATAACATGCTCATGGTGATTTGAAGGCCAGAGATAAATTATAACACCAGAAACACAATAACCGTCTGGATTTTTGCTGTTGTCTGGTTCGTAAAATGAGATGCATTCGACTTGATTTCACCCCCCACACAAAACACAAGAGGCCATTCAGCCTATCATCCCTGAGCTGGCTGAGTTCTCCAATTTAGACCCCAATTTTTTGGGGGGTGATGGCTTAAATCATGTCCAACTTGTCAGAAGAAAAATAAAATCCAAATTTATCTTAGAAATATAAGACCATAGGATATAGGAGCAGAAGTAGGCCATTCGGCCAATTGAACCGGCTCTGCCATTCCATCATGAGCTGATCCATCCTCCCACTCCCCTGCCTTCTCCACATAACCTTTGGTACCCTGACTATACAGACAACTCTCAATCTTTGCTTTAAATGCACCCAACGGCCTGGTCTCCAGGGCTGCCCGTGGTTATAAATTCAGAGGTTCACCATCATATTTAGGAGGAGAAGCAGGCCATTTGGCCCATCAGGTCCGCTCCACTAGTCCATCATTCTCCCACCCAGCCCCATTCCAGGTTAATATGAATGCATGGGGATGGAGAAATCCAGAGACAGAATTGATAAATAAAAGTTTATACAGAATGACAAGAGATGGTATGCAGACGCAGAAGGTTTCAATAGCAATCATATTCCTAATATTCTGTAGAATGTTTCTCCACCCTTGCCATGCGGTTCTATCCTTCTCTTTTTGTTGGCAGCTGATTGGGCAATCAACATTGCAAGAAAGGCAGATGAGCTTAGAGCATGGATTGCCACATGGAATTATGACATTGTGGCCATAAGTGAAACCTGGTTGTAGGAGGGACAGGACTGGCAGCTCAATGTTCTGGGCTTCCGTTGCTTTAGACATGATAGTGTGGCGGCCCACAATTGCAGAGATCGGGCCGGCACATCACGCAGCAGCAGACGCTGACAGAGATCGCTAAAGCGACTCCCAGAACAATGAACTGGCGGGGGTAGAAGCTGGGGCAACATCAGACCAACACCCCTAAAATGGCGTTGGTCAAGCTGCCCAGCTAACTCAGCAGAAACAGGCTGGGGAAGAAGGGCATTCGTATGCATGGATGTTCCTGCCCGTTATTGTTATTCATACGGATTGTACTGACAATAACCTCACCAGCAGTAGGAGTATAAGACAGCTGTAATAAACTAATATGTACACTACGAGGTCTTGTCTCTACAAGACAAACCTGGAAGGCTAGACTGTAGCTCTGGACTGCTTTATAGACAAGGTCACCGGGATGACCCCTGGTGGCCTAGTGGTGGAATTACATCTCACCACATGGATGACTCAGTCAATCAGCAAAAACGGTGGTGGGGGGAGACAACTTGAACAGTACAGAAGCAGCCTTTCCAGCCCTAATAAATGAGTAAGCTTAACCTGCCACACTGTGTGTTTCTTTGTAGCGGTCGGCTACAATTCCATGTTTTCACCAAACTCCTAAATGTTTGTCTATAAGCTTCCAGAACCAACTCATAAGCTTTCAGTACTGCTTGTTCAACAGTATCATAATCTGCCACTTGCTCTGCAATCAAGCTACAGGATGCAATTTGTGCTTTTCCCTTCAATCCACTTTGAAGCAATAAAGGCCATTTTTCTTTTGGCCATCTTGAGCTCTCAGCAACCTTTTCAAACAGCTGAAAATATGGATCTATATCTCCCTCATCAAAAGGAGGCACTAAATTTACCTCTCCCCAGGAGTTACAGCCTCAGCTCTCTTACCTTTCCCTTACTCCATTCTTAACTTCTCTAATAGAAACTGTCTGTCCTTTCAGCTTCTTCTGCCTCAATAATGTTGTTTGTGCAACTCAAAATTACATTTCTCTCTTTCATCTTGCGCTCTCAATTTCTCCAATTCCAATTGCAATTCAAATTTTCTCTGGAAAATTTTCTAAATCTTCCTCAACAAATTTTCCTTCACATATAATATTTCACTATAATCCTCTATATTTCTACTTTTCTCACCCAATGCTTAACTTTAGTAATTTTCAGTGCCTTGCAAATAGGCATCAGTTCCTCTTTTCTCATGTTCTACAGGTGATGGTTATAACAAAAATTTATCAATATCCATTGCTGCTGTTTTTCCAGGGACCAGCTTTAAGTTCGCTTGCAAAAATTCCAGACACAATAGCTTGCAAAAAAACCCAATCAACTAATAAATCATCAAATTGCAATGTTCAAATCCTAAATAACGAGTCCCCATAAAATGTTATAGAGTCCAGAGGACCCCAAAAACCAGCAGTAATAGATATGCACCACAACACAGGGTGACTTAAACAAAAGTCGTTCTTAATTATATTTGAACAAGAAAACAGAATTAAACTTTAACTTATTACTTAACCTACCTAACCCACTTAATCCCCCCATCTAATACTAAGCGCAGGTGTGTGTAATGTATATTTAAGATTGGAAAAGTTCTTTGGATCTCAGTCCAATCTCACGGGTTGCAGGCAATTCTTGTACTGTGCACAGAAATTCGCATTAACAAAGTTCACCCGTCTTGGGTGCTTAACAGGCAAATGGTTACCACTCAGAAGGGTTCTTGCTGGTTTTCCGAGAGAGATTTATTTTCCAGGACATCCACAACTGATTCCTTCTCAATCAGTCTTACTGATGAAACTTGCCCCCTTCAGGGTTCTCCAGATGATCCTCTTTCTTTCAGGTCACCTTTCAGACCGCCAGTCATCTCCTTTGACCAGGCAGCCTTCCAAAGTTTGCCAGCTTGTCCCTCTGGAACTGATTTCTGTGACTCTTTCTCTCTCACTCCCTCCCTCTCTGAGAGCAAAGCTGTTCTGCCCCCGTTTGAAAAGATCACATGCTCTCCCAGGCAAGCTGCTGTCGATACTTTACTGCTCCTCTGAAAAAAGCATTCTTTAAAAGTCCTGCAAAAATTCTGTTTTAAAATGTGTATGAGCAAGCTGCTCAAGCAATTCCTCCCAAGCCACCTCTAAATACTCTGTCACAGTACCATTCGTCCATAATCTTTGAGCAGTGAAGTTGAGTTCTTTACTAATACTTGGGGTTTTTGACATATAACTTCAAGCCCACATCACCCAAAATCTAATGGCCTAACAGAGAGCTCTGTCAAGGTGGTGAAGAGCCTCATGAAGAAAGCACGTGATGGAAGAGAGGATTTCCACACAAATTTAATGATTCACAGAAAGGCGTCATTACAGAATGGCCTTTCTCCTGCCCAAATGCTGATGGCTCAATGCATATGGACCAACCTTCCAATGCATGAAAATCTGTTGACGCCCAAAGGAGCAACACAAGGTCAAACAGGCTAAAGTGGAAGAGAAAGTAAAACAGAAACAGTCTCATGATAAGGCTGCAAAAAACCGACCAGTCCTGAAGCCTGGAGTTCCAGTGTGAATCTGAGATCACAATTCTGAGCACATGGTTAATGAAAGGATATGTTCAGGAGGAAATAGATTCACATTCTACCCCATCCAGAGAGGGAGGGACACCTCAGAGAAGGAGCCTCGTACATCTACAATCCCAAGCTCCAACCCAATGGTCGTGACCCGTCACTATCAGTGCAGGAAAGGGGCCAGCACCGGCAGAAAGGAACATGTTGTTCAAAGTTGACAGAAAGAAACAAATACTAATGCAGCAAATGCGAGTAATCCACCTGTGGAAACACATACGCGACCAAAAAGCCCCCTCATAGACTGATTGAAAACTGCTGAGTGGAAAGAGACTGGCCACGGAACATAGATGCACTTGTTCTCTGTCGGCATAGTATTGTTTTTGTGTTCTTAAGATATGTGTTTCGAATAGAGAACTGCATTTCCCAGTAGGTAATGGGAGTGGTAGGGCGCGAGAAGAAAATGGGTAAGTGCCCTTCCTGCCCCTTAATTCGTCCTCTATGGGGGGGGGGGGGGTGTAGTGCCTACACTCCGCAGATGGAGGACAAATTAAAGTCCAGCTTGCAGTGGGGCTCAAAAGCAGGCCTGTCCGGCCTAAAACGTGACGCCCGGCCACCCGAGGGCAAGCGGCTCAAGCGATAGAATTGTTTTAAGTGTTAAAACCATGCAAGGTTGTTGTTCTTCGAGGAACAAAACATATGGGGAAAGTCAACGGGCCCATCAGGGGCGCGCGAGGCAGGGCTGAAGAAGGAGCTGGGGCCCTGAGGCAGAGGAAGGGTTGGGTGGGGGGGGGTTGGCTTGTGTAGGCCTCTGGCCGTTTTGGTCAAGGCGCCTGGCCAACCCGAGGCTGGCGCGCCTGCGCACTGCGGCTCCGGCGCCATGGCGGGCCGAGCGCGTGACGGCGAGCGGGGGCGGTGCGCACGCGCGGGGCGGCGAGCCTGGGGCGGTGCGCATGCGCGGGGCGGCGAGCCTGGGGCGGGGCGGGGCGCATGCGCGGGGCGGCTTCCTGCGCATTGAATTGGTGAAACGCCCAGCTCGAAGACGGGAAAATGGTCTGGCTTATTTCTTTCATTGCGCGATTACGGTTTTAAATGGTGGAGGCGGTCAATCTCGAGTCAGTGGGTCGCGGTTTTTACTTCGAACGTGGGGGCGCTGCTTTCCAGAAAACGGGTTGGTTTCCCGCGCTCGTCACGGGGGGGGGGGGGGGGGGAGGGGTTTGGCCGCAAAGAATCGGGCCGGTTCCTCTCTCTCCCTGGTGCAGATTTTTTAAAACTGTCGGAAATCATGGTTGCGGGAGGAATTTCTCCCCCCCCCCCTGTACTTTACTGCTTTAATCGTGTACGGTCAGGATGGCGGCGCATCCACGGAGGGCGGGCGACCGCCTCAGCGCATGCGCACTGCGGACCCGGCTGGGCCGCCGCGGTCGGAGTGGTTCTGCGCATGCGGAAAGCGCTGACCTTGTGCCAGGTGGATGCGCATGCGCGGGCGTTCATGTGTGGCCTTCTCAGAGAAGGAAAATGGCGGGGGCAACTCAGTATGTTAAACTGTATCCATGGCATGCAATAGATAGCCAACTTTTTGGGCTTAAACCCTTCATCAGGAATAAGACTCCAAGGGTCATATTCATTAAACTATTTATTGTATATATGGATACTTTGTCTTGCAGGGGTGGGGGGGGCTGCAGGGGTGGGGGGGCTGCAGGGGTGGGGGGGCTGCAGGGGTGGGGGGGCTGCAGGGGTGGGGGGGCTGCAGGGGTGGGGGGGCTGCAGGGGTGGGGGGGCTGCAGGGGTGGGGGGGTTGCAGGGGTGGGGGGGCTGCAGGGGTGGGGGGGCTGCAGGGGTGGGGGGGCTGCAGGGGTGGGGGGGCTGCAGGGGTGGGGGGGCTGCAGGGGTGGGGGGGCTGCAGGGGTGGGGGGGCTGCAGGGGTGGGGGGGCTGCAGGGGTGGGGGGGCTGCAGGGGTGGGGGGGCTGCAGGGGTGGGGGGGCTGCAGGGGTGGGGGGGCTGCAGGGGTGGGGGGGCTGCAGGGGTGGGGGGGCTGCAGGGGTGGGGGGGCTGCAGGGGTGGGGGGGCTGCAGGGGTGGGGGGGCTGCAGGGGTGGGGGGGCTGCAGGGGTGGGGGGGCTGCAGGGGTGGGGGGGCTGCAGGGGTGGGGGGGCTGCAGGGGTGGGGGGGCTGCAGGGGTGGGGGGGCTGCAGGGGTGGGGGGGCTGCAGGGGTGGGGGGGGGCTATGTGTGTGTGTCTGCACTGGGGACCAGAGAATGCAGTTTTTGGGTTGTACTTCTGCAATTGGATGATGATAAACTTGACCAAAATAATGTGGATGCCTGATGAGGGCAGGTACACGGGCGTGGTGTAATGAGAAAGGCCGTTTTGCAAATAGCTCATTCCAAAATACAGCAGCTTTTTTTTAAAAAAAAAACACTTGCAGAATTACCAAAAGAGATTAGAGCGCACAAAGGCAATTTTATTTTGCCAGTCTGAGATTTATTTGGGAGTCTGGAAACAGTGAGAAAGAAATCATCCCTGAGTCTGGTGATGTGTCAGTGCTGGCTCATATCCACACAAGGAAGCTGAGTAGGAGAATTCAAAAATCTGCAGTGAAATTGAATTCTTTAGTTTTTATGGGAAGTACGTTTGGATGAGTGGGGATGCAGGGCCATGGGAGAGAACTCAAAAAGCCCGCAGTTGAGGTGAACATGGAGCATTTTGGATAATGGCAGCGCAGCAGGGGCTGCAGCAGCTTCTTCAGACTTTTTAAAATCTAAGACTATAAAAATGTAACTTGTCTCTGCTGTGACCACCGTCTAGTTTTCATCTTTTACTGTATTGTTTTGCACTTTTTAAATTCACTGTAGCTCTGTGTAGGTGTGTTTCTGTCTCAGGTTTTTGTTTTGTCTGGTGTAGGAGTGGCATAGTCTTATGTTGTCTGTTATTTTTTTAATCTTGTGATGTGTAGGTAGCATTATGGTTTGGAGGAATGTTATCTCATTTTTTTACTGTGTACTATTTTCCATTCTGGCTTTAAATTACAATAAAGCATATTAAGTATAGGCTCTTTGTCCCATGTTGTCCCAAAAATACTAAACCCTCCCGACCTCTATTTTTCTTTAGTCTTTATGCCTGTCTTTTTATTGGCCTGATTGTTCAAGCTTCCACCACTAACCCTAGCAATGCATTCCAGGCACCTCCAATTTTTTTTAAAGTAAACAATTTATTCCTGAGGTCTACACTAAACTTTCCTCCCTTCACTTAGTACAGATGTCCTCTGGTGTTTGTTTCTCACATTCTGAGAAAAATGTGCTGGCTGTCCACCCTATCTATACTTGTCATAATCTTGTAGACCACTATTAAGTCACCTCGTCCTTGGCTTCAAAAAGTCCTCACTCTGCTAACCTTGCCTGGATTGGAAAATATATCTTGGTAAACCTCCTCTGCACTCTCTCCATAGCCTCCATATCGTCCTGTAATTAATTGAACACGATATTCCAAGTGTGCTCAACCAGAGATTTGGAGAGCTGCAACATTACCTCACAGCACCTGAAGTAAATCCCCCCCATTAATGAAGCCCAGCATACCATAGGCCTTGATTGCGCAACCACTGGCCAAACTATCCTGGCAACATTGAGAGATCTATAGATTTGGACCCCAAGGGCCCTCTGTTCTTCCACACTGTTAACTATCCTACCATTAACCATGTACTCTACCTTCAAGTTCGTATCACCTCACACTTATCCAGAATGACCTCCTTCTGCTACTTTTCCATCCAACTCTACATCCTGTCTTTATCCATTTGTAACTTAAGACAACCAATACTATCCACAACACCTCCAATCTTTGTGTCCTTGTCAACCCTACTGACCCATCCTTTGTTCAGGTCACTTACAATGAGCAGGGTTCCCAGAACAGATCTCTGCAGAACTCCACTGGTCACTCCTCCAGGCAAAATACTTCCTGTCCACTACTACTCTCTGCTTTCTACAGGCAAGCCAATTCTGAAACCACACAACTAATGTTCCATGGATTCCAAGCCTCATGACTTTCTGAATGAGTCTCCCATGGGGCGGGGTCTTGTCAGATGCCTTACTAAAATCCATGCACTCCACCCTCCCTTCATCAATTTCTTATTCCACCTCAAAACCTTTAAGTTAGGAACAACCTTTCCCTCAAAGCCATTGCTAACTATCCCTGAGAAGTCTACTACCTCAAATGCTCGTAAATCCTGTCCTTCAGAATTCTCCAATAGTTTGCTCACCACTGATGGAAGACTCACCAATCTATCATTCCCAGGATTCTCCTTATTATCTTTTTAAACAAGGATAGGCTTTCTCCAATTTCCACCTCTTTATGGTCACGGAGGATGCAAAGATCATTGACAATGCCATAACAATCTGCGATATCTCGTCCAGTCCTGCGTTTTTAACAAGATCCAGCACTTCCTCTTTCTTGATCTCGACATGGTCCAGCACACAGCTTGTTCTATTTGACATTACCATGACCAAGGTCCTTTTTGAATACTGAAGTAAAGTGTTCTTTTAGGACCTCCCCAACTTCCTCTGCCTCCAGGCACATGTTACCTCCTTAATCCTACTTGCCAAGGCCTTCTCATGCCCCCTTCAGCCTCTCCTAAATCCTTTCTGGCTGATAATCCTCACAGGCCTTTCATGTTTTTGGTCCCTAAGTTTAATGTCTGCTTCCTTCTTCCTCTAATGAGCTGCCGCACCTCTTTTGTCTGCCATGGTTCTCTTTTCCTCCCATCTTTTTCCTGTCTCAGTAGGACAAATCTATGCAGAACTCTGTGCAACTAGTCTCAAAACATTCTCCACATTCATTTGCTGCTTTCTTTGAATATCTGTTCACAATTTATGCTCCCATGTTCCTTCTTCATCCCTTCATAATTAGCCCTTCCCCAATTAAGCCACCCCCATTTTGTCTGCTGCCTTTATCCTTGTCCATAGCTATGCTAAAGTTCAGGGAGTGGTCACTATCACCAAAATGCTCCCTCACTGAGTTGTCTGTCACCTGACCCCGGTTCATTATCCAGTATAGCTTCCTCTAGTTGGCTGGTGCACATACTGCATCAGTAATCCTTATTCAATGCATCTGATTAAAAGGAGTCCCACACAAGCTTGGGGAGCATTGCCTCATGTTCCACTTGAGTGCAGTTAACCTTCAGGACTACGTTGAATTCTCCATCTTTGTATAACTCGCTTTCTTTATATCAAAACTGGCCATTTCTACCACAAGTCATTTGGCTCGGTTTATTCCCTCTCTGTACAGCTTGGCCTGCTGGGCACGTTCTACGGCCTTGCTGTTATCAATATATAACAAATAGAGTAATAAACCTCACAGCCCAGTTCACCCATTTCAATAGATGACTCATTCCCATGGCAGCCCTGGTCTCATTTATCAGAGATGTTCCCTGTGTCCCTCCATTACCTCTGCAAATTGTGCACTTTTTGTCCAGAGATGCTGCTTTACCCTGCTGACTTTCCAGCATTTCCTTTGCTTTTTGTGTTGTTAAAAGATATGTATCACATTGAAGATGTTAGGTTTTGTCAAGCTGGCATCTTTACTTAAGCAGAAAGACTTGGTTTTTATGCTCGAGAATGCAATCCTCTGGTTTAATTTTTAACTACCAAATTTTGAAGAAATCTGTAGTTATTGACTTTTTCCTCAAAGCTTGGGTCATTTTGGTTGTGGGAAGGGATGTAAATCAACTTGTTGCTGGTATAATCCTTGTGGAATTTGGCAGCTCTGCTTATTCTCATAGTTAAATCTATGCAAGAGTAGTTCTTGTATCAGCAAATTCCAGATTTCTTTTTGTTTGTACCTAACCAGTAACTTCTGTCTGTAGTTCAGAACAATGAGCCTTATTAGGGCATTTTTTTTTGTTTGACCTAGCTAAGCAACAGGATCAGCTGTTTGATACATGTACAGTATTTCTGTTCTAAACTGATGTTGGCAAAGCAGTAGATTAGATCTTGTTATGTAAGACCCTTTAAGTAGTCTGTAAAATTCAATATTGTAATTGTACTTTTAAAAAATTGCATGGAATTCGCTGTAAATTTATTTCTACCCTTTAAAAGTACTCCACTTTTATTTTTGTCTTTAATATTTACATCCCTGTGTGTTTACTAGAATTAAAGATTTTAATGTTAAAATGTTTTTGCTGGGAACCTTCTCCAGCATATTTGTGTATTGCACGTCCCCAGCATCTGCAAACTTTATTGTTTAACTTGGTACACAGTGAATGTAGAATTTCATAAAACGTTTAATAAAATGTCACATGAATATTTGTGACAATAGAAGAATGACAGGTGACTTGTTGAAATATAAAAGTTCTGAGAAGGACTGAGAAAATAAGGGGCAAAATTTTCTGCTGGCTAGAATAAAAAATATTGGCCTGTGAATGTTCCATTATTAAATATTAATTCAGGGCAGATGCTGGGATCTTGGTAAAAGGCTAAATTTGATAAATAGAAGACCACACATCTCTTGAACCTTCCTCTTTTTTTTTGTCCTCTTTCTATAAAGATACTCCCTGATTTGCGACCTACTTGACTTGCGTCCATCCGCACATGCGACAGGATTTTTTTTTAAATAAGAAAAAATCCAGAAAAATTACGCGGTTTATGCTGTATTTGACAAACTACAACAGAAATACAGGGCATGCAAGAGCCAAAATATGTGTACTTACCTTGTTATTTGGTGTCCCAGGGATCATGGGCTTAGCGCAGCCATCTTGATTCCTGTGCGCATGCACTAGTTTTTGATTGGCACATGCACATTGGGTTCACGTATTGGAATTCGGTTCGCACATGCGCGAGAGTTAAGGCACAAATTCAATATCATTAGGGCGGTAATATTTATACACAGGGACAAGAATGTGGAATTTCCTGCTGAGGTCCCATGAAGCAAATTTCAAAAGTTCATTGGATACAAGGAAATTATTGGGGAAGTTCACTTGCATCTGGATACACGTCTGTATCAGTACTCCTTATCATCTTAAATTTCCCATGTCTATACACAGACAATTGAATTTATTTTCACTATTGTGTTTGTTTTACTCGATCTATCTACAAAAAGAACATTATCAGTTTTGTGGCTCTGAAGAATTTAATTCTGCTATGATTTTTGGAAAAAATCTTTCCAAAAGTATGAACAAATTCCATAAATACCTTTTATTGAAGTTGTTTAGCTGGGACGTGTATGGATTTTCAAACTGAGCATAAACATAATGCACAGCAGAAGTATAAAGATAACTAAGTTTTATGGTTCTATTAGAACCATGAACTGCTACAGCACAGAAATGGGCCCTTTTGGCCATTCTAGTCTGTGCCAAAACATTTTTTTAATCCTAGTCTCACTGACCTGCACCCAGTCTATAGCTATCCATATCTCTCCCATCCATGTACCTGTCCAATTGCTTCTTAAATATTAAATTTGAGCCGGCATTCACTACCTCAGCTGGAAGTTCGTTCCACACTCCCACCACTCTGTGTGAAGAAGTTCCCCAACAGATTCCCCCTTTCACTCTTAACCCATGACCTCTGGTTTGTATCTCACCTACCCTCTAGAAAATGCCTACCTACCTTTACTCTATCTATCCCCTCATAATTTTAAATCTCCCCTCATTCTACTCTCCAGGGAATAAAGTCAAGCAACATCCTAATACATCTTCTCTGCACTGTTTCTTTCTTATTGATATCTTTCCTGTAGTTAGGTGACCCAAAACTGCACACAATACGGTACTCCAAATATGGCCTCACCAATGTCTTATACAATTTTATCATAACATCCCAGCTCCTGTACTCAATACAGGTACACAGTCCTTTATTTGGACTTCTAAAATCTGGAAATCTCCAAAATCCGGTAAGTGGGGAGAGAGATGGCAGTGCAAGTCGGGATGGTGAGTGGGGGGGAGACCGGCATCACGAGTTGGGCAGGTGAGGGGGGGGAGACCGGCAGCGCGAGTCGGGGAGGTGGGGGGGGGGGGGGACGACACCATGACTGGAGGGGGGAGTGAATGTGGCAGCACAATTCGGTGGGCTTGTATTCTGGCTTTCCAAAATCTGAAATTCAGAACACACCGTCCCCCAAGGGTTCCAGATAAAGGATTGTGTACCTATACTTTGATTTATGAAGGCCAATATTCCAAAAGCTCTCTTTACAGCCCTAATCACCTGTGACTCCACTTTCAAGAATGGTGTATCTGTCTTCCCAAATCTCTCTGTTCCACCGCACTCCTCAGTGCCCGACCATCCACTGTGTCTGTCCTTGGTTTGTCCTTCCAAACTGCAACACCTCACACTTGTCTGCATTAAATTCCATTTTTCCAGCAGGTCCAGATCCCTCTGCAAGCTTTGAAAACCTTTGCTGTTCACAACGCCTCCAATCTTAGTGTCATCTGTAAATTTGATGATCCAATTTCCCACATAATCATCCAGATCATTGATATAGATGACAAACAACAGTGGTCTCAACACTGATGCGTGAGGCACAGCACTAGTCATTGGCCTCCAGTCTGAGAAGCAATCGTCCGCCACTACTCTGGCTTCTCCCATCCAGTCATTGTCAAATCCAGTTCACCATAAATACCTAGCATCTGAACCTTCCTGAAGAAAGACCTCTTGCAAGACTAAAATGACATCATTTAGCCTGATAAATAACTACCCAATTGTTTCATAAGATCCCAAAAGTATGAGTTTACTGCACTCGTAACATCTAAAATAAAGTTGTTCAAGTTGTGTTAATCATCCTGGAAGTCTGACTCCTGCTTGAGCATTGGGTTTTGGAACACAGAAATGCAAAACTGTGTTCCCCTCGAAAATTGTTTACAACTTAAGAAGTATAACGCTTTCCTTTGGGAACCATGCTTAAATTCCATAGGAACACAATTATAGTGTGAACAACTGTGCCTCACTGCCCTACCTTCCCCATCTGCAACACGGTGGGGGGGGTCCATACCATTCTAACCAGGAAAGTCAAGTCAAAGAAAACAGCCTGAGCACGGGGCACTGTGATGTGACAACCCATAAACCCCCCCCCCCCCATAGATGTTTCATATCTTTGTTGTAAATGTTCCTGAAAATGTTCTGTGTAACTGGTTAAGTGTTAAATCTTGAGGGTGTAAGGAAGAAGAGGGAAGGGCACAGAAAAAGCTTGAGCTCTACAGAAAATCTTGTATAGAATTGATGATTGTAAATTGTAATTAATTTTGATAATTTTGAGTTTAAGTTTGGAAAATCGAAAGAAAGTTGTGCTGATCATTTGTTTTAATACCACAGCGGGAATGTATCTCCATCCACGTTGGCCAGGCTGGTGTCCAGATGGGCAATGCCTGCTGGGAGCTCTACTGCTTAGAGCATGGTATCCAGCCTGATGGACAGATGCCGAGTGACAAGACCATTGGAGGTGGAGATGACTCCTTCAACACCTTCTTCAGCGAGACTGGAGCAGGGAAGCACGTCCCTCGAGCTGTTTTTGTTGATCTAGAACCGACTGTGATTGGTAAGTTCTGCCAGGGAGTTGTTATAGATCTCCTGTTAATGAAGCCTTTCGGGAGAAAATTTCCACATTTTATTGCTGCAATTCTGTGTGGTTTGAAAAAGGAAAAACATATTTGCTCTTGTGCATTCTAGATGAGGTTCGCCATGGTACCTATCGGCAGTTATTCCACCCCGAGCAGCTCATAACAGGGAAGGAGGATGCTGCAAATAATTATGCTCGTGGGCATTATACTATTGGCAAGGAGCTGATTGACTTGGTCCTTGACAAAGTCCGTAAACTGGTAAGATTCTTGCATGACGTCCATTAAAACAAGGGCAGTTGACAGTAATTGGTTCATGGTTTAATGAAATATCATCTATTTTCATATATTTTTTAGAGGACCTGATGGTACATTCGACTATGATGGCGGCTTCAGAGATTGCCCTTCACATCCAAAAACCTGTGTTTCAATCCTGACCAGGCCTGAACAGGGAGTGGATAACTAAAAGATCACATCTCCTTGATGCGTGTTAAGAGCCACAAGTGAAATGCCTTCTTATAGTTTCCAAACTAAGTGCTGGTAAACATCTGTCCACAGCTCTTAAGGTACCCCTGTATTGGATGGTGTGAAGGTGTAGATCATTTAACTGGCACCTTAAAATACACAAAAATAAAATAGTCCAGGATCAAGAAATATCAATTGCAGAATATATGAAAGTTTTGTAGATTAATAGAACGTTCAGGGGCCCATAAAAAGTGAAATTCCATTGCTTATTTTGTTTTTCTGCTGAGAATTCTATTGGTAATTTGTGGAAGAAGTTATTTTAGTTTTGTATTTGATGACAACGGTATCACTTCAATCCCAGCAGCATTCAAAGTAATCAGGAACAATTAAACCCATGACTGTACATTGCAAATTAAGAAGGAGCAGGTACAGGGGATCGTGAAGATTTTTTTTAAAAAGCAATACCAAAGTACAAGTTGACAAGGAATGGCCCAAGTAGCAATACATTTAACTTTGAATCGATAATTGGTGTGGTTGTTTGAAACATTTTGGATTTTTAAAAATAAAATACTCAAAATGGGCACAAATGGGTTCAGCGAAGATTAAATGATTCATGGACTTGGTGAATCAAAGAAAAATTGTTAATATTGGAATAAATGCAGATTTTCCTAGCTATATCTTATAGCTGTATGGTAATGCCCTCCATTTTCTCTCCTGTCACAGGCTGACCAGTGCATAGGCCTCCAGGGTTTCCTCATTTTCCACAGCTTTGGTGGAGGCACTGGATCTGGTTTCACCTCCCTGCTGATGGAGCGTCTCTCTGTAGATTACGGCAAAAAGTCCAAGTTGGAGTTTGCCATCTACCCTGCTCCTCAGATCTCCACTGCAGTGGTTGAACCCTACAACTCCATCCTGACCACCCACACCACACTCGAGCATTCAGACTGCGCCTTCATGGTAGACAATGAAGCCATCTACGACATCTGCCGCAGAAACCTGGACATCGAGCGTCCAACTTACACCAATTTGAATCGACTAATTGGTCAGATTGTGTCCTCTATTACAGTGTCCCTACGCTTTGATGGCGCTTTGAATGTTGATCTGACAGAGTTCCAGACCAACTTGGTCCCATACCCGCGTATCCACTTCCCTCTGGCTACCTATGCTCCTGTGATCTCGGCCGAGAAGGCCTACCATGAACAGCTATCTGTGTCTGAAATCACCAATGCCTGCTTTGAACCAGCCAACCAGATGGTTAAGTGTGACCCTCGCCATGGCAAGTACATGGCCTGTTGTCTGCTTTACCGAGGTGATGTGGTTCCAAAAGATGTCAATGCTGCCATCGCTGCCATTAAGACCAAACGCAGCATCCAGTTTGTTGACTGGTGTCCGACTGGGTTCAAGGTTGGCATCAACTACCAGCCTCCCACTGTGGTGCCCGGTGGGGACCTGGCCAAGGTGCAGCGTGCTATGTGTATGCTGAGCAACACCACCGCCATCGCCGAGGCCTGGGCCCGTCTTAATCATAAGTTTGACCTGATGTACGCCAAGCGCGCCTTTGTGCATTGGTACGTGGGGGAGGGGATGGAGGAGGGGGAGTTCTCCGAGGCCCGCGAAGACATGGCAGCCTTGGAGAAGGATTATGAAGAGGTGGGTGCGGATAGTGTTGACGAACAAGGTGAAGAAGAGGAGGAATATTAGATGATCTGAAACATTCCTAACTGCTGAGGTTAATATGTTGGTTGATTCAAGGGAAGGAGATTTGATTCCTAGTATTTTTTCCTGTCAAGTGTAAATTATACTCATTAAAATTCTGCTTTTGTAGTAAGTTTGCTGAATATTGCAATTATAAGAAAATGTAAAGGGCAGTGGGCAAATAATAAACCTTCGTGTATCAGACAAGGATTGATTATTTATTTCAACCATAGCAAAACATAGTTGTATACCATAAACAGTGGAAATAAATATTCCTGTTTAATTCACGCCCATGTCATGCATTGAGACCTTTGACGTCAAATAATTTGAAGTTTGGACTTGCAAAGGTATACTGTTGCAGGTAATTGGACCTGTTTGTCCAAATTGCTTGTGATGACAAAGCTGCCCTCATTTATCACTACCACCCCTTGCCAGGCCACACTGCTAACATCCTAAATCCAAAATATGGTTACGAGCATTTCAGTGGAAAGAATTTTGTCCTTGTTTTTGGGTCAGGGGACCTTTACCCAGACTAAAGTTGGAATCAAAATTTATTGTCATGAACATGTCACATAATTTGTTGTTTTGCGGCAAAGTAAGGCAGTGTCAGAAGGGAACACTAAGTGTTCATCTTCTTGTACTTCCCTCCTGATGGTAGCAGAATGAATGTGGGTGCTATTGTTATAACAGCACCAGCGATCAAGACCGGGGTTTGAATCCCGTGCCATCTAAGGAGTTTGTATGTTCTCCCTGTGCATGGGATTTCCCTGGAAGCTCTGGTTTCCTCCCACTGTTTGAAACGTACCGGGGGTTGTTGGTTAATTGGGCAGCATGGGCTCATGGGCTGAAATGTCCTGTTACCAAGCTGTAAGAGGGCATGGCCTGGGTAGTGAGGGCTCTTGAGGATAGAGACTGATTTATTAAGTCGTCATGCTTATTGTCATCTGATTGTACAAGTACAACTGATGGAACAGCATTCTCCAGTCCTCAAAGCAAAAGACGCAGACTCACAACCAGACATAACACACACACAGACAAACAATACACATAAATAAATATTGTGTACAAATGAGAATGAGAGTCTCTGATGGTCACTATGAGCAGTTCCTTTGGTCATTCAGCGGTCTCACTACCCGTGGGAAGAAGCTGTTCCTCAACACCCACTCTGATACTCCTGCATCTCTTCTGCCAATTGTAAATGCCCTCATTAGAGTTGGAGTATCTGAAAGTCGTTATTTGATTCATCTATATAATTTATACAATTTAATTTTGTATAGAGGGAGGGGTTGGATTATTAGGGGTTTTTTTCTCCTTTTTTTTCTTAGATAAACTTGGTAAAGATGGGTTTAACTTTGGATCATTAAGGTTGATCCTATCGCAGGATGAAAATGCCTGAAAAGTATAACATCTTTTGTTAATATAAGGGATTCTTAATTATCTCTTATCTATTTTCTATTCAACATTAATTTTGGCCATATTATGAGAAATGGGGTAACAACTCAGAATTCAATGTTTTGAATGGGATAAGTAAATAATTACGGTTATACTTCTGGTTTACAATTTTTGTGTGATATGTATATGATATGATTTATGTTACTAATTAGAGAACCATGTATAAAGGGTTTTGCTATTAAACTCAATAAAAAATATTTTAAAAAGGAAAGAAGAGAGTGAAGGCTAGTGCAAAGAAAACCCAAAGGGTCCTTTGCAAAGTAGATTGGATGGGCTGAATGGCCTGCTCTGATGTCTCTTGGTCCTTTGGAACATTGACCATTTCTACCCCAACTAACCTGCTGAAGATTCCAGCTTTTTTTGTGTATCTTAGAAGAGAATCTATTGATCAAGTTCTCTCTCTGGATGCCTCATCTCCCAGATTTTGGCAACAGTGGATCGATGGTTTGCCTGGAACTACAATACCCACAATGCTTCCAAAAGCGGCGCATGCGCAGACAGTATCGACGCAAGCGGGGACGAGGCTGAAGGACAATGGCCCCTTTTTTTGCGTCTGCGCATGCGTAGTTATTGCGATTGTTGCCACTGAGACCGACATGCGCGCCTGCAACGCTACGCATGCGCAGCGGATGGTGAAGGTTTTGGCGGGATAGCGCAGCGGCAGCACATGCGCGGGGAAGGGAATCGAATTTCATCATGGTATGGCGGCCACAACACCCCTCCACTGTGCCTGGACCTCCCGCCCCTCCACTCCACTCCTCCTCCGGGTCCATATCCACACCCCTCCACCGGGGCCAGACCCCCAACCCCATTCCCCCACTGAGGCCAGACCCCCACCCCTCCTCTGGGGCTGGACCCCCCATGCCTCCATCCCCCTCCACCGAGGCTGGACCCCCCACCCCTACATCGTGTCCACACCCACACCCCCACCCCCACCGAGGCTGGACCCCCCACCCCCACATCGTGTCCACACCCCCACCCCTACATCGTGTCCACACCCCCACCCCCACCGAGGCTGGACCCCCCACCCCTACATCGTGTCCACACCCACACCCCCACCCCCACCGAGGCTGGACCCCCCCACCCCTACATCGTGTCCACACCCACACCCCCACCCCCACCGAGGCTGGACCCCCCCACCCCTACATCATGTCCACACCCCCACCCCTACATCGTGTCCACACCCCCACCCCTACATCGTGTCCACACCCCCACCCCCACCGAGGCTGGACCCCCCACCCCCACATCGTGTCCACACCCCCACCCCCACCAAGGCTGGACACCCCCTCCACTGCAGACAGACCCCCTCCTCCCACTGCACGATGCATGGCAATTCTCCCAGAGGCAGCTTCCAACAACCCATCCCCCTACTATTTCCCCTTCTATTTGCGTGACCCACCCTTAATCCAGCCCCTCCAACTGCTGGTGAGCCATCTCCCTCCTACAGACAGAAACCCGTCCCTCTCTATGCCAGCCCATCCTGTCAGCATCTCATTCCCCTCCTACCTTAAAGTATTTTTCCCCCACTCCCAACAATCCATTCCTCTCCATGCCAACCCCCTTTCACTTTCAGCAAAATGTCCCCCTCATATTTGCTGCTCCAACCATTCAGCACCCTAACTGTAATATCTTTTCCCCAATACCAGCTACCTGCAACCCACCCCACTGACAGCCGGCAACTTGTGCCCCCGTAACTAACCGTTCACACTGGCAGCATCCCACCCCTTCCATGCAAGACCTCTCCAACTGTCTTCAACCCATCCCCATCCAACCCCAAAACCTTATTTTTGGCAGCAAACCATTCCCCATACCAGCTCAGTAATATCCTTTTCCAAATACAACATCCCATCTCATTCTGCCAACAACTTATTCACCAGTCCAACCTTATTGCTACATTATTAGCACCCCATCTCACCCTACTCGGTCTCTCCCTCTGCCAACACCCACTCACAAAACACCTCCGTCCAGCCCAGTATCTCACCCACATCCAGCAAAGCCAGTGATCCATCACTGACCCACTGCTAGAAACCCACCCCCAGTGGGAGTCCATTTTCAGAATTCATCCTCTGCAGCAGAAAATACTGGGGAGGGAGAAGTGTTGCTTTGTGGTCAGTCTATTGATTATAAATATCAGCCCAAGGAGTTTTTATTTCAATACAGTTTTTTATAAAAGCCCCTGGTATCTGGAATTCAAGCAACCGGCAGAAAAAATTGAGGAATTGAGCTCTGGAACGTGGCAATTTTTGCAAGCTTCTCCAAGCAGATCCTCTCCTGACATTCATTTAACTTTGCACGACCAGGAACCTTATTCAAACAGCTGCTACGAGCAAAGCACTCCGCTGGCTGAATACTTGCTCCCATCTTCACCAACGGTTTGTTTTACTTCAGGGACCATTTATTTTTACAATTGTAAACATTTTAACCTATTATTATTTATTTTAATTATTAAAATGTATTTTCCTCAATGTTTGAGCTTGAGCTGCTGGTTGCTTGATTTCCGGATACCAGGAGTTTTACTGGAATTAGAATTTACCACCACTCTCAGAGTAAAGGCTCAAGGTCCATTACCCAGATCTTCTCCATGGCTGATAGGAATTAAGTCATACAATATAAAGGTTGACTTGCCTGGATAGCATGCAAAGCAAGGCCCGTCACTGTATCTCGGTACATATGACGATTATTTTATTTTATTTAATTCTTGCCAAAGCATTGCCATTCCACTCAAGAAGCCCATACATTTATTCTTTGCACCCGACGAGTCCCACTATGTTGCATTCTTACACTGCTTACCTTGTTTTAATGTAACTTTAAAATCAGCGAGTGCCCTCTGAGAGCATCTCCTGCTCTCTGCATGCTACATGTTCTCTCTCACAAAGCTTGGTAGTCTGCCGTCCCTGTAAATCCTGTGACAAATTGAACTTGTGGGATCTCCAGCACTCGAGGTCTTTCTGCTCACTTTGCTTCAAGATTACAATATGTTCTTACTGGGATTGGTCACACTGAGTTCAAATTAGGAGAGATATCTTTGAAGGTGCCTTTCCTATCAGCCATTAAGATCCTCAGCATCAATTGAGGGTCTTGACAGTGGACATTGAGACTTTAAATATATATAATTTTTAAATTAAATTTTGACATACAAAATGGCCATTTTGTCCCACAAGCCCTTGCTGCCCAATTACTCACAATTAACCTGCACCTCTGGTACTTTTTGAAGAGTGGGAGGAAACCAGAGTCCCCAGGGAAACCCACTTGGTCACAGGGAGAACATACAAACTCCTTACAGACAGCATGGGGGTTCAAACCCCAGTCCCAATTGCTAACGCTGTAAAGGCTATGCCAATCATGCCGCCCCTTGTAGAATGCTGTTAATTTCCAATTCTAGTAAAACCCCTAGTATCCAGAATTCAATCAACCAGCAAAAAAAGTTGAAAATAATTTTTTTAAATTAGGGTAGCATGGTTAACGTAGCGGTTAGTGCAACATTGCCACAGTGCCAGCGATTGGAACCGGGGTTCAAATCTGGCGGTGTCTGTAAGGAATTTGTACATTACCCATGTCTGGGGGGGTTCCGATTTCCTCCCACCATTTGAAATGTACCAGAGTGTTGTAAGTTAATTGGGTGTAATTGCGCGTCATGGGCTGAAAGGGCCTGTTACCGTGCTGTATATCTAAATTTTTAAAAAAGAATAAAATAGGTAAAAACTAAGTGTTTACAATTGTGAAAATAAATGTTCTCTGAAGTTACACATGAACCTTTGGTGAAGACGGGAGCAAATATTCAGCCAGTGGAGGGCCTTGGATGTGTTTTGCTCCTAGCAGCTACTTAAATAAAATTGTGTGAAACAGCGATGGTGTCGCCCAGGGTGAAGAGCTGGTTGATGCCACTGGCTACTGGGGTGACTCTCATAAAGTGTGTCCTTATCCCTGCTTAGTAAGAGTCACCCTGGTCAAAAGCTTTCTCTGTAAACTAGGGGAAAGGGGGGTTAATTATCTATAATGTTATTGTTCATCTTTTGGGCGGCTCCAAGGAGGGGGAGGAACCTGCAGATGCAGCAATGGTTAAATGTTTTCAAAGAATGTGATTGAAAATAAAGAAAAATGATTTAAGGTTTATATATTCATGCAAGTGAAGTTTGTTCAGTGTAAGTACAGTCTAGTATTTTTGTCTTTTAAACTTTATTCTGAATGAAAGTAGATTAGACATTGTCAGGAGTAAGTCTCAATCAACCAGAAAATATACTTATCCAGAATCTACGAATCCCCATAGGATACCAGAGGTTTTTATTGTACATTTATAATAAATTGAGATTGCTTTGACTTGCTTTTACAATCACAACCTGACCTGTATTTAAATAATTTGGAATTTGTAACTCATTGTCACAGCATGAATGTATCTCCATCCACATTGGCCAGGCTGGTGTCCAGATTGGAAATGCCTGCTGGGAGTTATACTGTTTAGAACATGGTATCCAGCCTGATGGATTTATGCCCAGGGATTGGACCTACAGAGCTGCCGATAATTCCTACAATACTTTCTTCTCTGAGTCGGGTGTTGGAAAGCTTGTCCCGAGAGCTCTATTCATCGACTTAGAACCCACTGTAGTTGGTAAGTCTAATGTAATCTGTTTCTATCTCAATTTTATCTCGTTTAGAATTTAAATGGCAAAAGGAATTTTGAATATTGGTAACACTGCTTCCAAGCAACAGATACTATCTTCCATAAAATGTCTATTGATGACTGTGTGCATGCAGACAGGCACACACAAAATATTCTAAAGTGATCAAAGGTGTGGAGCAGTCGCATGGTCAAAGGGGCTTGTCACGGAAAGCCAACATGCAGATGGAACAGACAACCAGGAAGGCAAATGGCATTTATTTCAAGAAGATCTGAACACATGAATACTATTTCCAAATCCTCATTTTAGTTAGTTATGGGATCATGAAGTATTATGGTGTTATTTTCCTGATTTTCAGTTGTTGCATTTGGATATTGCATTGAGAAAAGTTTATCTTCAAGAACAAAGTTGTAAATGTTAAAATTTTGCAAGATTGGAGATCACAGGGAGGTAGGATCGTAATGAGAGCTTTTTAGCACATGGGTCTTCATAGAGTTGGGGTGTTATGGTGAAGTTGTTTAAGACACTGGTGAGTCCAAATTTGGAGTATTGTGTACAGTTTTGGTCACTTACTTTTAGGAAAGATACCAATAAGAATGAAAGAGGGCATAGGAGATTTACAAGGATGTTGCTGAGACTTGAGGACCTGAGTTACAGAGAGGGGTTCAGGTTAGGAGTGAAATACGAGAGGCTGCAGATGCTGTGATTGTAGTACACACACCAAAATGCTGGAGGAACTCAGCCGGTTTATTCAGCGGAATCAAAGCTATATCGCTGACGTTTCGGGCCTGAGCCTTTCCTCAAGGCGAAAGCAGAAAAGGAAGAAGCGGGATATATTAGAAAGTCCCAGAATTCAAACAAAAGGGGAGGAATCCAGACCAACAAAAGGTGTTAATTGGATGTGATAAGGGACAAAGTAAGAATTTATCATGTAAGACAAAAGGGGGGGGGGGGTTAACAAAAGCCAGAGAAATCAATATTAATATCATCCACATTAGATAGACTGAGACCACCTGTACATTTGGAGGAACAACACCTCATCTTCCGACTGGGAATCCTCCAACTGGATGGCATTAATATTGACTTCTTTGGCTTTCATTAAACACCACCCCCCCCCCGACCCTTTTCTTCCCATGTCAACTCTCCTTTCCCTGTCATCTTTTGCACAGACATGATCAATTCTACCTTTTCCCTTATCATATCCATTTAACACCCTTTGTTGGTTCCTCCCCCACTGTTTGAATTCTGAGACTTTCTGATGTATCCCGCTTCTGCCTTGTCTGATTTTGCCTTGAAGAAGGGTCCAGGCCCAAAACGTCAGCGATAGATCTTTTTCTCCGAGACGCTGAATAGACCGGCTGAGTTCCTTCAGCATTTCAGTGTAAACAGGTTATGGCTTTATTTCCTGGAGTGTCAGTGATTGAGGGGAGATTTGATAGAGGTATACAAAAGGGAACAGAAAGAGTAAATACAAGTCGGCTTTTTCCACTGAGGTTGTGTGAGACAAGAACTTGAGGACATGGGTTAAGGATGAAAAGTGAAATATTTAAGGGGAAATTTAGGGGGAATTTCTTCCCTCAGGGAGTGGTGAGAGCATGCATCGAGCTGGTAGTGAAAGTGGTGGATGTGGGTTTGATTTCAACATTTAAGATAAATTTAGTCAGATACATAATGGGAAGGGTATGGAGAGTTATGGTCCAGTTGCAGGTCAGTGGGTCTGGACCGAATAATAGTTTGGCATGGGCTAGATGGGCAGAAGGGCTTATTTCTGTGCTGTAGTGTTCTATGGTTCTAAAGAGGCCATCGTGCCTCTTCCCCATATCTTAGCCTTCGCTACATAACCCTACAAATTATTTCTCTTCAAGTACACGTCCGGTTGAAAAATTGTTTCTGAAAATTACTATGGCGTTTGATTCCACTATTCTTCCAAATTCAATAACTACAAGGTGTCTTACATTGGTGTTCTATACCTAATTTTCAAGCCTGCACTTTGCTTTCCATTTATTACTGAGTGTGCATTAGGCCAGCTACTGCCGCAAAACAACGAATTTCGTGACCTGTTCAGGACAATTAATTCTGATTCTAGTTGAGGTCACCAGCCTGGTGGACTCACAGCAATGATAGCATCAGTCGCAATGTGGCATCCTCTTGTTACAATGCAAAAAGAGGCCATTCAGGCCATTGCCTATTTGCCGGCCCCCTGGTAAAGCAATCATCAGTTTCTTTTCCCAATTTATCCTCATAAAAGATTGTCTCTTAAAATCCCTATTTAACTCCCCTATGAAAGCCATGCTTAATTCTGTTTCCTGCAAACCTACAGCCAGTTACTTTCAGAGCATAACTCCACACACAGAAAAGAGACTCTCTCCAGACCTGTATTTTATATTCGACATTTTCATTTTCAGTTTTTTGGTGAACACGATAAAATTGACTAAAGATTATCGGGGTTGTTCTGAATGAGTCCCATGGAGACAGACCAGAAAATGCTTCCAGCATCTCCCGTAACATGGCACCTGACGACTTATTATTCCTCATTCCAGATGAGGTTCGTACCGGTACCTACCGCCAGCTGTTCCACCCAGAACAGCTCATCACAGGCAAGGAAGACGCTGCCAACAATTATGCCCGTGGGCACTACACCATTGGCAGAGAGATTGTCGATCTAGTTCTGGATAGAATACGCAAACTGGTGAGAGTCTTTTTAATGGGACATAGAAGCCAAAATCTTTGCTTCTCAGCCAATTACGTTCAGTAAAAACATGGTAATCTGTCATCTCAGGAGGTGCTGGATCAGCAGATTTTCTATTCTCTTGGATGTAAATCATTATACCTCAGCACACGGAGATGTTGGTGAGGGAATGCTGCTCATTCCAGGCTGCAGGAGTACTTGCTGAGGGACACACCGAGGCTTGGTGCAGCCAACGTGAAGGCCCTATGGGGAAGGACCACAGTCTCGAGCCCTCCCATTACCGGGGCCGAGGGAAGCCCCTCAATCAACAGCAGGGGGGCGGGGGAGGGGGGGGAGAAATGACAAGGTGCAGCAGGGGTGGTAATGGGGTATTGAGAGAATAAATTTTACAATGTACATTGACGAGAATGTATAGATATGACAGACATTATGGGTGTAAAAAGACTGTACGGTTTTCTTTTTTGTCAATTACTTATTTGAATAAAGTATATTTGGGGGAAAAAAAAGTCACGTAGGTAAAGATACATAACCAATGTTTTGTGCCTGAGCCTTTCATTGAGGTAGGTCTTGATGTAGGGTTCCGGACCGCAATGAACACAGTTCTGTTTCTGCCTCTTTGCTGCTCGATCCACATTTGCGATGGTCCAGGTCCCAGCATCTGCAGTCTCTTGTCTGCTGTTCTCGTACAAACCCCAAAAGTAGAGAAATGAAGAATATTCACGGAGGTGATGGCTATTATGGATGGTTCAGGAATCTCAACCTGGGATTTGGAATTGGGGCTAAAATAGAGACTATCAAATGTTTTTATTGCGAAAGGTCGCTCCTGCTGCAGCTGGATAAATTCATTTCCCCTACTTATTTTCCAGAGGCCTCAGGAATAGACAAATTAAACAAAACAAATTTCTTCAGTGATTATATTAGAATTATGATTATTTGGCACTTTTACCTCAAGGCATTCCAAAACTGTTTATGAAATATTTGTTTACGTGTAGTTGTAATTGAAACGATAGTTTGAAGTGAGTTTTTCAGAATTAATTCCATTTTGAAAGTGTAAAAAACTAATTAGATTCCTGATAATTATGGAAACTCAAATAATCTGCACACAGTCGTACTAATTGCATCCAAGCTCAGACATTTTCTAACAAGCATCATCATTTTAAAGCAATTTTTCCAGTGTGGGGGTGGGGGGGGCCCATGTTACTAACCCTAGTCCAGTGGTCGCTTCTGCTCAGAATGCTGTGATTGGTAAAAATCACTGAAATGCTGGAGGAACTCAGCAGGTCTTGCAGAGGTAGAGACATATCACCGGCGTTTCGTGCCTGAGCCCTTCTTCAAGGTGTGAGTAAATAGCAAGCAGGCGCCTGAATTAAAAAAAGGTCAGGTTGATAGGTGGGGGGTGGGGTAGCCTGCCGGCTTTTTGTGCGTACCTTGACAAAGGGCTGAAATGACCGTTATGTTTCTTTACCTCCTATGGACGCTGCGAGACCTGCTGAGTTCCTGCAGCATCTGTTTATTTACTCTGGTTTCAAGTACAGTTCTATATTTACTAGATTTGGCACAAAGGTGCGGTATTGGGAGAGCAAAACAAATGCTAGTGAGGCCACATATGATTTCTTATGTGGTCATAAAAGATTCCATGCCACTATTCTAAGAAGACCAGGGGATCTTCCTGTCCCTACTATTCGGGTATCTCAGTGATGATTGTGGGAATTTGATGTATGCAAATCAGCTGACATTTTCTCTTGGGTGGCACAGCAGTTAGCACAACGTTATTACAGCGCCAGCGACCCGGGTCCGATTCCCACAATGTCTGTAAGGTGTTTGTATGATCTCCCCATGTCTGTATGGGTTTCCTCCATGTACCTCGGTGTCCTCCCACCCTCTAAAACGTACTGAGGTCGTTGTTTACTTGGGTGTATTTTGGCAGTACGGGCTCTTGGAATGGAAGGGCCTGTTACCGTGCTGTATGTCTTAATTAAAATTACATGACAACCAATGGGGAGTTGGGGGGGGGGGGGGGCAAGAAAAAAATTACATTACAACCTTGTCTAACGTTCAAAAATACTGAATAAACTGTAATAAGTTTTAGGATGCCCTGGGGTCTAAAAAGCAATGAGAATGTTTTCTTTCCTAAAATAATAAAATATTAGATTTAGGTCTAAATTGTGTTTGGCTTCTGGAATTCCCATTTCAATTGCACTGTGGGAGTATTTTCACCAAGATTGCAATTGTTCAAAATGGCAATAACACAAGGACTGCATTGGCTGGGCCCTGCATTGAGAACACGGCATTCATTAACAGCTCCACCAGCAGCCATGCCTTCATCTCACCACCCTTTTCACCCTTCCATGAGCAATTGTCTGTGACCTTGACCCCCTGATTTGCTTTTCTCTCCCCACCCATCTACTCCTGCGACTGCAGAAGATTTAAGGATTTAAGATTTTTTAAGATTTAGACATACAGCCATTTCGGCCCATGACTCTGTGCCACCCACTTTACACCTCCCCCCCCGGTACATTTCAAAGATGCAAGATATGTCCCTCCGCATCCCCCCTTCATCTCCAACCTCGCAAATAGACTTTCAGAGTCAGATTTATTGTCAAAGTACCTACATGACATCACAGACAACCCTGAGATTCTTTTTCCTGTGGGGGAGGCAGAATTGCCACTTAGGACATAGAACACGACAGCGCAGTACAGACCCTTCAGCCCTCAATGTTGTGCCAACCCATATATTCCTTAAAAAAAAGTACTGAACCCTCCCTATCCCATAACCCTCTATTTTTCTTCCATCCAAGTGTCTCTTAAATTCCCCTACTATTTCAGCATCCCCCACCATCCCTGGCAAGACATTCCAGACACCCACAACTCTCTGTGTAAGAAACTAACCCCTGACATCGCCTGTAAATTTCCCTCTCTTCACTTTGTACACACATCCTCTTGCTATTCCTACACTGGGAAACAAGCACTGGCCGTCCACCCTATCCATGCCTCTCAAAATCTTATAGATCTCTATTAAGTCTCCTCTCATCCTTCTACGCTCCAAAGAGAAAAGTTCCAGCTCTGCTAACCTTGCCTTATAAGACGTTTTCCAATCTAGACAAAATCCTGGTAAATCTCCTCTGCCCCCTCTCCAGAGCTTCCTTCCTGTAATGAAGTGACCAGAACTGAACACAATTCTCTAAATGTGGTCTCACCAGAGATTTGTAGAGTTGCAACATGACCTCTCTACTCCTAAACTCAATCTCCCTATTAATGAATCCCAGCATCCCATAGACCTTCTTAACTATCCTATCAACCTGTGTAGCGACCTTTTTTAAACTTTATTTATTTGAAGAATCATTAATAGTAATACAAAATACATTCCATAAAGAAAATTTTATGTATATATTTTGAAAAAAAAAGAAAAAAACAAAAAAAAATCAAGTCCCCACCCCATCAGCCAACTCTCTTAAGGAGAGCTAAAAATATATAAACAGAAACTAAAAGCATATAATAAATCAAAATATATCTAAATGCATATATTCCAAATATGGTAACCACTTACTAACAAAAAAAGAAATATTGTCATGTAGATTATATGTAATTCTTTCCATAACTGTACAAACTTTCAATTCATTATGCCATCGCCTTATATTAATCACTATATTATCTTTCCATGTACTTGCTACACATTTTCGAGCTACAGACAATGCTAAATATATAAATGCAATTTAAAATTTATCCAACCCTAATCCCTTTAAAGGAATCATATAACCCATTAAAAAAATAGATGGATCTAATGGTAACTTAAAATTATATAATTTTTCCAAAATTACCTTAATTTCATCCCAGAATGGTTGTACATGCACACAAGACCAAAAAAAGTTCCAGTACACACACATCTAAAACAAGAATCCAATTAATAAAACCATATTTTTTCAATTTCTCTGGGGTTAAATACAACTGATGTAGAAAGTTATAATTAACCATTCGTCAATTTAGTAACACTATCATGACATGTATCTGCCCAATAGTCTTCAGGAAAAACAAAGGCTAAATCATTTTCCTATTTAAGCTTAGACTTCTCCCATTCCAACTTATCCATATTGTCTTGTAATACTTGGTGCATAACAGAAATATAATCCATTTTTGGTATAGAAGAAATCAAAGATTTGAATTCTGTCAATACAGGTAAAATCATCTCTCTACCATACATATTTTTCACCAAAGATCAAAATTGATAATAAACAAATAAAGAATTTTCAGCAATATCAAAATGCTCTTTCAAATGATTGAAAGAAACTGTCCTTCTACAAAACAATCCTGCAATGTTTTATAATCCAACTCTTATAATCCCAACTCTTTAAATGACTATTAAACATTGAAAAAGAAACAAGCTGATTATTATATAATGGAGTTAAAATTTACCTATTGATCCTAAAATCTTAATTTTTTTAATCCATAATTTTAATAAATGTTTTAATATCGGCATATTATATTCCCTCAGCAAATTTACATTCCATCGAAATATAAATTGATGCACTTCAATTTCAGAAATACAGGCCATCTCAACTTTAGCCCAACTCCGGGACTGGTCCAAATCCATCAATCTACTAATAAATTTCAACTGGGCTGCTTCATAATAATTTTGAAAATGAGGTAAATGAAGCCCACCTAGCGCATACTTCCAAGTAAGTTTATTTAATGCTACCCATGGTAGTTTACCTTTTCATAAAATTCTCTTGTAATTTTATTTAAATCCTGAGAAACTCTTTGAAAGAGAACATGATATTGATTGAAATAAATATTGAATACGAGGAAAAATATTCATCTTAATACAACTAACTCAACCAATTAAAATTAACGGAAGATCTTTCCACTTAATTAAATCTGCTTTAATTTTTTTAAATAATGGAACATAATTTAACGTATAAAGATTGATACTGAGTATTTACAATTATTCCTAAATATTTAATTTTATCAGACCATTTCAGTTTTATAATATTTTTATACTCTGAATAGTCTGACTGGTAAAATTTCACTCTTATCCCAGTTAACTTTACATCCAGATAATGTTCCATATTGTAATAAACATTCCCGCAAATGTGGCAATAATTGTTCTGGGTTAAATATATCAAAACATCATCTGTAAACAAATTAATCTTATACTCTTCATCCATAACTCTCATCCCTCTTATCTGTTCCTTCTGCCTTATTGTTTGAACTAACGGTTCAATAGCCAATGCAAACAGAGCTGGTGACAAGGGACAACCTTGTCAAGTTGAACGCGTCAAATTAAACGATGATGAAAGTTGACCATTTGTCACCATCCGAGCAGTCGGGTTCATATATAAAGCTTTAACCCAACCAATAAAAAAGGGCCAAATTTAAACTTCTCCAATACTTTAAATAAAAAATCCCATTCGACCCTATCAAAGTCTTTTTTCCGCATCAAGCGCAACCACCATTGGGTGGTTGGGCTGCTGTCGATATGCATTGACCAAACTAATCAATCGAAGAATATTATCTGAAGCATTTCTATTTTTAATAAAACCTGTTTGATCAACATGTATCAGTTTAGATAAATAATTAGCAAGTCGATTTGCTAACACCTTTGCAGGTGGGAGTTTTATAATCAACATTCAATAAAGTAATAGGTCTATACGAAGACATTTTAGAAACATAGAAACATAGAAGATAGGAGCAGGAGTAGGTCATTCGACCCTTCGAGCCTGCTCCGACATTCAACGAGATCATGGCTGATCTTAAAGTTCAGTACCCCGTCCCCGCCTTCTCTCCGTAACCTTTAATACCCTTATACTGAAGAAATAGATCTAATTCCCTCTTAAATAGATTTAATGAACCTGCCTCTACTGCCCTCTGTGGCAATGAATTCCACAGATTCACCACCCTCTGGGTAATGAAATTCCTCCTCATCTCGGTCCTAAATGGTTTGCCTATTATCCTCAAACCATGGCCCCGGGTTCTGGATTTTCCCATCCTTGGAAACATCCCATCTGCATCCATTCTGTCCAGTCCTGCCAGAATTTTATAGGTCTCTATGAGATCCCCCCTCAATCTTCTAAACTCCAGCGAGTACAATCCCAATTTGCACAATCTTTCCTCATAAGTCATTCCTGCCATTCCAGGTATCAGCCTGGTGAATCGCCTCTGCACTCCCTCCATTGCAATAACATCCTTCCTTAGATAAGGTGACCAAAACTGCACACAATACTCCAGGTGGGGTCTCACCAAGGCCCTGTACAGCTGTAGTAAGGTATCCTTGTTCCTAGACTCAAACCCTCTTGATATGAAGGCCAACATACCATTTGCCTTTTTAACCGCCTGCTGTACCTGCATGCTTGCCTTCAGAGACTGGTGTACAAGTACCCCTAGGTCTCTCTGCACTTCCCCATCTCTTAATCTATTGCCATTTAAATAGTAATCTGCCCTCCGGTTTGTATTACCAAAGTGGATAACCTCACATTTATCCACATTGTAGTGCATTTGCCATGGATCTGCCCAGTCACTCAATTTATCCAAATCACACTGGAGCTTCTTGACCCCCTCTTCCATGCACACAACTCCTCCTAGCTTAGTGTCATCTGCAAATTTGGAGATATTACATCCAATCCCCTCATCCAGATCATTAATGTAAATTGTGAACAGCTGGGGTCCCAGTACAGATCCCTCTGGCACCCCACTGGTCACTGCCTGCCACTCAGAAAATGAGCCATTTATCCCAACTCTCTGTCTTCTACCTGCCAGCCAGTTCTCAATCCACATCAATACTTTGCCCCCAATCCCATGAGCCTTGATTTTGGAAGCCAGTCGTTTATGCGGGACCTTATCGAAGGCCTTTTGGAAGTCCAGGTACACCACATCCACTGGCTCTCCCCCATCTATTTTACCTGTCACCATCTCAAAGAATTCCAATAGATTTGTCAAGCACGATTTACCTTTTTTAAATCCATGTTGACTCCGTCCAATCCCTTCTCTGCTAGTCATATGCTCCGCTATTACATCCTTAATAATGGATTCCATCATTTTGGCCACTACTGATGTAAGGCTCACCAGCCTATAATTCCCCGCTTTTTCTCTACCCCCCTTTTTAAATAGTGGGGTAACATTAGCTACCCTCCAATCCATGGGCACTGATCCTGAGTCTATCGAGTTCTGGAAAATAATTCTTAAAGCATCTGCTATCTGAATGGCCACTTCCTTAAGTACCCTAGGATGTAGATTATCAGGCCCTTGGGAATTATCTGCCTTCAATCCCATCAATTTCCCCAAGACCATGTCCTTAGAGATACTGATTTCTTTCAGTTCCTCCCTTGCATTAGCCTCTATGTTTCCCAACATCCTTGGGAGGTTATTTGTATCCTCTCTTGTAAAAACAGAACTAAAGTAAGAATTTAATTGGTCTGCCATTTCCTTATTCCCCATTATATATTCCCTTGATTCCGACTGCAAAGGACCTACTCTGGATTTCACCAATCTTTTCCTCTTGACATATTTATAAAAGCTTTTTCAGTCAGTTTTTATATTTGCCGCAAGCTTACTTTCGTAATTTATTTTTGCTCTCTTGATGAATCCCTTTGTCCTCCTTTGGTGCATCTTGAACTGCTCCCAGTCTTCGGTTGTGGAACTTTTTTTGGCCAATTGATATGCTCTCTCTTTGGACCTAACGCTGTCTCTAATTTCCCTTGTTATCCACGGTTGAGTCACCTTTTTTGGTTTATTTTTATGCCAAACCGGTATAAACGATTTTTGCAATTTCTCCATTAGATCTGTGAATGCTTTCCATTGTCTATCCACAGTCAACTCCCCCATAAACACCACCCAATCAATCTTACTCAACTCCCGTCTCATACCATCATAATTCCCTTTATTTAAATTCAGGACCTTAGTCTCGGTTTTAATTTCATCACTCTCCATGTCGAGTGAGAATTCGATCATATTGTGATCGCTCCTACCCAAAGGGCCTCGTACAACAAGATTATTGATTAGCCCCTTATCATTGCATAATACCCAATCTAAAATGGCCTGCTCCCGAGTTGGTTCCTCGACACATTGAACTAGATAACCGTCCCGTAAACATTCAAGGAATTCCTCCTCCTCAGTATTTTTACTAACTTGGCTCGTCCAATTTATATGCAAATGAAAGTCTCCCATGATCACAGCTGTTCCCTCATTGCACGCTTTTCTAATTTCTCTTTTAATGCTTTCTCTTTCAACGGGTGTCTATATTTTTTCGGGATTACAGTAATTAAAGCACTAGAGCAAGATTCTGGTAACTCGTGCTGTTCACTCACTTGTAATAGCGCCTTTGGAAGACTACACAAAAGAGTCTGGAAAAACAACCAACTGAAAAACCTCACAAAGATAAGTGTATACAGAGCCGTTGTCATACCCACACTCCTGTTCGGCTCTGAATCATGGGTCCTCTACCGGCACCACCTACGGCTCCTAGAACGCTTCCACCAGCGTTGTCTCCGCTCCATCCTCAACATCCATTGGAGCGCTTTCATCCCTAACGTCGAAGTACTCGAGATGGCAGAGGTCGACAGCATCGAGTCCACGCTGCTGAAGATCCAGCTGCGCTGGATGGGTCACGTCTCCAGAATGGAGGACCATCGCCTTCCCAAGATCGTGTTATATGGCGAGCTCTCCACTGGCCACCGTGACAGAGGTGCACCAAAGAAAAGGTACAAGGACTGCCTAAAGAAATCTCTTGGTGCCTGCCACATTGACCACCGCCAGTGGGCTGATAACGCCTCAAACCGTGCATCTTGGCGCCTCACAGTTTGGCGGGCAGCAACCTCCTTTGAAGAAGACCGCAGAGCCCACCTCACTGACAAAAGACAAAGGAGGAAAAACCCAACCCCAACCAACCAATTTTCCCCTGCAACCGCTGCAACCGTGTCTGCCTGTCCCGCATCGGACTTGTCAGCCACAAACGAGCCTGCAGCTGACGTGGACTTTTTACCCCCTCCATAAATCTTCGTCTGCGAAGCCAAGCCAAAGAAGAAAGAAATACCTCCTCAAACAACGAAGATAAATCTTCATAAAAAGTTTTATAAAATTCCACCGAAAATCCATCATCACCTCCTGACTTCCCATTGGGCATTTCCAATATAGCCGCCTTTATTTCTAATTCTGTAAACGGAGCTTCCAGATCCATAACATCTCCTCTTCTAATGCTGGTAACATTAACTTAGATAAATAAGAATCAATGGAACCACTATCCTGTTTCCCCTCAGAAGTATATATTTTTTGATAAAATGAATAAAACTGGTCATTAATTTCCTGAGGTTTATAGGTAACTGTTGAATTATTTTTTTATGGCATTAATAATCCATGAAACCAGTTCCTGTTTTTAAACTCCCATGCAAGTACCTTATGTGCCCTCTCACCCAACTCATAATTAAGCATTCAAATTGAGTCTGCAACGTATTCTAACGCAATTTCAATTTAGTCAAAGCCACTTATTTTTATCTTCTGTCACTTCCTTCTGAAATTCCTTCTCCAGTTCGTCAATTTGCTTTTCTAATTCTAAACTTTCTGCCTTATACTGCTTCTTAAGTTTAGTGGTATAACTAATAATCTGTCCTCTTAAATAAGCTTTTAATGCATCCCATAACACAAAATGACTTTTTACTGAATTAACATTTTCAGACAAAAAATGTAATCTGTTCTTTAACAAAAGTAACAATGTTTTTTTCAACAACATTGTGTTAAATCTCCATCTATAAGATGAACATACCACTTCTGGACTTGCATAAGAAAAAAATAATGATCTGATATAACCCTGCTTTTATATTCTGCCTGTAATACCCTTCCTTGTAAATGTGCCGATACTAAAAAAAATCTATTCTAGAAAATGAATCATGTCGACTCGAATAAAAAGAAAAATCCTTCTCTGTAGGATTAACCCTTCTCCAAATATCCACCAAATTTAAATCCTTCTTCAAGGCCCCAATTTGTATCGGCATCTTTGATTTCTTTATACTTTTTGGGGATCTATCCAACAAAGGGTCCAAGACACAATTAAAATCTCCCCCAACTAAAATATTTTCATTAGCTTGACTTAATAACAAAAAAGCATCCAAAATAAAACACTCATCGTCCACGTTAGGTGCATAAACATTAGGCAAAGTCAAAGATTCAGTAAAAATTTTACAATTCACCCTTAAAACCCTTCCAGCATTCCCTTCCATGGTTTGCAACTCAAAAGACAAATTCTTATGAATTAAAATTGCTACACCCCTTGCCTTAGAATTAAATGAAGAAAAAAAACACATGCCCAACCCAATCTCTCTTCAATTTCAAATGTTCTTTTTCAGTCAAATGTGTTTCTTGTAAAAAGGCAATATCAATTTTCATTTTCTTGATATAAACCAAAACTCACTTTTGCATAATCGGATTATTTAACCCCTGAACATTAAAAGTAGCAAATTTCAAATTAAACATCCTTACAAACTAACAATATGATCACTTACTACAAAATATCACTCCCTTCTAGTAAATAAAAACCACTCTCCCTCCCCTAAATATTAAAAAAAAATATATATATATAGAAAAAAATTTTAATTATTCCCCCCAAAACATTACCCAAAGGTAGTAAAGCCCTAAAAAACTGGGTGTGGTCTGTGCAGCATCCTTGAAGGATGCATGGATTTGGACCCCATCCACACTCTTAAGTAACCAACCATTAATCCTGTACTCAGCCTTCTGGTTTGTCCTTCCAAAATGTATCACCTCACACTTATCCAGTTTGAACTCCACCTGCTACTTCTCTGCCCAACTCTGCATCCTGTCTATATCGTCCTGTAACTTTCAACAACCTTCAGCTCCATCCACTTCTCCTCCAACTTTCGTATCATCTTATTGGCAGTGCAAAAAAAAACTGACTCAACATGCAGATGTAAACAAACCCACTGTGCAATAAGAGAGAAAAAAAAATCATTAAAATCCAAAAGTCAGTGCTTAAATGAGTCCCTGATTAAGTTTGTGGTTGAGGAGTCTGATGGTGGAGGTGAACCTGGTGGTGCAAGACTTATGGCACCTAGACCTCTTTCCTGATGGTAGCGGCGAGAACAGAGCGGGTGCTAGTGGATCTTTGATGATCGCGCTGCTCTCCAATGGCAGCATTTCCTGCAGATGTTTTTGATGGTGGGGAGTGTTTTACCTGTGATGTCCTGGGCTTTGTCCACTACCTTTTACAGGCCTTTATTCTCGGGGGCATTGGTGTTCCCATACCAGACCCATGATGAAGTCGGTCAGCACACTTTCCACCACACCTCTGTAAAATTTTCCAGGGTTTCCAATGTCATGCTGAACCTTTGCAAACTCCCAAGAAAGTAGAGGCACTGACGTGCTTTCTTCTCAATGCTATTTGTGTGTTGGGTCCAAGAAAGATTCTCCGAGATAGTGACTCCCAAGAACTCTACCTGCTGCAAAATTTCACCTGCACCTCATCCAACTTAATCTAATGCAAGCCTGAAATATCGGGTTATGTATTTTTATCTTTGTTATATAAATGACAATATTTGACAAGCTGAGTTTCTCCAGCGTTGTATTTTTACTTCAAACATGGTGGCTACAGTCCTTCGTGATTTACTTCTAATTACTGCACTTGGTACACTTGATGTGGTCTTTGCACCAGTGAAACTAAACGCAGATCAGGTGAGTGCTTCACTAAGTACCTGTGATGAGATGATGGTGTTGAGAATTTATTATCCTATACGTACAATGTACAGGTGCTCTATAATTCTTCCTTACTGCAGTTACACAGGTATGTAAAATAAACTGACAAACATTAAGTAGGAATTTAATTAACACTCGATTAATGCAGGCACTGGCTGGAAATCCCATTTCCCAGTTATTTTCATTCATTTCATCATTCCTATGCAGGTGAAATTTACACTTGAGGAACATCTATTTCACCTGACTAGCCTAAATCCTAACAGCATGAACACTACATTTCCAGTCTCAGGCCACCCAACCCCTCACCCTTTCCATCTGAACCTCCCTGGCTCCCTCCACGCCCCACTGCTATCTGGTTCCTTCCCCTCCCCCTCCACCAGTTTCTTCCCCTACCTGTCAATATTTGTCCAATTTTCTATCACTTCTTGCCCCTCCCAGTCTCCCATCCTCGCTCCCCCCACCCCCATTTTATGCTTAATATCTCTCCTCATCTCAAAAAATGGGTCGCAACCTGAAAACGTCTCCCTCCATTTCCATGGATGCTGAGGCACTCCAGTTCTTCTTTGTTTACCATGGTTTAAGAAGGTGGCATGGTCACCATAGCTGTTAGCACAATGCCATTATAGCGCCAGCGATTGGAACCGGGGTTCAAATCCTGCGCTCTCTGTAAGGAGTTTATACGTTCACCCCATGTCTGCGTGGGTTTTCCCCAGTTTCCTCCCACTGTTCGTAACATACCAGGGCTTTTAGGTCATTTGGGTGTAAATCAGTGGCATGGGCCGAAAGGGCCTGTACCCATGCTGTATGTCGAAATTTTAAAAAATTAAAAAGGCAATTCACCGCACCTTTTCATGGCAGTTACTAAATAGAAACACTATGAACCTGACCTTTGACATTTATTTAGTTAGTTAAGAATGTTTTTTTAGAAGTGCCTTTGGTTACAAGTAGAAATGTTTGATTCAGAACATAAAACTAGAACTGTGGCCTGTTTATTTTAGGCTGATGAATGCACAGGACTCCAGGGTTTCCTCGTGTTCCACAGCTTCGGTGGAGGGACTGGATCTGGGTTCACTTCCCTGCTGATGCAGTGCCTTTCTGTTGACTATGGCAAGAAGACAAAGTTTGAATTTACCATCTATCCAGCTCCCCAGATCTCCACGGCTGTGGTCGAACCCTACAACTCCATTCTCACCACCCACACCACCCTCGAGCACTCTGACTGTTGCTTCATCGCAGACAACGAAGCCTTGTATGATATCTGCCGCAGAAATTTGGACATCGAACGTCCGACGTACACCAACCTGAACCGGCTGCTGGCTCAGGTCGTTTCCTGTATTACGTGCTCCCTTCGCTTTGAAGGTGCTTTGAATGTTGATCTGATAGAATTCCAGACTAACTTGGTTCCATATCCACGCATTCATTTTCCATTAGTTGCTTATGCGCCAGTGATCTCAGCCGAGAAGGCCTTCCATGAGCAATTGTCTGTGGCCCAGCTTACCAATGCCTGCTTTGAACCTGCCAACCAGATGGTCAAGTGTGACCCTCGCCATGGCAAGTATATGGCCTGTTGTCTCTTATATCGAGGTGACGTGGTACCCAAAGATGTCAACGCTTCAATTGCTAACATGAAGACTAAACAGTCCATTAGATTTGTTGACTGGTGCCCGACTGGGTTCAAGGTTGGCATCAACTACCAGCCTCCCACTGTGGTGCCCGGTGGGGACCTGGCCAAAGTGCTGCGTGCGGTGTGTATGCTGAGCAACACCACCGCCATCGCCGAGGCCTGGGCCCGTCTTGACCACAAGTTCGACCTGATGTACGCCAAGCGTGCCTTCGTGCATTGGTACGTGGGGGAGGGGATGGAGGAGGGGGAGTTCTCCGAGGCCCGCGAAGATTTGGCAGCCTTGGAGAAGGATTATGAAGAGGTTGGCAAGGACAGTTCTGAGCTTGATCTTGATGAATATTAGAAAATGCTAACACTTTCTCCCATAAAAAGAAGTAAGTGTGTTAATAAAATGATTAGGTTTAGTTATTTGTCGGAGTTTCCATTATGGCTTATATCCACCCTAGAATCGTTACTATTTAAGACAGTAGCCTCTTTTAAACTGCAGCACCTGGGGAGCCCTCCTGGGACCAGGTGCGATTACTGGGGCAAAGGTGCTGGAAGTACTTTTTAAATCGCAGGGGGATCGATCTATTAAATCGCCAACTCAGTGATTTAAGGGGGATCCCACCCACACAATGATGGGTCACCTCCTCACTGGAGGTACTGCCAGATATTTGGGTGCTGGCTGTCGGTGACACGTGCATGCAAGCGCTGATGTCACTGGAATGAGCGGGTCGGCCATTATAGTTTTCAAATCACCTGTGGGCGCGACCTAGGTAAGTTTAGCTGGGTTCCCTGACTACCTCTGAGGTAGGTCAGGGACCCGGTCGGGTTCCGACAGGGTTGACTTGGTTGGACCCTTTCCAATTGCCACGTAACTGGAGCGCTAACCAGGCAAATTGCCTGGTTAACTCCATTTTACACGGCAGTTAGAGAGGGCCTAGTGTAGGCTAATAATCTAATTTCCTCGTTGGTTAAAGTAGAAATTGTACACTTGAGCAAGTAAAGGATCAGAACTGCTCCAGGTTTAATTTTCACTGTTGCAAGTTTTCTGTCGTTGACTTAGTGAACCCACATTGGCAAAATGAATCAAGGTTCCCATTTGCAATTCCTGCTCAGAAACAAACACACGGAAAAGAAATAAAGAGAAAAAAATTGAATCAAGTTATTTTTAAGATTCAAACAGGAAATAGCAAGTTCCAGAAATAAATTAAATTCCCATACATTGGGGTTGAAGTGTTTTACAAGCCAAAAGGGACTCCCATCCCACAAACAATTCTTCCAGAGTAATAAGGGTTGCATGGTTAGCGTAGAAGTTAGCGTGGTGCGGGTTCGGGTCCGACGCTGACTGTGAGGAGTTTGTACATTCTCTTTGTGTTTGTGTGGGTTTCCTCCTTGTGATCTGGTTTCCTCCCACCCTCCAAAGCGAGAAGGGGGATTTGCAGAGGAGATATATGAGGCATTTTGTTGATGCAGAGAGGGAGCACCTGGAACATGGTGCTGGGGTGGACAGAGAGACATAAAATCACTGCCACAAAAAATGGAAGAGGTCCTTTGGCCACCAAGCTGGTATTCTGGGCTAGTCCCATTTGGTTCATATCCTTCTATGTCCATTGATCATAATGTCCACTGAATGTCAAAATTAGGCCTACTTAGAACCATAGAACATTACAGAACAGAAACAGGCCCTTTGGCCCTTCTAGTCTGTGTGAACAATTTTTCTGTGTAGCCCCACTGACCTGCACCCAAGTCCACAGCCCTCCATGCCTCTCCCATCCATGTGCCTGTCCAAATCATTCTTAAATGTTAAAAATGAGCTCACATTCACCACTTCAGCTGGCAGCTCGTTCCACACTCCCACCACTCTTGTGTGAAGAAGTTCCCCCTCATGTTCCCCCTAAACTTTTCTCCTTTCACCCTTATCCTCTTGTTTGTATCTCACCTCCCCTCAGTGGAAAAAGCCGACATACATTTACTCTGTCTGTCCCCCTCATAATTTTAAATAACTCTATCAAATCTCCCCTCATTCTTCTACACTGCAGAGGAACAGTTTCCTCTGGGGGATGGTAGAAACAGTTGCAAAGCAATGATTGAGGAATTGAGACAGACACATGAACAGGCAGGGAATTGTTAGATTGGCATTGTGGTGAGAGCAGACATGAAGGGCTGAAGGGCCCTATTCCTATGCTGTGTAACTGACCGTCAACGACCATAATTAAAGTGGTTAGAATGAACATCTGAAAGGAGGTGAGGAGAGAGGGAGGTCACAGGAGGGAATTCCAGACTTTTGCGTACCAGACAGTTCAGAATGCAACTGACTTTGGAGAAGGATACACGAGATAGAGCTAGAATTAGGAATAGGGTGAGAAGAAGTTGTAGAGATTGGAAGGAAGCAGAAGTAAATAGAAATATCATAAAGCATAGAACAATGCAACCCAATACAGGGCCTTCAGCCCTCAATGTTGAGTGAACCGATGTAAACCTACTCAAAAACTAAACTCTCTCTACCTCATAACCCTGTATTTTTCTTTCATCCATGTGTCATAGTTTTAAACTGAAGGGGGAAATGTTTAGGGGGAGCATTCTTCACCTAGATGGTGGTGGGAGTGTGGAATGAGCTGCCATCTCAATCGTGTGTTTTAAGAATAAATTGGATAGATATATTGGATTGGAGAGTCCTAGAAAGTTATGGAATGGGAGCAGGTCAGTGATGCTGTAGCATTCTACGGGCTGTCTAAGTGTCTTCTAAATGTCCCTATTGTACCAGCCTCCACCTTCACCTCAGGCACCCAATAATCTCTGTGCAAAAATCTTACCCCCGACGGCTCTCCTAAACTTTCCTCCCTTCACTTTGTACCTATGTCCTCTGGTATTTGCTATTCCTGCCCCGGGGAAAAAGGTGTCTGCTGTCCACCCTGTCGATGCCTTTCATAATCTTGTCAAACTCTATTAAGTCAACTTTCATCCTTCTTCGCTCCAAAGAGAAAAGGTCCAGCTCTGCTAATCTTGCCTCAAAAGACACATTGTCCAATCCAGGAAACATTCTGGTAAATCTCTTCTGCGCCCTCTCCACAGCTTCCATATCCTTCCTGTAATGAGATGACCAGAGCTGAACACAATACTCCAAATGTGGTCAAACCAGAATTTTATAGAGCTGCAACGTGACCTCTCGACTCTTGAACTCAATCCCCCGACTAACGAAGGCCAGCACACCACAAGACTTCTTACCTTATCAATCTGTGCAGCGACCTTGAGGGAGCTATGAATTGGGACCCCAATGTCCCTCTGTTCTTCCACACTGTTAACAATCCTGCCATTAACCACATGCTCTCCTTTCCAATTCGACTTTCCAAAATGCATCACTTCACACTTACCCAGATTGAACTCCATCTGCCACTTTTTTGTGCCCAACTCTGCTTCCTGTTTCTAATGGTAATGTATTGATTAACTGTGGTCTACTATCAGACAGAAGCAAACACACAAAACATAAACTCTGTACAACAGGCTTTATTTGACATAAACTTCCACAGAGCCAGCTGTGAGGAGAGCTGCTGTAAACTCTGAGGGTGTCTTTGAAGGGCCGTCTCAGGCTTATATCCCGGAGGGTGATTGGCAGCCGACCGGGTGGGACTTGATCCATTCACATCGGCTGACTGACAGCTGGCCAGGTGTTGTCTTGTCCTCTTACACTCCTGCAGGTACAGAGGTCACCCCCTGCAGTAGGCTGGTGGTGGACCCCCACAGCTTCAGCATGAAATCGTCAGATGCGTTACCCCCCAAACGGTAACATTAGCCTGTCCTTCGATGCCTTATGCCCTGGTGCACATTTTTCCTCTTTCGAAACGTAGGTCCTTAGTCGACATTAAATATTTGATCTGGTAAATAACCTTCCTCCTCGATAATTCTTTTCAACATTTCAGGAAAATCTCTCACAGCACTCGTTGCTTTCACCTTTAATAGGATGCCAATTTGCCCTCACTTTGAAACGAATGGCCCAACCCCTACCTGCAAAAAATTTTTCATCACAATCTCCTTCTCGTGCAACTGTTAAATCATTTTTGAGCCTCTTCCTCCTCTAAAGTAAGTCTATCAGGCATATTGCGCTGACTTTGATTGTCTTACCAAATGATCAATAGATTTTACACTTCACTAATTAAACTTACCAAATGATCAATAGATTTTACACTTCACTAATTAAACTTACCAAATGATCAATAGATTTTACACTTCACTAATTCACTAATAGATTTTACACTTCACTAATTAAACCACTTTGTTGCTGAGTAATAAATGCAGCTTTCATCAGGACTGAGCCTTTCCCATGTCCCATTATTCTCACTTTATCCTTTAAAATGGTTCTATATTTGACTGTGGAAAGTTCTATTTGGATGGGGAGAAAATTCAGACCTCGGAGGTGCAAAGGGACCTGGGTGTCCTCGTGCAGGGAAACCTAAAAGTTAGGGACCAGGTGAAACTGGTAGTGAAGAAAGCGAATGGTATGTTGGCCTTCATTTCAAGAGGAATAGCGTAGAAGAGTAAAGAGGAGTTGATGAGACTTTATGGGGCACTGGTGAGACCGTGTGCAGTTTTAGGCCCCCTATCTTAGAAAGGATGTAATGTTGTTGGAGAGGGTGCAGAGGAGATTTACCAGGATGATTCCTGGAATGCAGGGGCTAGCGTATGAGGAACGTTTGGACTGTATTCGTTGGGAGTATGGAGAATGAGGGGGGATCTCATAGAGGCAGTTCGAATTTTGAAAGGTTTTGACAGAGTGGATGTCGATAGGATAGTTCCCTAATTCCCTAATTGGGTGAATCAAGGACAAGGGGCACAGTCTTAAAATTAGTTATCCATTTAAAATAGAGATTAGGAAGAACTTCTTTAGTCAGAGGGTCGTGGATTTGTAGAACTCACTGCCGCATACAGCGGTGGAGGCCTGATCACTAGGTATCTAATTGGTCGGGGCATCAGGGGATAAGGGGAAAAGGCTGGTAATGGAACTAGGCCTGAGTAGTCCAACCAGTTCAGCTACTCCATACCAACCCGAACTACGCTCATGTTAAATTCCCAGATGGGAGTACTGACACTGTACCCCGAAGAGATCTGGCCTCGCCTGGTTCGTCCTTTCCTCACACCCCTACTCAGAGTGAACCTGAGAGATTGGGCTCACCACCCACCCCCCCCCCCCCACCCCAGCCTGTGACCCCTAGTAAGCTTTCAGATGGGCATGCTGAGGCTCCACGGCCTCATGCTGGCGATTCTGGAGTGGGTCCAGAAGTCGGTCCTTCCCACACTACAGACCCAGGACCTGTACCAGTCCCCAAGGTTGCAAAGGAGCCACCTATTTTGAGAAGAAGCACCAGAATTTGTAAACAACCTGATAGGCCGACATATTCATAAAACATCTCATTATATTTCGATTACTTGCTAGATACTGGCGTATTTTGGCTGTTAGTGTATTCTCAAGGCCAAACATGGTATCCATGTATCGGTTGCTTCAGTCTTTCCTAGGAAATCAAATTTCCTTTTGATTTTAACCCTTCTTCTGCCGGGGGGAGACTGTGGTGAATGTCTGCCAAGCTGCCTGTCTCCCCCCTCTATACTAACACTGGCTGTGCATTATCTCTACTGTTAAGGACACTCCCCTTGGGTATAACTGTGTATGCACCTATTGTCTTTCATTATTGTACCATGAGTAAAATGGTACCATAATAAAAGCCATCAATATCTTTCGGTTCGCTGGATACCTCCGCAAATTTAAGGCTCTGGCAACTTTCTCGTGGATGTAGCTGTCAGTACTCCCCGAGTCTATTAGACAATCAAGAGTCTCACCAAGCTTAGGGTAGAGTTGCGGAACAGACTTGATGGGCCAAGTGGCCTGCTTCTGCTCCTTTATCTTGTGATATAATGCTTTTCCAATGACCCAGGGCACTTCACCTCTTCCCGATCACTTTATTATTTCCACTTTATTTTCAATTGTGATTGATTTCCTTTCCTTTGATCCATCACCATAGCTTGGATCAGATTTACGCTTTGGAAGCACGGCGACAAGGGTAAATAAGAGAAAATTTAAGCCAATTACAAAGCTACACTTTTTTTATTAAATATTTAATTGTTTGCATCACTACAGGAGAAAATGAATAAAACATTAATCAAATATCGATAGCCCAATGATACAAAAAAAAGTACTTTTATATATTTTCTCCCCATTCCCCCCCCCCACCCAAAAGTAGGAAGAGGAAAGAAAAGAAACACCTACCATTTAATACACAATAATATTAGCATAAACAATCATTAATTGTTTCTAAAAATGACTAATTAAGAGGAGTGGATAAGATAGAAGAGGTGGATGGAAAATTATCCATAAAATCCATATATGGTTTCCAAATACTATAAAAATTTTCAACTTGATTCCTTAAACTATATGTAATTTTTTTCCAAAGGTATAGGTTTGCATCTCATCATAGCATCGACTTAATAACACTTCTCTGTCCTCTTTCCATGATATCGCTAGACATTTCTTTGCCGTTGCTATTGCAAGACTTCAAAATATTTCTTGGTATTTGTCCAATTTCAATTTTATATCCTTATCATAAATACCTCCAAGTAAAAATATTCTTGGTTCCTTTGGTATCTTTATCTTCTTAATTTGCCCTAATAATAAACTCAGTTCATTCCAAACCTTTCCACTTTTTCACAAGACCACACCGAATGCAAAAAAGTCCCTATTTCATTCATACATCGAAAACACTTATTTGAATAATTAGAATTAAGCCCATTTAATTTGTGTGGAGTTTAATACAATTGAAGAAGAAAGTTATATTGAACCATTTGATATCTAACATTTACTGTATTCGTAACATGTCATAATATAACTTTGACCGAAAAAACAACACACTTAATGGCAACGTGATCTGACTTAATATGGTGAACAGCGTTCTCCTTCCTCCTTCTTCGAATCTCTGAAACCACGTGTAGTCCATTTGTAAGTACGAGTTGTCTGTAAGTCGGACGTTCTTAACCCGGGGAACTTACTGTGTACAACATCCACCGCATCTCCTTTGTCCAACCTGGATGTGGTCACCTCTACAAATTGTCGTAGGTTTGTAGGCAAAATTTTCCCTTTGAGGAAACCATGCTGACTTTGGCCTCGTGTACCTCTAGGTACTCCATCACCTCATCCTTGAAAATCAACCCCTACAACTTCCCAACCACCGATGTTAGCCTAACAGGTCTACAATTTCCTTTGAGGGTGGTAGTTCATTTTCCCCCTGAAGACATTTGTAAACCAGATGGGTTTTTAGCAATTTACTGTTAAATTCAGAATTTACTGTTGTCCATCACAGCCAGTGGTAACTAAAGCTTTGGCCACCCACCTTGAATTTGTCCATACCTCTTTCAAGCACGCGATCTGCTGGAAGCGCTCTGAGCACCCACCATCAGCTTGTGGTGATACAACCACTACACTGGCCACACTCCTACCAGCCAACTGCAGGGGCAACCACTGTACCTGTAGGTAGGCAACCTGGGAGGCTGGCCCCACTGTCAATCACCAGCCCATATAAAGACTCGAGCTGGCCCCTTCCTAAATCAGTCGGGCACGTGGAACCAGAGGCTACACAGACCTGGTGTTCACCTGGCATTCAACTTTAAGGTGATTAAAGCCTGTAGTATAGTCTTGTGTTTGTTCACTGCACCACAGCGCTCCACACAGCGGGAGAGAAAAGGTTTGTCAATATTGCGGGCCAGAATGCTTCATCGTTGACCGTTTTTCTTTCATGCTCTTCGATCCGCTGAGCTCCTCCAGCACATTGTACATTGCTCCAGCAGCAAAACTTGACTGCACTCCTTCCCCACGATGAAACAGTCTGCCCTTGTGGGGATGCGCAGCTCTAATGACTTTTCATCAATCAAAAATCAGACCTGAACATCCAATCATCCGACTGGCAGGCGCTAGACAAAGTCTACAATGAAAACTGTGAATGGCGCAGAATTCCGTCCTAATGTGTACATTCCTCCCTTATTAATTCACACGAGATTACCACTCGCTCTGCGCTGAGGTTCAATTTAGAAGCTGCTGCGATCGCTCCCCTTTTCTGGAACACCTAATAATAGTGTGAGGAATGGCCGCCAAGACATCTGTAATGATGACTTAGGCCAGTTGTGATCATTTGATGCCTGACCTGATTCTGGGCCACAGCTTTGGGAGCCAAAATTTGACTAGGTGACGATTGCATTAGTGGCTGGCACAGGATGCATGGAAATTCCTGGCATAGAACAGAATACTACAGCACAGTACAGGTCCTTTGACCCACGATGTTGTACTGACCCATATATACCCACTAAAAAAAAACCCTCTATTTTTCTTCCATCCACGTGTCTGTCTAAGAGTCTCTTAAATGCCTTCCAACCTCCACCACCACCCCTGGCAGGGCATTCCATGCATCCACTACTCTCTGTGTAAAAAATCTTCCCTCCCTTCACTTTGTACAGACATTCTCTGGTGTTTGCTACTCCCCCCTGGGGAAAAAGGTGCTGGCGGTCCACCTTATAATCTTGTAGACCTCTAAGTCACCTCTTGTCCTTGACTCCAAGGAGAAAAGTCCCAGCTCTGGTAACCTTGCCTCATATGACATATTTTCCAATCCAGGCAACATCCTGGTAAATCTCCTCTGCCCCATCTCCGCAGCTTCCACATCCTTCCTGTAATGAGGTGACCAGAACTGAACACAATTCTCCAAGGGTTTCCCTGCCCATCTTCATAAAAACCACAATGCCTGCATGCCAAATTAAACATGAGGTCACCTTGTGCCAAGTAGCTGAATTTTTGTCTCTTAAACCGTACACGACCATGTCTCTCTGAAAACTAACTTGTACAGGAACTTAAATATATTTTTATATACATTAATTTTGGATCCAATTTTCCCCTGCAGCCGCTGCAACCGTGTCTGCCTGTCCCGCATCGGACTTGTCAGCCACAAACGAGCCTGCAGCTGACGTGGACATTTTACCCCCTCCATAAATCTTCGTCCGCGAAGCCAAGCCAAAGAAAGAAAGAAGAATTTTGGATCTCTATTTATATACGTTGCTTGTGTGTAGGATGTATTATGTGTCTGGTGTATGAATTATGGTATGGAGATGCACCATTTCCATAAGACATAGGAGCAGAAATAGGCTATTCAGCCCATTGAGTCTGCCCTGTCATTTAGTCATGAGCCGATCCATTTTCCCACTCAGCCCCACTGCCCGACCTTTGATGCCCTAGTTAATCAAGAACCCGTAGCTGCATGCTACTTGAAAGAAGACACACACACGTAGCGTATTCAGGTTAAGCTCTGAGTTTTATCGGGGCTCAGGCCCGACTTTCATACTTGCACTGTTCCCGCCGTGGCCCCTCTTGGCTGACATCACAACATGTATAACAAAAGCGGGTTTCCCACACGCAGGTACTTTCCTTCATAACAATGCCCTTCTTCCCCGCGTGCTGTTCTTGACTAATGGCTGCGCAGCACCATTTTTGGGTCGCTGTTGCGGAGAAAGAATCAACTACCGACACCAGGGTAATGCTTCGGAAGAGTTTTATTAGCAAGATATCTTGGAGAGCATGCCCAGCACCCAGCCTGAGCTTGCTCTGCTCACAGCCAGTTTTAACAGAGTTTATATACAATAAATGGCAGTGCATTCCTGCATGTGGGCTTCCTGATGATAGGGACAGGGGTCGTGGGTAACACAATCAATCTTTCCTCGACTTGACTATCTCCCACTGTCAGGATGGTGGATTGTGAAACAGGGTCAGTCATAAGGGTCCTGGACACCCCAATGCTACCTACAGTTTTTTCTCTCAGGGGTAATCCTGTGGATGATGGCACAGATGACATGGTGGCCCCGGTATCCACCAACATCAAACTCTCTTTTCCCCTCCAACCGCACATTAAGCATAGGCTGGGTTTCTCCATCTAAGGACAATTGGAGGAGGGGGGCCTGTACTACCGGCCCCTCCAGGCACCCCTACGGGTTGGGCTGCTGAGAGGAGAATTGGGGCCGTTAGTTACAGTCCTGGCCCGCAAAGGGATTTTGATAAGGCCCAGGGTCTCTAGGGCAATGGGCATCCTCTTTGCCATCCTCTTCCCCAGGGCTGGCTTCTACGTTCCTGTGCCCAATGACCCTTCATTCTGCAATTGCAGCGCTGATCCTGGGTCTTATCCCGGGGCCTGTCCCGCTTTCGGTCACCCTCTCCCTTATGTTCGTTCTTTGTACACATATAAAACTGCCCTGTTCGCTTCTCCTTCTGGGTGAATAACCCTTCTCTGTCCATATTAGTCAATACAGTAACAGTGTTAGCTCAATTCTTTCCCTGCCAATCCAATTGCTTCATCTTATACATTTTGGCATTTTGGGGTAGCAGGCAATTTAGCAAGGTCTGCACAGCCAAGGATTGGTTATCTTGTGAAGGTACCCCAGCATCTTCTTCCCAAGTGTTTTTAAAACAAACCACAAATTCAATTGTTTATTTCCCACCTTCTGGAAGCAGCGCGTTACTTCTCCCATTTTCTCCTATTGGGACTAGGAAAGATTCTTTTACTGCCTGCCAGTGGGATCTGTAGGCAGCTTGTAACAGCATACGGATGTCGCCGGGCAAGGGATGAAGATGGCGCTGGTTTGTTGCAGCCAATGGTGGAACGCTATGGGTCTCCTTACTGGGTCTGGTGCTGCTCTAATAATGTCCTCTGCCTCAGGCGGCATCCAGGTCTTTAGTATGGGGGCGTCTCCGATCATTTTTTGGGGCATTTGACTAGTTGAATCTGGCTTTTCCTTTGCTCCCCCTACGTGTTGTTACTCCAATCCTTTCTCAGACCTGGGTTCTCTGTGCCCTGAAGCATCAGGCGCCAAGGCAACATTCACTTCCCACGAAACAGGAGGTTCAGCCTGATGCACAGGCCTAACGGGTGCCCCATCCCGCAGCCTGCTGGCATAAGCCACTGCTGCCTGGACCAGGTTGTCCCAGTCGCTTCCCCTTCCAGCAGATAACTGGGGATACAGGTCGACAGGAGGCGTGGAGGCCATGCCAGGAGGCGCAGATGGTGCTCTGGAGGAGTAAGAGAGTATGAAGGGGCCTTGGGAAGCTCCGAATGAGGGTCTGTCCCTTTTCCTTCTTTTCCGGTCGCGGGCTGATGCCGCTTTGCGACCTCTGTCCACTTATTAAAACACCCATTAAAATATCTGAGATCCCAAATGGGGTCTCCTCCTTCACTATTAGTAGATTCTTTCAGATCTTCTATCAGCTTTAAATTAAAACTTCCCCCATACGACTATTCATTCGTGAACCACCCATATAGATCATTACTGAACAGGACAGCATAATTCCAGTTTCCCTCTCTCATCACGATGTCAGCTGGCGAGCCCAGAGGCTGCAGAGGATCTCCTACCAGTTGGCGATGTCTCCATAGTTCCTTTCCTTGGGTCTTTAGTGGCTTTCTTCATCGGGGTCGTTGTCGTGGCCTGGGAACAGACTTGTGTGCTCGACCGGGAATAGTTGCCTTGCTGAGCCGATTTCCCATCTTGGTCTTCTGTTAAATCTTAACAACAGTTAAACAATATATACACAGTTGTCAGTTCCCTTGCTTTAAAGCGCGTGCACCGGTGCCTCTTCTGTCCACGTTGTCACCCTGGGTACTACTTCTCCGTCTTCCCCCCATTTTAAATAGAGAGACTGCTACTCTCTGTACATCACCTCACCCTCTCAACCAGGGATCTCGGTGTGTGAGCCTCACCTCACCCTCTCAAGCGAGGATTTCGGTGTGTGAGCCTGCCTCACCCCCTTTCAGCTAGGTTCTTGGCTAGGGCCGTCGCCCACTCACTCCTACGGGACCCTCAGTCCCAGGTTCGTGATCCTGTCAAATAGGACCCTGCTCGCAGCGCCAGATTTGTTGCGGAGAAAGAGTCAACTACCGACACCAGGGTAAAGCTTCGGAAGTGTTTTATTAGCAAGATATCTTGGAGAGGATGCCCAGCACCCAGCCTGAGCTTGCTCTGCTCACAGCCAGTTTTAACAGAGTTTGTATACAATAAATGGCAGTGCATTCCTGCATGTGGGCTTCCTGTTGCGGACAACCTGACAATAGTTTATCACTCAACATTTGGCAATAATTGAATCATTGTTTCCCAGAATTCCAAAGCTTATCATGTCTGCAGATAAATCACAACCTTGAGGTTCCCTGCCTCCACTTAAGCAATATGCAACTAACATGTTCTTTTATTTTTGTTTTTTTTTTGTCCTTAAACCACATAGGCTATGACTTTATATCCCAAGTTATTTGTTATATGTACTTCTGAAGCAACAGATTCTAACGTATAATTACTATCAGTTTCTAATAGTTAGAGCAGTGCAATTTGTTCTTGTAAGCAACTTATGGGTGAACCCTTTGTGTTCAGATTTTCCTCCACAGTCACTGGCCTTTAAGCTGCCCTTGTCGTACGCCTGCCGGTTCACTTGTTGGGGCTAGTGCCGCTGCGCGGGCTGCTGGCCTTTGGTTGCGCTCGCCACCCAGAGCGCCGGCTCGATCGTCGCGAACCTGTCAAACTCTGCCTAAAGTACATCCAATGACCCAGTCTCTGCAACTGCCTGTGGCAACAAATTCCACAGATTCATCTCCCTCTGGCTGAAGAAATTCCTCCGCATCTCTGTTCTAAGCGGACGCCCTTCAATCCTGAAATTGTGCCCTCTATGAGGAGTCACGTGATGGAGTAGTGGCCGGTAGGAGAATACCAGGCCTCTCCAGAAAAGAGGAAATAAAGTGAAGAAAACATAAAGTTCAAGAAACACAACAAATAAAAGATAAAGTTGTGGAGAAAAGAAAGAAAATGGCACCCAAGAAGGAAAAAGTAAAAACAACGGGAAAAAAAGAAGAAAAGACGCCGGAAGAGAAAGGAGAAGGCCTTACCTGCATGAAGAAACAGGGAGCCGTCGTGGAGAAAAGAACCTGTTCCCTAAGGTTGGTGACAACCCCGCAGAGTCATGACCTCCCGACCGCTGGACCGCAAACAGAAGTGCGCAACTGTGCATGCGCAATGCGCACACTAAGGAAAAAGAAAACAGCGACAGGAAGGGGGCCCAGCTGAGGAGCGGGCAAACACAGCCCGACCAGCTGAGGGATGCCCGACATCAGGGCTCTCAGCTGGAAGAAGAGGAAAGTGACAGGAAAGGGATTGATAGGAAAGAAGAGCAGCAACAGAAGGCCCAACAGATGAGTAGCCCAGAAGAAGAGGAGCAGCAGCAAGAAGAAGCCCAGCAAAGTGAGACTGAAGGCAGGGTCAATTTTGTCATTTAAGAAAGAGTTGGATAAGTATATGGATGGGTGGAGGATGGAGGGATATGGGCAGGTAAGTGGGATTAGAGGAGGGGACTTGGATCAGTGCGGACTAGAAGGGCCAAATTGGCCTGTTTCCGTGCTGTAATTGTTATATGTTATATGGAAACACTCGACGATCTCACATAAAAAACATTTTTACCCAAAAAACCCCACATAATTAATTGAGGGATAATCTCATGGAACCGGAAGAATCAAAGGAATTATTTATAAATTCAATCCTAATGTTTGAGCGTACACGCTCCAAATCTGTAAAAAAGTAGAATATTTTATTAGACGACTCTTTGCCGGTTCGAGTATTTCCTAATTTCAAAACGTGCCAGCTTTAAGGAAACGTGAGGACAATATTCCGAATTATTAATCCAATAAACCAAACATTGTAGATGCAGTTTAATTCATAGATAAATGGATAAACATTTTGCATAACTTCGCATTAAGATTTCTATAACGATGAATAAACAAAACATTCGGCTACATTTAAAGATATAACGAAATTCAACTTTAAAGAGATATACAAGAAGAAATAAGACAAAATAAGACAAATTCAAAGAAAATGATCTTGAGCTCACGTCTCCATGGTTCGTCGAGAATGAGATGCAAGCTCTTGGTCTGGGTGGATATCACTTCATAGTCACTATGGTAACACTACAAACAATAGTTCTCTTAAAGAGACAGACACAAAATTAACTAAGAATCAAAAACTCAAGGTTTTAACCTTTACATATTTACCTCTCAAATTCTAAGTAACTTTTTTTCTAAAGGGATACAACTTTGAATCTCTGTGTGCCATCTTCCTAAAGAAACATCTGATTTCCAAGTAACAGCAACACATTTCCTCGCTAATTAACAAATTTCAATTGAGAATCTGATAAATCTAATTTAGGAAATATATTTCTAAAATTCCTCATCAAGAATATTTCAGGATTTAATGGAAAAACAGCACCTGTAACTTGTTGCAAAAAATTACATCTAGAAATCCAAAATGGTTTGACTTTTGAACAAGGCTGAGTGGAGAAAAGTTCCAATTTCTTCACCACATCTAAAACATCGATCTGAAATATTTGATTGCAATTTTTGAGGCGTTAAAAGAGCTGCAGTTTTCCAGCTTTTCTCATCAATTACTCCGGTCTAATGCATATTTGGAATATACAGTCAGTTTGTTCCTCCATGGGACAAATTTTCTGCCATTCTTGTCTGTCACAATAATGACATCCAGCATGGGAACAGAACATTGATTACATTTTTGCAAAATTTTTAATTTTTAAAAATTTAGACATTCAGCCATTTTGGCCACCCAATTACACTCAATTAACCTACAACCCCAGGTACATTTCAAAAGTGGGAGGAAGCTGGAGACCCCGGAGGAAACCCAGGCAGACTCAGGGAGAATGTCCAAGTTCCTTACAGAGAGTGCTGGATTCCAACCCTGATCTGGTCCCAGTCTCTGGCACTGTAACGTTGTTGCGCCAACTGCTACACCAATCGTGTCGCCCAGGTAAAGTAAAACATGAAAGAGTACAGACAGCATGACTAAAGTAAAAACACAATCTTCTTCTTTGGCTTGGCTTCGCGGACGAAGATTTATGGAGGGGTAATGTCGTCAGCTGCAGGCTCGTTTGTGGCTGACAAGTCCGATGCGGGGCAGGCAGACACAGTTGCAGCGGTTGCAAGGGAAAATTGGTTGGTTGGGGTTGGGTGTTGGGTTTTTCCTCCTTAAAGATACATATCCGATGTTTCAGGCTTGAGCCCTTCATCAAGGTTCAGATAACAAGGTGGACACTGATCCATGTTTATCCCACCTTCCAACATAAGGATATTACTGGGTCTGGGGAGGTGCGGGCATTTCTCCAAGGCAGAGGTCTCTGAGAGGTGACATTATAGAGGTTTATAAAATCATGAGGAATTGAATGGTTACATTTTTTTTCCCCAGTTAGGAGAATCTAGGACTAGTGAGGTTTAAGGTGAGAGAGGACAGACAAAGAGGATCTAAGGGACATAAAGTACTTTTTCCATACAGACAATGGCAAATGTATGGAACGAGCTGATACAGCAGAGCAGTGGTTCTCAACCTTTCGTTTCCCCACTTACATAGTACCTTAAGTAATCACTTACTAACCACAGAACACCTATGCCATAGGTCTGTGATTCTCAACCTTTTCCTTTACACTCACAACCCACTTTAAGTAATCCCAATGCCATCAGTGCTCTGTGATGAGTAAGGGATTGCTTAAGGTGGGATGTGGGTGGGAAAGGAAGGTTGAGAACCACTTCTCTTGACCCAATTGTTACTGAAATTATTTTGCTTGAGAAAAATTGTCGTTGGTCCATTTCCTTTGGAGTTCTGAAACCGTCCACATAACGAGTCAATGAGGGATGATTAAAACAGTGGTTTTCAAACATTTTCTTCCCATCCACATCCCATCTTAAGCAATCCCTTACTAATCACAGAGCACTGATGGCATTGGGAATACTTAAAGTGGGCTGTGAGTGGAAAGAGAAAGGTTGAGAACCACTGCAGCAGAGACTGCTACAATTAGAGCATTTAAAAGACATTTGGACAGGTACACGGAGAGGAATATAGGCCAAACACAGGGAAAAGGGAACCAGCTCAAGTGCGCAACTTGGTCAGCACGGACGAATTAAGCCAATGGGCCTTTAACATGCTGCATGTAATTCCATGTCAATTTCAGCCCCATTCCCATGCTGACATGTCTGCCTACGGTCTCATGCATGGCCAGGCAGAGACCACCCAAAAATTGGAGGAACCACACCTCGCCGTCTGTCTGGGTGCCCTCCAACTGGATGGCGTTAACATCAATCTCTTCGGTTTCCATTAGGTCACCTCCCCCCCCTCCATCTTTCCCCATCCTCTAACTCTGCCTCCCTCTTTCTTCCTTTTTCCCTCTTGACTCCTTTCACAGAGCCAAAATCTGTTCTCACCATTCCTTTCTGTCCTCTTATAGAACAAAGAACACTACATCCCAGTGCAGGCCCCTCAGCCCTCGATGTGGTGTTGACACATATATCCCTAAAAAAAATGTACTAAGCCCACCCTACCCTGTAACCCTCTATTTTTCCTTCATGCATGTGTCTAAGTGCCTCTAAAATGCCCCCAATGTTCCAGGTTATCATATCCAATTAACACCTTTTGTCTGTTGGTCTGGACTCCTCCCTCTCCCATTCCTCCCCCTTTATCCCTCTCTCTTTTTTTTAAAACTCATATCTCCCTTGAAGAAGGGCTCAGGCCTGAAACGTCACTTCTATATTGTTACCTCCTATGAGCGCTGCCTGACCTGCTGAGCTCCTCCAGCATCTCTCTAATTTTACTACAATCGCAGCATCTGCAGACCTTGGTGTTTCACCCGCTAAGACCATGGCCTTCTCTGCTTAGTCAATTATGGAACTAAACACTTAAATGCCGTTTGTAACTCTGCATCCACCACCCTCTCCGGCAGCGTGTTCCAGATGATAAAGCTACCACCTTTCTCCTCAGATTTCCTTTTAAATCATATACTTAAACATAAAGGGTCTATCTTACCTATTTCAGTAGCCGTAGCAAGTAAGAATTTTGGTCCATCTGTTGCACTGCGGTCTGTTTTTCATCTTGTTGTATTTGTACAGGGAGATGATAGTAAACTTTTTTTAAAATGTATTTTTTTTAACCAAACATGGTCAATTACAAAATTAAAAATACAAGTGCATTCAATATTTACTTCAAGATGGTATTAACTCAGTCTCCCCAACCCCCCCCCCCCCCCCCAGGACTCCAAAGAAAAAGAAATGAATGAATAAATATATAGAAAGCAAGGAAAAGATAAGAAAATAGCAAAAAAAAAAGGAAAACGGGTTGGATCGCTGAAAAGTGACACACACTCCACAGATCACAAATTCGTATTCGATTTAATTTTCTTTGGAGAAGATCAATGCTGGTCTCAAGTGCTGGGAAGAACTCATCCAAAGATTTTATGCCTGAATTTTGGAAATAGGGTTGCCAGATTTGTAAAAAAAAAGTCGGACTTATTTCTTAAGGCGTTGGCGATCTTCTCCAGGGGAATACAACGATGTATCTCTGCATTCCCCCTTGCCATGCCCAGATGTGAATCAGTCTTCCATGGAACAGCTCTGCATTCTCTGTCCATTGCTAGTGGAATTTTAACAAATTCTATTTCATATTTGGACAATTTCAATTTGTGTCTTATCCCTAGAAAAAACTAATTCTGGGTTTTGTGGAAATTGAGTTACTGTAAGCTACCCAAAATTAATATGACAAGGTTGAATGTTAAAAAAGTTCCTACCTCTATGGAAAATAGAAATGAATGGAAACATTTTGTACTCGAAAACAATTACTTTTACTTTATATTGCTACAATTAACATTTTGTATTTACTCTGTACTTTTAAACATTTACTTTTCTTCTCTTCTTTGGCTTGGCTTCGCGGACGAAGATTTATGGAGGGGTAATGTCCACGTCAGCTGCAGGCTCGTTTATGGCTGACATGTCCGATGCGGGACAGGCAGGCACGGTTGCAGGGGAAAATTGGTTGGTTGGGGTTGGGTGTTGGGTTTTTCCTCCTTTGCCTTTTGTCAGTGAGGTGGGCTCTGCGGTCTTCTTCAAAGGAGGTTGCTGCCCGCCGAACTGTGAGGCACCAAGATGCACGGTTGGAGGCGAGATCAGCCCACTGGCGAGAGTCAATGTGGCAGGCACCAAGAGATTTCTTTAAGCAGTCCTTGTATCTCTTCTTTGGTGCACCTCTGTCTCAGTGGCCAGTGGAGAGCTCGCCATAGAACACGATCTTGGGAAGGCGATGGTCCTCCATTCTGGAGACGTGACCCACCCAGCGCAGTTGGGTCTTCAGCAGCGTGGATTCAATGCTTGCAGACTCCGCCAGCTCGAGTACTTCGATGTTGGTGATGAAGTCACTCCAATGAATGTTGAGGATGGAGCGGAGAGAGCTAGGAGCCGTAGATGATGCCGGTAGAGCACCCATGATTCGGAGCAGAACAGGAGCGTGGGTATGACAACGGCTCTGTACACGCTGAACCATATGTATCCAATTAGCAACCCTGTACAACCATGTACCATTTATGGGTAGTGAGAAGTGAGATGTAGCATGTGATAAGAACTTGACAAGTCAGAGGAGACTCCGCTAAGAAGTTGGGGGGGGGGGAAAGATAGAAAATAATAGTGGCTGAAAATGTCATGGTCCTGAAACATGGTTAGATAGGTAATACTAAGCAATACAATATTCCCTTGCAACCGCTGCAACCATGTCTGCCTGTCCCGCATCGGACTTGTCAGCCAGAAGTGAGCATGCAGCTGACGTGGACATTACCCCTCCATAAATCTTCGTCCGCGAAGCCAAGCCAAAGAAAGAAGAAGACTAAGCAATAATGGTGGCAGATTGAGAATCAATGTGTAGCCAAGATAAGGGACATCATGGATTGAACTATCAAGGTCAGGATTTGACATAAAGGAGAGGAACCATGCTGTGTTCCGTGTTTGATCAGTGACTTGTTCTCTGATTGCTTCAGCCTTTACTTGCAAATAAAGGTTTAAACTTCTTGAAGATTTCTCCGTGTTGCCCGATTCGTTTTTGGACCTCAGAAAACCACACCTCCTCACCAGATCCGCCAGTGTTGACAGCCCACGCCGGCTGCCCCTGCCCGGACGTCCCACGCTGTGGGGCGGGGGCAGGGGTGAGGGGGGCTGTCAGGTGCTCGTCATCCCCTTAGCAGCCACTTTCAGGTGGCTGCATTCAGGTACACAAAATCTATGCCCTCTGATTGTATCTATTTAGGTTATTATCTCGGAGGATCTTTCCTGGGCCCAACACACCAATGGCATCATGAAGAAAGCCCGTCAGCGCCTCGACTTCCGCAGGAGTTTGTGGAGGTTTGATATGACACCAGAAACCCTGGCAAATTTCTACAGAGGTGTGTTGACCGGCTGCATCTCGGTCTGGTCCAGGGACACCAATACCCCTGAGCATAAAGCCCTGCAAACAGTCCAGGACATTAAGGGCATGGCCCAGAACATCTACAGGGAACGCTGCCATTTTGCTTTTAAGTAAGCTGCAAGGGTCAGATTTTAGGGCCGACTTATACAAAGTTGTATTTCGAGTCGTCCTATACGCCGGCCAATACGGCCACCCATCTCCGGCGGCGGCGGGTCTGCGCCTGCGCCTTGTGCCGGGCCCGGAGGAGGGGCGGGGAGACGTCGCCGACGTGCCATTGTCGACGTCGCGATGAGATCAGAGGCTGCGCGTCCGGCGGCGGGTCTGCGCCTGCGCGTTGTGCTGGGCCCGGAGGAGGGGCGGGGAGACGTCACCGCCGTGCCATTGTCGACGTCGCGATGAGATCAGAGGCTGCGCGTCCGGCGGCGGCGGCGGAAGAGAGGGCGGGCGGGAGAGGAGACGCGGCAGCAGGTGAGGAGACTGTGGGGGGCGGGGGATGGGGGATGGAGCCCCGCTGTCCCGCGGGCTGCGGGGCGACAGTGTAGCCGAGCTCAGCCCAGGATGATACATTGTTGCCGCTGCTCGCCCCGGGCACGAGCGCCAGCCCGAGGGCGCGCTCCAGTCCCCGCCGCGCGACCCCTCAGCCTCCTATTGGTCGCCGACGCTGTCAGTTGGCGACGCGCGCTCTGGGCTGCGCCCCGCCTCTCCGTGTGAGGCCATTCAGCCCGTCGTCCAATCCTGGAAAAAGGAGAGGCGTCGGATCCACTTCACTGGCCCTGTCCCATTGGTCAGCAGGTGCCTCGCTGACCCAGGGACAAGGCTTAAATGTATTGTCCAAAGAAGTTTCTGTGCAATAGTCCATACCGTGTAAAATTTGACCCCCACCTGCCCGCCACAGCTCCCAATGATGCCCCGACCATGGGTTCTCACCTCAGTCCCAACCCCCACCCATCCGAGCTCCCGACACTCCGACTACAGGTTCTCACTTCGGTCACAGCCCCCCCACCCACCCACCGGAGATCCCGACGCCCTGACCGCGGACTCTCACCTCGGTCACAGCCCCCCCCCACCCACTGGCGATCCCGACGCCCTGACCGCAGACTCTCACCTCAGTTCCAGCCCTCCCACCCATCCGAGCTCCCGAAGCCCTGAACCACATAGGCACTTACCACGGTCAAAAGTTGAATGCGTGTAATAGTTAACACCCTAAATTTTACTCTAAAAGTTGGTCCACAAACCTCGGCTATTACACGTGTGTATATGGTGTGTACTTTGACAATTAATCTGAACTTTTTGGCCAAACCCTTCATCAGGACTCGATGCTTTCCACGGATGCTGTCTGACCTGATGAGTTCAATTATGGCATGACTTCACATACAACCCTGAGATTCTTATTTATCTTGTGGGCTTATCAATACCATTAACTGTAAACAAACTCCAAATGTGGTTGTAAATATAAATTTTCTGTAGTTGACTGCTACAAAGAAAGACTCACAGTGTGGGAGGTTAAGCTCTGAGATTTATTGAGGATGGAAAGGCAGTAGGAGTTCCCGCCATTTATTTGATTGGCTGTACGAATAACAATATCGGGTGGGAACATTCTTGCATGTGAATACCCTTCTTCCCCAACCTTTTATTGATCTGTTAGCTGGGTAGCTAGGCCAGTGCCATTTTTGGTCTGCTGGTCTTGTACTGTTCCAGCTTTCAACCGTGCCGGTTCTCTGTATTAAGGGACGTACTACAGTGTGTTATGCTGTTGTTTACTACCGCGCAATGTGCCGGCTCGATCTCCGCAGTGGTGGGCCGCCGCCGCAATACAGTAATAACTAACAAGCATGCGAGTTCTTGTCTCTAAATGATCAGACAAAGATTCGTCATCGCGTTACCCAGTGCCCATGGTATAATTATCCACTATTGTTCAGTCTGATAGTTGAGGGGTACTAACTATTCCTGAACCTGGTGGTGCAGTCTTGTGGCACCTATACGTTTTTCCTGATGGTAGCAGTGAGAACAGAGTGTGTGCTGGGTGGTGTGGATCTTTGATCAATGCTGCTCCTCGACGGCAGCGTTCCCCGTAGATGTTCTCAGTGGTGGGGAGGGTTTTGCCTGTGATGTCCTGCCCTTTCTCCTCAGAGGTGTTGGTGTCCCCATTCCAGGCCATGATGTTGATGGTCAGTACACCTTCCACCACACCTCTAAAAGTTTGCCAGGGTTTCTGATGACATTCTGAACCTATGCTAACTTCTGACGGGCTTTCTTCACGATGCCATTAGTGTGTTGGGTCCAGGAAAAATCCTCTGAGATAGTGACTCCCAAGAACTTGTGTTTGCTCACCCTCTCCACCTCTGATCTACCTATCGATACTGGATTGCACAGCTTTGGTTTTCCTTTCCAAAATGTCTACTTGGTCTTCTGACCTTGAGTGCAACGTTGTTGTTGGTGCACCATTCAGCCAAGTTTTCAATCTCCCTCCTATTCGCTGACTCATCACCCCTTTTTTTATACGACCCACTACCGTGGTATTGTTGGCAAATTTGTAGATGGAGTTATTGTTGTGCCGAGCCACACAGTCGCAGGTGTAAAGTGAGTCGAGCAGGGGGCTAAGAACGCAGCCCTGTGGTGCTCTGGTACTGATGGAGATTGTGGAGGAGATGTTCTTACCAATCCTTACTGATTGTGTTCTGGAGGTGAGGAAATCCATGCTGCAATGACACAGATTGGATAGATTTTTACATAGTCGGGGAATTGAGGGATATGGGGAAAAGGCAGGTCGGTGGAGATGAACCGATCATCAGATCGGCCGTGAACTCATTGGATGGCAGGGCAAGCTCGACGGGCCAAATGGCTGACTCCTGCTCCTATTTCTGAGGTTCTTATAATTGCCCAATATTGCTAAATATGCAGTCATAGTTCTGCTGTGGGAAATATGGCAACCGATCCTACCTACCATTCTAGGTGGAGAGGCACTGAAAATCCAAGGCCCCTGAGAAGATCACCCATGTCCTGAAGTAATATCACCTCTCCACAAATGTGGCGAGAAATAAGCACTCTGGGAGGGCATTTAGAAGCAGAAAGATCTAGGAATAACGGTTCATCGTTCCCTGAAGGTAGAATCTCATGTGGATAGGGTGGTGCAGAAGGATTTTAGTATGGTGGCCTTTATAAATCAAAGCACAGAATACAGGATTTGGGAAGTGACGTTGAGACTGTTCAAGGCATTGGTGAGGCCAAATTTGGAATACTGTGTGCAGTTCTGGTCCTCAAATTATAGGAAGGATATCAACAAGGTAGAGAGATTTACGAAAATGTTTCCCTGGGTTTCGGAATCTAGATTACAAAGAAAGATTGAGCAGATTAGGTCTTTATTCCTTGGAGCTTAGAAGGTTGAGGGGGGATTTGATCGAGGTATTTAAGATTATGAGGGGGTTAGATAGAGTTGATGTGGATGGGCTTTTTCCCTTGAGGGCAGGAGAGATTGAAACAAGAGGTCATGAGTTAAGGGGCAAACATTTAGAAGTAACACGAGGGGGAACTTCTTCACTCAGAGAGTGGTGGCCTTGTGGAATGAGCTTCCGGGAGAAGTAGTGGCGGCAGGGTCAATCTTGTCATTTAAGGAAAAATTGGATAGGAGGGGAATGGGGGGTTATGGGCAGGGTGCAGATAGGTGGGACTAGAGGACTTGGTTCAGTGAGGGCGAGAAGGGCCGAGATGGCCTGTTTCCGTGCTGTAATTGTTATATGTTATATGGTCATGTACCATGTCTTGCTGGAGTGAGATAGTGAGAAATCCGTGAATATATTGGTAAGTTGGTCAGCACAGATTTTTAACATTGGGCGAAGTCCGGATGCTTTCCTTGGATTCATTCTCCTGAAGGCAGCGTGCACGTCGTCTTCAGATACACACAGGATGGGATGCCACTTTCAAGGAACAATATATTCCGAGATCCCACTGCTCTACATCCCTACCATCCCCTGTCCCTGTTAAACCTCCCAAAATGATACACATCACATTTCTCTGTATTAAATTCCATCCACTATCCCTTTGCCCACCTGCCCAACCAAGCTAAGACCCTGCTGTAATCTTCGGCAACCGTTTTCACTGTCTACAATTCCAGACTCCTTAGTGTCATCCGCAAACTTGCTCTTTCATCCATCTCATCTCCAGTGGACACACAGCTGACCTGTCCAACCTTCCTCCCTGGGGCAGCCCGCACAGTCTCGGAACCTTATCTTGGCTGATTTGCTGGAATGCTGAGTCACAAAGCAGCTGGGCTTCTGGGGAAACAGCAGAATCGACGGGCAGTGTGGCGACAAGGCAAAACCCACGTGACAGTGCAGTAGCCATAAATAGGCGGGTTACCATGGACTTGATCCTCAGTGACTAAAAAAATATCAGCCCAGGATTAACTCACCCAAGGTAAAAAAAAAACTGGTGTGGCTTTTTATGGGACATTCAAGCACTAATCCATCAGATAGTTTCTTTGTAAGGGCTTAATTTAGCAGGGGGTGGGTGTGGCTGGTGAAATCAGCAATTATTCTCAAACCTTTGGCAATCAGTGGTAAGTGGGGTGCTGTAGAAGTCGGTGCTGGGCCCGCAACTGTTTAGCAATGCACATTAACAATCTGGAAGAGGGGGCAGTGGGTGGGGTATGTTAGTTTGCCAATGACATTAAATTGAGTAGAAAAGCAAATTGTGCAGAGAAGAGGGAGAGTCTGCAGAGAGATATCGATACAGGTACACAATCCTTTATCCGGACATCTAAAATCCGGAAAGCTCCAAAAACCAGCATTTTTTTTCTGGTGCTGGTACAGCGGAGTGGGAGAGAGACGGCAGCGCGACCCGGGTTGGCAGGGAGGGGAAGAGACGGCAGGGCGACTCGGGTGGCGGGGAGGAGGAAAGAGAGAGAGCGAGACGGCAGTGCGACTTGGGTGGGGGTGGAGAAATGGCAGCGCGACTCGGGTGGGCGAGGGAGAGAGAGAGACGCCAGCGCGACTAGAAGGGGGTGGATACGGCAGCACAATTCGGGGGGGCTTAAATTTGAGGCAGCTGGTTTTTGTTCTGAAATCCAGAAAAATCCGAAATTCGGAACACACTGTCTCCCAAGGGTTCGGGATAAAGGATTGGGTACCTGTAGGTTAAGTGAGTGGGCAAGGATCTGGCAGATGGAGCACAATGTTGGTAAATATGAGTTAATCCACTTTGGAAGGAAAAATAGGTCAGAATATTATTTAAATGGCAAGCAATTGGAGCACACTGCCGTGCAGAAGGACTTGGGAGGGCTTCTGCATGAATCGCAAAAGATGGGTTTGCAGGTGCAGCCGGCGATCAAGAAGGCAAATGGAACGTTGGCCTTTATTGCTGGAGCGGTTGAATTTAGGATTAGGGAGATTCTGCTGCAACGGTACAAGGTCCTGGTGAGGCCGCATCTGGAGAAGTGCGTGTGGTTCTGACTCGAGGAAGGATGGACTGGCTTTGGAGGCAGAGCAGAGGGGGTTCACCAGGTTGATTCCAGAGATGAGGGGGGTTAGCCTATGTGGAGAGATTGAGTCGTCTGGGTGTGTTCTTGCTGGAATTTAGAAGAATGAGAGGGGATCATAGAAATGTATAAAATTATAAAAGGCATAGATAGGATAGAGCTAGGTAAGTTGTTTCCTGTAGTAGGGGAGACCAGAACTACGGAACATAGCCTCAAGATTCAGGGTAGTAGATTTAGGACAGAGATGAGGGGGGACTGTTTTTCCCAGAGAGTGGGGAATCAATGGAATTCACTGCCCACTGAAGCAGTGGAGGTGACCTCAGTAAATATATTCTAAACCGCTTTCCCCGTGAAGCTGTCGTTTAGTTGGTTTCTTCCGTACTCCTGCCGACTGCCTAAAAAAAACAGAAAAAATATTTTGTGCCTCCCCCCCACACTAAATATGCTGTGGCCCCTGTTGAGAATAGTTAGATTGTAACGTATGGAAAGGACACAAAAGGTGAGAAAAGACTGCTCGGTTTTACTTTAAAATTTAAATTTAGACAGAAGTGCAGTAACAGGCCATTTCGGCCCACGAGCCCATGTTGCCCAATGACACACGATTAGCAAACACCCCTGACACGTTTTGAACGGTGGAAGGAAATCCACACAGACACAGGGAGAACATATAAACACAGACGGTATGGGATCAAATCCCGGTCCCAATCACTGGCGCTGTAAAGACGTTGCGCTAACCACAACCCCAACTGGGCCGCTGATTCTGAACAGTTTATTTTTGCAAAAAGAAAATGTAGATTTACTTGGGAAAGCACAAACCACAGAAATGAGAGCAAGAGCTGAGAGCTTCTGCCTGTTGGGAAATGTTTATTATGGTGGGAACTTTCTCACCAGAAAAGAGTAGCTTGGAGTAACGAGGTTGGCTCTGTTACTGTGGCAGTTAGCACGACACTATCACAGCACCGGCGATCTGGGTTCAAATCCCACGTTGTCTGTTAGGAGTTTGTCTGCGTGGGTTTCCTCCAAGTGCTTCAGTTTCCTCCCACCTTTCAAAAATGTACGGGGGAGAGGGTGCAGTTTAATTGGGGTATTTTTGACTGGAAGGGCTTGTGTCTTCATTTAAAAAGTTCAGGGCTATGCCAGAGTAGTTTGGAGTTCAGACTGAGGGATTGTAAAAAGTCCAGTGCAGAAATCAGTCGAGATTAGAGAATTTCGTTACCCAGGGAATGGGTAACTTCCCATGCAGGAAGTGTTTGAGACAAATAGCAGAGAGGGATTTAATGGGAAGCGATGAGGAAGTGAGGATATCTTTAGGAGACGACATGAGGATGGGTGGGAGAAGGTTCAAGAGGAATATTAATAGTAGCATCAGGTGGGCCGAATGGTTTATTACTTGCAACGTGAGATCCTGCAGACCCAGGAGAGTGGGAAGTGGAGACACAGCACTGCTCTGACGGGTTCAACTGGCCTGTCCTAATGCCGACAGCCATGTACAGGCTTTAAACGGCCTGTTAGAGGAGCCGACGATGTTTTATTTAAAATCCTGCAGCCACAAGGTAGTTGCAGATTCCGGGGGAGCAGCGGACCACGTTAACGGGAAGACAACCCCCCCCCACCCCTGTCAAGAAGGAAAAGCAGAGGAGATGAGCCTACAGCACAGTGACCAGCGAAGGACTCAGCAGCCGAAGGACTCGCACAGGCTGCGGGCGTCGTGGCCAGGGGTCCTGCATGGGCTGCGGGCTGCTTGAGATGGTCTCATGGGAACAAGGTATCAGAATCGGGAGTCGAGAATGCTGAAGGCAAGAAGGGCTCCTGAAGGGCCTCGGGCGATGGAGGCTTCCTGATCGTGTCGAGGGTTTGGATCTGGAGCTCAGGCGGCCGATGGATCGAACAGGAATCTGTGCGGCTGCAGAGGCTGTGGGAGCGGCTAGAGGGAAATCCACGGACACTTGGTGACTCTGAAGAGATCCTCTTTTGCTTCCCTTTCTCTTGTACTGTAAGGGGCAACATTAATAGCAACTCTTTTCTGCCTTATGGCAGGCAGGAGGAAATTTCTGTAATACATGTGTTGTACTATTACATAATAGTAATACTCTTGCAGAGAGGGTGAAATTCACACACGTCTCCTCAATGTGGTGCAGTGTCCTTCAAGAGGTGCCTTTTGCTTCCAATTATTTTAAAAACAATGCATTTATCTTGCGCCTTCATAAGAGTGCGCCATCTTAAAATCATTACAGCACAGGAGGAGATAATTTGATCTTTCCTAGTTTGACACAGACTAGAAGGGCTGAAAGGGCCTGTTTCTGTGCTGTAATGTTTTGTGGTTCAAGAATGAGAATTTAATTGTTATAAGACTATCTGATTTTCTGATTTTTTTCCTCAGCAAGAAGACAGCAGGAGAGGAAATGGTGGATTACTACAATATTTTGGGAATCTCTCGCAATTCCTCTCAAGAAGACATTAAGAAAGCGTAAGTATGAGCCTTGTCTTCCTCGCCAGATGCGTGCCGATCAGCTCTGACAACTGCATGTGTTGACAATATGTTTCGTTTGTATACTTGGAGGCTTTCAGCTCCTTGCACTTGCTCTGCCATCCATAATATACTTTGGCTTGGCTTCGTGGACGAAGATTTATGGAGGGGTACGTCCATATCTGCTGCAGGCTCGTTGGTGACTGACAAGTCTGATGCAGGACAGGCAGACACGGTTGCAGCGGCTGCAGGGGAAAATTGGTTGGTTGGGGTTGGGTGTTGGGTTTTTCCTCGTTTGTCTTTTGTCAGTGAGGTGGGCTCTGCGGTCTTCTTCAAAGGAGGTTGCTGCCCGCCGAACTGTGAGGCACCAAGATGCACGGTTGGAGGCGAGATCAGCCCACTGGCGGTGGTCAATATGGCAGGCACCAAGAGATTTCTTTAGGCAGTCCTTGTACCTCTTCTTTGGTGCACCTCTGTCTCGATGGCCAGTGGAGAGCTCGCCATATAACACGATCTTGGGAAGGCGATGATCCTCCATTCTGGATACGTGACCCACCCAACACAGTTGGGTCTTCAGCAGCATGGATTCGATGCTTGTGGACTCTGCCAGCTCGAGTACTTCGATGTTGGTGATGAAGTCATTCCAATGAATGTTGAGGATGGAGCGGAGACAGCGCTGATGGAAGCGTTCTAGGAGCCGTAGGTGATGCCGATAGAGGATCCATGATTCGGAGCCGAACAGGAGCGTGGGTATGACAACGGCTCTGTACACGCTGATCTTTGTGTGTTTCTTCAGGAGGTTGTTTTTCCAGACTCTTTTGTGTTGTCTTCCAAAGGCGCTATTTGCCTTGGTGAGTCTGTTGTCTATCTCTTTGTTGATCTTTGCATCAGATGAAATGGTGCAGCCGAGGTAGGTAAACTGGTTGACCGTTTTGAGTTCAGTGTGCCCAATGGAGATGTGGGGGGGGGGGCTGGTGATCATGGTGGGGAGCGGGCTGATGGAGGACCTCAGTTTTCTTCAGGCTGATTTCCAGGCCAAGCATGGCAGTTTCCGCAAAACAGGACGTCATGCGCTGGAGAGCTGGCTCTGAATGGGCAACTAAAGCGGCATCGTCTGCAAAGAGTAGTTCACGGACAAGTTTCTCTTGTGTCTTGGTGTGAGCTTGCAGGCGCCTCAGATTGAAGAGACTGCCATCCGTGCGGTACCGGATGTAAACAGTGTCTTCATTGTTGAGGTCTTTTATGGCTTGGTTCAGCATCATGCTGAAGAAGATAGTAAAGAGGGTTGGTGCGAGGACGCAGCCTTGCTTCATGCCATTGTCAATGGAGAAGGGTTCGGAGAGCTCATTGCTGTATCTGACCCGACCTTTTTGGTTTTCGAGCAGTTGGATAACCATGTTGAGGAACCTGGGGGGGCATCCGAGGCGCTCTAGTATTTGCCAAAGCCCTTTTCTGCTCACGGTGTCAAAGGCTTTGGTGAGGTCAACAAAGGTGATGTAGAGTCCTTTGTTTTGTTCTCTGCACTTTTCTTGGAGCTGTCTGAAGGCAAAGACCATGTCAGTAGTTCCTCTGTTTGCGCGAAAGCCGCACTGTGAATCTGGGAGGACATTTTCGGCAACACTAGGTATTAGTCTATTAAGGAGAATCCTAGTGAAGATTTTGCCTGCAATTATATAGAGAAGCAGAAATAAGGCTATTCAGCCCATCGAGTCAGCCCTGCCATTTAACCATGAGCTGATCTATTTTCTCCACACAGCTCCACTGCCCGGTCTCCCGATAACCTTTGATTGGACTAATCAAGAACCAGATTCTCTACCTTAAATACACCCAGTGTCCTGGCTCCCACAGCTGCCTGTGGCAACAAATTCCACACATTCACCAACCTCTGGCTGAAGAATTTCTACCGCGTCTCTGTTCTAAGCAGATGCCCTTCAATCCTAAAGTTGTGCCCTCTTGTCCTAGATTCTCCCACCATGGGAAATAATTTTTCTACATTTACTCTGTCCACGCCTTTCAATGTTCAAAATGTTTCAATTAGATCCCCCCTAATTCTTCTAAATCCCAATGAGTACAGGCCAAGAGACATCAAACGTTCCTCATGAAATTACTGAAATCCACATTCACCATATCCATGAGATTATAGGACCAAAAGACATAGGAGCTGTTCAGTCCATCGAGTCTGCCCCACCACTTAATCATGAGCTGATCCATTTTTCCACTCAGCCCCACTGTCCGGCCTTCTCCCCATAACTTTTGAGGCCCTGGCTAATCAAAGACCTATCAATCTCTGTCTTAAATACACCCAGGAAGCTGACATTGTATCTACTAGCAGTGGAGAATCATTTCTGGGGACGTGTAAAAGGACAGAATTGGAGAGCTACCAAGAACTAAACGTTGTGGGGGTGGCAGAAGATGGTGAGGGGAGGGGTCAGAAAGTGATTTTAAAGTGGAGGTATCTATTCTGGAGCTGGATAATGGTGAAAGGTGAGATGTTTAGTAGAACATAAGAGGGAACTTCTTCACACACTGAATGATGGGAATGTGGAACGAGCTGCCAGCTGAAATGGTGAATGTGACGTTTAAGGAAAATCTGGATAGGTACATGGATGGGAGGGGTCTGGAGGTATATGGTCCTGTTGGAGGTCAGTGGGACGAGGCAGAATAATAAATAGTTCAACACAGACTAGATGGGCTGAAGGGCCTGTGCTGTAGCTGATTAAGAGAATTTGACAGTAGCTAAGCTCCTCCGAGTGTTGACCATCATAATCCTTTGTGGATTTTAGTCATCCTTTATCTTTTTTATTCCATTCTCTCTCTCCGGCAGTTACCGAAAGCTTGCATTACGATGGCATCCCGACAAGAACCCAGATAATAAGGAATATGCGGAGCAGAAGTTCAAGGAGATTGCAGAAGCCTATGAAGTGCTGTCAGACAGTAAGTTTGCATGCCGAGCTGTCCCGTGTCTGTTGGTGATTGAAAGTTTAATGGATGGTTCGTTCTGGAGAACAGCGCAGGTACAGGCCCTTCAGCCCAACTCACCAATGCTGACCTGAGCTAGTCCCATTCACCTGCGTTTGGCCCCTATCCCTTGAAAGCTTTCCTGCCATCTACCTGTCGAAGTGAATGTAACAATTGTGAAAGGTTCAGAGGTTCCTTTTATTGTCACGTAACAATACTCACACCTTGAAGAAGGGCTCAGGCCTGAAACGTCAGTGATATATCCTGTGGACGCTGTGAGACCGGCTGTGTTCCTCCAGCATTTCTGTGTCCTCTTCTCCTGTTATCTTTAGCCTAGACATTCATCCTCGGGGGCACTGAATAAGAAATGGCAGAGTCTGAAACAGGCAAATGATTGTCTCCTTCACACAAGGTGCCAGGAGTTACATGTAGATGCTTCACAAATTCCAAACCTTCGAAGGTGTGCAAGAAATATTGAGAAATATTTGTAGAGCATAGGAATCCAGGAGTACAGGTACATAGTTCCTTGAACATAAGAGTTAGAAGTAGATTGGGTGGTAAAAATAGCTTTTGGCTCATTGGCCTTCATAGGCTAGAGAAGTGAGCATGGAAATTGGGAAATCAATTATGTAAGACACCGGTGAGATTCCGTTTGGAGCATTGCATTCAGTTTTGGTCTCCGTGCTGCAGGAAAGTCGGTGTCGAGCTGGAGAGGGTGCAGGGAAGATTTATGAGGATGTTTCCATGGCTCGGGTTGGTAAGCTGCAGGGAGAGGTTGCGCAGGCTGAGGCCTTATTCCTTGGAGCCCAGGAGGATGAGGGGTGATCTCGCGGCAAGGAATAGATCAGTGTGCGCAGGGAGTCTTTTGCCAACGGTAGTGGAGACAGGTACAAAGGATCTTTGAAGAGACTATTAGATAGTAACAAGGGATTGAGAAAAATGGAGGTTATACAGTCGGGAAATTCTAGGCAGTTGTTAGAGTAGGTTATTAGGTCAGCATAACACTGGGCCAAAGGGCCTGAACTGTGCTGTTTTGATTTCTGATTAGGGAGATCAGTAACTAGAGGACAGAGGTTTAAGGTGGGGGGGGGAGAGGGGGGAGAGATTTAACAGGAACCTGTGAGGGTGGTGGGTGTCTGGGAAAGGGTGTCGGAGGAAGTGTTTGAGGCAGGTACTATTGCAACATTTAAGAAAAATTTGTGGATGCATGGATGGGATGGGTTTAGAGGGATATGGCTAAACAAGTGCGGAGGGGCATTTTGACCAGTGTAGGTGTTGGGCTGACTCTGTCCTGCCGAGTTCCTCCAGCAGATTGTTCTATTCTTCCGTGTTCCAGTCTCTTGAATATCTCGGTATTAGAATATGTTGACTTGAGTGAGTGTGAGCTAAATGTCTCAAATTTCTAAGAACTCATTTTGGAAGCAAAAAAGAAAAGAGTGAGCTTGATTGGGCTGGATCTAGATCATGTGGACACAAAGTGTCACCCTGTGGGTCAATTTTCACTGATTCTAGAATCTCGTGTTTTGACTCACCTCGGCTGCAGAGCATCAGAATTTTTTGTCATGAACAGGCATTACAAAATTCCTTGTGGCAGCATTACAGATGCATAATCGCTATCACTTACATTAACAAAAAGTAAATTGGTGCAAAAGAAAAGTGAGGCAATGTCTGTGATTCATTGACCATTCAAGAATCTGATGGAAGAGGGGATGAAGGTTATTTTGTGCCGCTGGGTGCTCGTCTTCAGGCTCCTGGACCTCCTGCCCGATGGTAGGGGAAGAAGGTTATTTTGTGCCGCTGGGTGCTCGTCTTCAGGCTCCTGGACCTCCTGCCCGATGGTAGCAGAGTGAAAAGAGTATGACCTGGGTGGTGAGGATAGAGGCTGCTTTCTTGAGGCACCGTCTCTTCCAGATGCTCTCGATGGAGTGAAGACTGGTGCCCATGATGGCACTGGCTGAGTTCACAACTCTAGCCTTTTACTGTCCTATGCGTTGGCACCTCTGTACCGGGCAGAATGCTCTCCACGGAACACCTATAGAAATTTGCAAGAGTCTTTGGTGACTCTGGTGGGTTGAATGTGGAGCCCATTCCCAGTGGTTGAGGGTAAACAAAGGAGTTGGGGAGGTGGCTTCTGTCTTCTTTGGCTTGGCTTCGCGGACGAAGATTTATGGAGGGGGTAAAAAGTCCACGTCAGCTGCAGGCTCGTTTGTGGCTGACCAGTCCGATGCGGGACAGGCAGACACGATTGCAGCGGTTGCAAGGGAAAATTGGTTGGTTGGGGTTGGGTGTTGGGTTTTTCCTCCTTTGCCTTTTGTCAGTGAGGTGGGCTCTGCGGTCTTCTTCAAAGGAGGCTGCTGCCCGCCAAACTGTGAGGCGCCAAGATGCACGGTTTGAGGCGTTATCAGCCCACTGGCGGTGGTCAATGTGGCAGGCACCAAGAGATTTCTTTAGGCAGTCCTTGTACCTTTTCTTTGGTGCACCTCTGTCACGGTGGCCAGTGGAGAGCTCGCCATATAATACGATCTTGGGAAGGCGATGGTCCTCCATTCTGGAGACGTGACCCATCCAGCGCAGCTGGATCTTCAGCAGCGTGGACTCGATGCTGTCGACCTCTGCCATCTCGAGTACCTCGACGTTAGGGGTGTGAGCGCTCCAATGGATGTTGAGGATGGAGCGGAGACAACGCTGGTGGAAGCGTTCTAGGAGCCGTAGGTGGTGCCGGTAGAGGACCCATGATTCGGAGCCGAACAGGAGTGTGGGTATGACAACGGCTCTGTATACGCTTATCTTTGTGAGGTTTTTCAGTTGGTTGTTTTTCCAGACTCTTTTGTGTAGTCTTCCAAAGGCGCTATTTGCCTTGGCGAGTCTGTTGTCTATCTCATTGTCGATCCTTGCATCTGATGAAATGGTGCAGCCGAGATAGGTAAACTGGTTGACCGTTTTGAGTTTTGTGTGCCCGATGGAGATGTGGGGGGGCTGGTAGTCATGGTGGGGAGCTGGCTGATGGAGGACCTCAGTTTTCTTCAGGCTGACTTCCAGGCCAAACATTTTGGCAGTTTCCGCAAAGCAGGACGTCAAGCGCTGAAGAGCTGGCTCTGAATGGGCAACTAAAGCGGCATCATCTGCAAAGAGTAGTTCACGGACAAGTTTCTCTTGTGTCTTGGTGTGAGCTTGCAGGCGCCTCAGATTGAAGAGACTGCCATCCGTGCGGTACCGGATGTAAACAGCGTCTTCATTGTTGGGGTCTTTCATGGCTTGGTTCAGCATCATGCTGAAGAAGATTGAAAAGAGGGTTGGTGCGAGAACACAGCCTTGCTTTGCTTCACGCCATTGTTAATGGCTTCTGTACTGGTGGCTTCTGTACTGGTGGCTTCTGTACTGTACTGTTCTGGTGGCTTCTGTACTGGGGGCCTATTTCCATGCCCTAAGTTTTGTATCGGTTATGTGCCTGCTCAATTTCATTTAACCTTTTCCCCCACAGGAAATAAGCGAGATGTTTATGACAGATATGGAAAAGATGGATTAACGGACGGAGGTAAGCATAAAATGCAAAAATAATATAAAATAAAATAAAGCTTAAAGCAGACCTTTTCAACCACTAAATCTGTGCCACAGAATCTTACAGCATTGTAACAGGCCCAACGACCCAACTTGTCCATGAGGACCAAGTTGTCTTCCATGGCTGATCCCTTTTCCCTGCATTTAGTCAGTATCCTTGTCATTCAAGGTTCAGAATTCCTTTATTGTTATGTAATCGTGCAAAACATGTAATATTACATCAAATTGCCTTCCACCTGCTGTAAGGCAGAGAAAGAGTCGCCATTAGTATCTGCGGTCCCCGGAGTCTGCAACCACTCCTGCAGGCACCCCCATCTTTGGCATAGACCTCCGCAGTTTTCACTAACAAACACCAGGTGTTTTATTTTGGAAGGACAAACCAAGGTAGGACATACACAGTGAATGGTAGGGTACTGAGGAGTGCAGTAAAACAGAGGGAACTGGGAATGAAGACACATAATTCCCTGAAAGTGGTGTCATAGGTGGATAGGGTTGTAAAGAGAGCTTTTGGCATATTGGCCTTCATAAATCAAAGTACTGAGCACAGGAGTTGGGATGTTACAGTAAAGATGGTGAGGCCAAATTTGGAGAATTGTCTGCAGTTTTGGTCACCTAACTCCAGGAGAGATACCGATAAGACTGAAGGAGGGCAGAGAAGTTTTACTAGGACGCTGCCCGGACTTCAGGAACTGAGTTACAGGGAAAGGTTAAACAGGTTTAACCTGAATGAGGGGAGATTTGATAGAGGTATTTAAAATTATGAAGGGAGGGTATCCACTGAGGGATGGTGAACTACAAACCATAGAACATGGGTTAAGGGTGAAAGGGGAAAAGTTTTCATTTCTTTATTTTTTTAAATTTTCAATCGACGTGGAGTTACAAAACAAAATCAAAGAAATATCACAGATCTATACAATAAAATACAAAAACCGAACGACATGTTGGAACACAAAGAAGGAAGAATCAACACTTTGTGCACCATGCCATTCCTTAAAAGTAGGATACAGAAAAAAAGAAAAGAGGAAACAGAAGAGAAAGACCCCCCTCCCCCAAAGGAAAAGGGGGGAAAAAAGGGGGTAAATCTCCCATATGATGTGACAAAATTATTTGTTTTCCAAAAGCTTTAATTACATACAGACAAAACATTACATGATTCATCCAGAGCTACTTCCTCCCTTAAGCGATAAATGTCTTGACGCAGACCATCGCTAGGGATACTGGAGGGGGGGGGGATCATCAAAGGTTAACCCCCCCCCGTATATCTTAAATATGGGTTCCATATTCTTAAAGATAAGTTGTAACAGTTTCTGAGGTTGTAAGTTCTCTTCTCCAGGGGAACACAACCGTGCATTTTTGACTTCCAATGGGTCAGGCTCAGTTGGGAACCAGATTTCCAAGTAATGGCTATGCATTTCCACGAAAGCAAGTTTTACAAATTTCAATTCATACTTCGACAGCCTCATTTTAGGTCTTGTGTCTGCTAATTTCCCCAATAAAAACAATTTTGACACCTGAGGGGAAAAAAGTTTAGGGGGAAACCTCTTCACACAGAGAGTGGAGGGAGTGTGGAACGAGCTGAAGTGGTGAATGTAGCCTCAGTTTTAACATTTAAGAGGAATTTGGACAGTTACATGGATGGGAGGGGTATGGAGGGCTATGGACTGGGTGCAGACCAGTTGGACTATTCAAAATAATAGTTCAGCACAACTAGAAGGGCCAAAGGACCTGTTTCTCTTCTGTAATGTTCTTTGTGGTGTAACTGCTGACAATTCTCCAATTGTGACCTGACCAAAGTTTTTCTCAGCGCAACTTCCCAACATTTATACCCAATTCCCTGAATGACGAAGGTTAATGTGCTGTCTGTATGTCTTTACCACCCCAGCCTGTCATTGAGGCCGTGGATCAATTTACTGGCTGCACAGGCATCATTGATTGGTCAATGCCTGTTAAACCAAGCATGTTAAACCAAGCATGTCCTGCGTGACAAAACTTTAAAATATCCCTTTAGTTTAGCGATGAATTTCATTCTCCGTTTTATCACATGGAGGTCAGAATTTTACAGCTTGCCAACTACAACCTGTGCTGGTTTATTGTGACTTTTCATGACGCTACAGTGTTTAGTGTTAAGACTTTGTTATCCTGTATGGGTAGAATTGGACTTATTTATTATTAAAGCCTTAAATTTTAAATTTAGACATAAAGTATGGTAACGGACCCACAAGCCCGTGTTGCCCAATTAACGTACAACCCCTGCCACATTTTGAACAGTTGGAGGAAACTGGAGCCCCCAGAGGAAACTCACGTAGACACGGGGAGAACGTAACAACTCCTTACAGACAGTGCGGGATTCGAACCCCATTCGCTGGCGCTGCACCAACCTTTTGTCTACAGGCTAGGAAAGAGTCGCTGCCGTCGGGTACTGTTTTGTAAAAGAAAGGAACCACCCTGCAGAGTGGTCGTGGATCACCAGGGCTCCTCCCGTGTAGCTGCCTCCCCGATACCCCACTGCCTGCTCATCTAGGGTGTGTGCACTTCAAATCCGCGATTTGTGTTTCACCTTTCAAAGTGCCCTGTCATCTTTATTTTTATTTTCAACAGGTGGCAGGGGTCCCAGCGCGGGCACGGAATTCCCCGATTTCATCTTCTCATTCCGCAGCCCTGATGAAGTGTTCCGGGAGTTCTTTGGAGGCCGAGACACTTTTGCAGAGTTTTTCGGTGAGCAGAAGTTGCCTCTGTCTTTCATTCTGCTCTGTTCATTGTCAACGTCTGTGGCATTACTGACTCGAGGACTTATGTCACTTGTCTGTAAACAGGTGAATTGGGAGTGGGAGGTACCACCCAACACGTGCTCTCATATTGTATCAGGTCATGTGACTGTAATTTTAAACTTTACGTTCTTATCTACTAATGGTAACCTTTGCTCCTTGTTTCGATATGGTTCTGATTTATCATGTACATGAACACACACAATTTGTTTTTACTTTTTATTTGGCCTTTAAGTCCTTGGCCAAGTCATTGGGTGTATTTAAGGTAGGTTCTGGATTAGCCAGGGCATCAAAGGTTATGGGGAAAAGGCCGGGCCATGGGGCTGAGTGGGGTAATGGATCAGCTCATGATTAAATGGTGGGGCAGACTCGTTGGGCTGAATGGCCTATTTCTCCTCATGTTTCTTATAGCCCATGGGCACCACTAGTCCAGCGGCCCACCAAGATGAGAAAGAGTCCCTTCAGAGACTCCAATGTATCCCGTCACCTCCTCCAATGCCGCTGCCTCATACACCTCCGTAGCTGCGTGGCCTCCTGTCCAGTCCAGCGGTGAGCCCGAGGCCCAGGTGTCCAAGTCTCCTTCCTTTAATTCTGATAAATGTGAGGTGCTACATTTTGGTAGGAATAATCAGTAAAGGTCATACATGTTAAATGGAAGACATTTGAGGAGTGCAGTAGAACAAAGGGGTTTAGGAATTCTGGTACATAATTCCCTGAAAGTTGAGTCACCCGTAGATAGGGTGGTGAAGAAAGCTTTTGGTATGTTGGCTTTCATAAATCAGAGTATTGAGTACCGGAGTTGGGATGTCATGTTGAAGTTGTATAAGGCATTGGTGAGGCCACATTTGGAATAGTGTGTGCAGTTTTGGTCACCGAATTACAGGAAGGATATAAACAGTATAGAGAGAGTGCAGAAGAGATTTATGAGAATGTTGCCGGGGTTTCAGGATTTGAGTTACAGGGAAAGATTAAACAGGATAGGACTTTACTCCCTGGAGCGTAGAAGATTGAGGGGTGATTTGATAGAGGTATTTAAAATTATGAGGGGGACAGATAGAGTCAATGTGGCAAGGTTTTTCCATTGAGAGTGGGGGAGATTCCAACAAGAAGACATGGATTGAGATTGAAGAAGGAAAAGTTTAGGGGAAACATGAGGGGGAATTTCTTCACCCAGAGGGTGGTGGAGATATGGAATGAGCTTCCGACCAAAGAGGTAGATGCGGGCTCGATTTTAATATTTAAGGTAAAGTTGGATAGGTAAATGGACGAGAGAGATGTGGGGGTGGGGGAAGGGTTATGGGCCGGGTGTGGGTTAATGAGACTCGGTGGGAGGTGTTGGGCATGGATGAGAAGGGCCGAACTGGCCTGTTTCTGTGCTGTAATTGTTATTATGGCTATTGGTTATATGGTGAAGGCAAGAATGTACACATACTCCTTAGAAATGGAACCATTAGGACTGAATTTCTTGTATGGTGTTTTTTGCTCTCCAAATCATTCCTTCCATCTGGGATGGGCAATGGATGCCTGGTTAACCATAAAAACTTGTTTTAAGAAACAAATGTTTTTTTGCAATTGGAAGTGAATAGAAAGAAGAATTGGATTGAGATTCTTGAATTTCATTTAAATTCTCCTTCACTCATTTCCTCCACAGATGACTTTAGCCCATTTTCGGAACTGGGAGGGGCTGATCGATCTCGACAGACATCTGGATCTTTGTTTTCCTTCTCGCTTCCCACTGGCTCAGGTACGCTGAAAACCGGGAGGTGGCTCCGTTGAAGGAAGTATTGCATTCAGTTCTGGCCAATGCATCTTAAAAAGGTGCGGGATGGTGTTGCAGCAGTTAGTGCTACTGCCTTATATTTCTTAGGAATTTCTAGAATCCAGAACGTTACAGCACAGGCCCTTCGGCCCACAGTCTGCTGACCTACTCCACCACAATCTAACACTTCCGAACCTCACACCCATATCCCTATGTTTTTCTATTTTAAATTCTGTACAATCCTGGCCCTTGATTACTATTTGTGTGGAGTTTGCCCGTTCTCTCTGCTGTGGGTGTTCCATTTTTCTTCCAAATCCCAAATTACCCTACAGAGTAGATTAAATTACCCTTCCCCCCTCCTCCCTCCCCGTGGTCTCATGCACTGCCAGACTGAGACGACCCGCAGATTGAAGGGACAACGCCTCATCTTCCGTCTGGGCACCCTCCAACCGGATGACGTTGACGTCGACTTTTCTGGTTTTCGTTAGCCCCCCCCACCCAACTTTCCCCATGACTCCCCCCCCCCCCCCACCCCTACCCCCCTGCTCTACATTCTGCTGGTCTGTACTCCTCCCCCCTGCCGATTCTTTAAATCAGGTGCCTGCCCGCTTTTTACTCATAGCTTGAAGAATGGCTCAGGCCCAAAACATTGGTAATATATCTTTACCTCCTTTGGGCACTGCAAGACCGGCTGAGTCACTCTAGCATCTCTGTGTTTTACTACAGTCGCCGTCTCTGCAGACTTTTGTATTTCACTCTAATCTACAACCCCATACGTTTTGAAAGGTGGGAGGAAACTGGAGCACCAAGGCCATGCGGGGCGCAGAGAGATCATACAAACTACTTGTGGACAGTGCCAGATTCGAGCCAGAGGCACTGCTACTATAACAGCGTAACGCTGACCATTCATCCCCTGGTCCTATGTTCCTTTCCATTGTTACCTTGACTTCTGTTATCTGCCTTCTTGGTCCGAAGGTTGTACACGAATGCCTCAGATGCTGGGGTTGAGCGCAACACACAAACGTGTTGGAGGAACACAGTGGGTTACCAATGAGGTAACCAATGTTTCGGGCCTGGGCCCTTCGTCAGGTTTTTGTATATATAGAATGGCTATCCAAAGCCTTTTTCCAACCTTTAACGACTGCCCTTCTTCGTTGGTAGAGTTCTCCTCGTTCTCCACCAATATCGGCGGGGGCGGAATGAGCAGCTTCCGATCAATCTCGACCTCCACGAAGCTCGTTAATGGAAAACGCGTGACCACCAGGAAGTGAGTATCTAAGATGAGGTTTGAAACATTCTGTTAACTTAAACAGTCAAGCAGCATCTGTGAGAGTGGCCAGTATCAAAGTTAATATTTATTGTCGGAGCATAGACATGACGTCACATACAACCCTGAGATCCTTTTACCTGTGGGCGAGGTAGAATTTCCACTTATCGGCGGTGTAAACTGTACTCAAGCAAAAGATCGATATACAAAAGAGAGAAATGTAAACAAGGAAACAATTGCAAATAAATTGACAGGGAAATACAGGAAACAGTATATTTTAAATGTAGATGTACAGCATGGTAACAGGCCCTTTCGGCCTACGAGCCCATAATGCTTAAATACTCCAATTAATCCAGTATATATTGGTCATGCACCCCCACCAATGATTCTGGGCTCAGAGTACACATCACCCAGTAACCGTGCTTTCACCATGCATCCCCCCCCCCCCCCCCCCCCACCCTGTGATCCTTCGGTCAATGTGCACCCCCACCAGTGACCCCGGGGTCAAAGTACACATCCCCCAGCCATCCTGGAGTTAACATGCACACCCCCACCCCCAATGAAACCATGCACATCCCCCAGCAACCTCCAGGTCAGAGGAAAAGGGGGGGAGACCGCATCAGGAGCACCAAATGGAGTAGCCTAAAGTTGGAACCGGTTCGTGCGAATCTTTGCCTCACCTGGAATCAAGGTGGTTACTGAGAAAGAAGTTATTTCAAGAGCTGCTACTGAAATATTAAAGAAGTGAATGCCTTTGCAGACCACCAAGGAAATACAGGTCCTGAGCAGCCTCAGTTTGTAAACCCCTAGTGTTTAAAATGCAAATGCATTTGATAATGCTGAATCTACCAGCTGCAAAGAACCATGTGTATCTGTTGAAATGCTAATGTGTGGTCTCCAGCTCCTTTTCCACTGGCATCCCAGTTAATTGGTCGTGCAGCGTCCAATAGGAAGCCCCTTATGCCGTTTCCACTGGGCCACCCTTAACTGGGACACTCATTGCTTTTCCACTGAAACACACTCATCCCTGGGGATCGGGGAGTTCTACTTTCAACTGGAAATGGGCGACTTTCTGCTGACCCTTTTCCACTGGTTTGATCAGCACGTCAGCAACTGTTGGGGATACGTGGTAGTGGCTGTAAATCCCCGGCGTGAAATGACGTCATTTCACGCCGGCCTTCGGACAGTTTTCCTTTTCCACTGGACCCTGTCCCAGTTAATTCCTGGGAAAGGATGCCAGTGGAAAAGGGGATTTTTGTTTCCATGACCACCCAAAACTAACTTATTAACCCATATCTCGATTTTAAAAAAAAAATATAGTTTTAACATTAAACAAAGGATTAATAGATCCATTACAGAACAAACTCCTTGCCGGATTCGATCCTGTGTCACTGGTACTGTAACAACATAGTGAGCCGCCCATGTTCTATGGTGTTTATTTTTGTCACCCTGGGGAAAAGGCGCTGGCTGTCCACCCTTTCCAGGCCTCTCATAATCTTGTATACCTCTATTATAAAATCAGCTCTCATCTTTTGTCCTTAGTTTCCTTGAAATAAATGAAGTTGCATTTAGATAACACCTTTCATAATTTATGGATGCAATTTCCGGGGAATTTTTTTTTGTTTTCACGTTGGCATCCACTCAGCAGAAAAGTTGTGCATGGCAAGATCTCACAAAGGCAATGCATTGTTCCAATGTTCAGTTTTAATGCTGGAAAAATGTTGACTGAAGCACATGAAGGAACAGATCTTCTAAACCAGGGCCCATAGAATCCTCCTCGTCCACGTGGGAGGGAGGGCAGGTTCGGCATGCAGTCTGGATATGAAGGTTTGTACTGACAGTGCAGCACCTCCTCAGTACTGCAGAGGAGTCGAGTGTATTGTCATCTGATTGCACAAGTACAGCCCGAGGAAACAGTGTTCTCCGGTCCTCAGTGCAACACATGCAGACACACAACTGAACATAACACACAGACAGACAAACAGTGCATATGCAGAACAAGTATTTCATCTAGAAATCAACATTGTTTCATGAATGTGAGAGTCTCAGAGGGTCAGTGCAAGCAGTTGCTTTGGTCGTTCCGCATTCTCAGAGCCCATGGGAAGAAGCTGCTCCTCAGCCTGGTGGGGCTGGCTCTGATCCTCCTGGATCTCTTCCCCGACGGGAGCAGCTGGAAAATGCTGTGTGCGGGGTGGAAGGGGTCCTCACTGATTTTCTGCGCCCTCTTCAGACAGTGATCCCGGTTGATCATGTGGATGGGGGAGGGAGGGAGACTCCAGTGATCCTCTCTGCTACTCATAGTCCCGTGGATTGACCTTCGATCCTTTTCTCTGTATTGGGATACATTACATGCCTCCTGAACCCAGAATAAAGATTGAACCCGCAATTTTCTAACTCAGAGTACTCTATATATAACCCATGCTGTATATAATCCATGTTGTTCCTGCCCTGGGATTATTTGATGGGACAGTTTGGTGGCAGAGATTTATTTTGCATCTAACCCTTGCTGTGTGTACCTGCGACCTCACCTTTCTGCTTTCTGTAGGGACCACTCCCTCTGCAATTCCTATGTGTCCACCCATTCCCTTCCCACTAATCGCAGCCTTGGCACCTACCCCTGTGACCGCAGGAGATGCTCCACTTGCACCCACACGTCCTCCCTCACCACCATTTGGGACCCGAACAAGTCCTTCCAAGAGAAGCAAACCTTCGCTTGTGAATCTGCAGGGGTCATCTGCATCCAGTCTCCTCTACATCAGAGAGTCTAGACGCAGACTGGGAGATTGTTTCATTGAGTGCCTTTGCTCTGTCCGTTGTAAAGGCAAGGACCTGCCAGTGGCCACCATTTTAATTCCACGTCCCATTCCCACACTGACATGCCAGGTTGAGGCCACCCGCAAATTTGGAGAACCAACACCTTGTATTCCATCCCAGCAGTCTCCAACCGGACATCAGTATGAGTCTCTACTTTCTGTCAACCCCTTCCCTCGGTCTTTCTCTTTCCCTATCCCTCTCCTTCCCATCTCCTCTCAGAGCCATCTTTCTTAGCCCTCTGCCCTTGCTCCTCCCCCCATGACCTCAGCTTTTTTTCTCTTCAACCCTCTCACCTGTACATCTATTACCTCTGACACATTAGCCTGATCTCCCCCCTTTTAACCACCTCCCCTCCCCAATCGATTTATTTGGGCTGATTTCCAATACTGCTTTGGAAGGGGTCAGGTCTGGAACGTTGACTGTCCTTCACTTCCTATGGATGCTGTGTGACCTGCTGAATTTCTCCAGCATTGTTGCGCTTTACATTTCACCCTGAATCTATTTGGGAGGATAGGGTAGGGGAGGCGTAAGATTGCATCTAACTGTGTGTTGTCTCTCTTCTTGTTAAGTGTTTGTTTTCCTCTTAATGCACAGAACATAACCTGTGTGTGTTTCCCCTCCTCAGGATTGTGGAGAATGGTGAAGAGAGGGTGGAAATTGAAGAAGATGGGCAGCTGAAATCAGTTCGAGTGAATGGTAAGAGAGATGGGAGACTCACGAGAGACTAGTCGGCTTGAGGTCAGCTCAACGGCAACAGCGGGGAATCTTGGGGAAGAGATGAGTGGGGAGCGAGCAGCAGCGGGACTGAAGGCATGGAACACCCCAGCGACTAGGAGCTTTGATTAGAGATAGTATATGGAAGAATGTGGAATAATTATATTGTGGAAATAAAGATACACATTCCCTTGCACCCCCCCCCCCCTTCCCACTACCCCTTTCCCCGACTCTTGTTTATTCTCAGTAGATAGCTAGTTACAGTGGAAACAGGCCCATCCTGCCCATGCTGACCAAAATGCCCACTCATCCCAGATTCCCTTTAAACCCATCCTGTACATGTATCCATCCAATTTTTTTCTTAAACATTGTACTAGCACCTGCCTCAACCACCTCCTCCTGCAGCCCGTTCCATACACCCACCTCCATGTAAAAAAAATCCCTCAGGTTCTTGTTAATTCTCTCCCTCCCCCCCCCACCTTAAACCCATGCCCTCTGGTTATAGATCCCCTACTCTGGGCAAAAGACTCTCTGCGTTCAGCTGATCTAATCCTCTCATGATCTCGACCACCCCCGTGGGATCTCCCCTCATCCTCCTGCGCTCCAAGGAATAAAGCCCCGGCCGGCTCCACCTCTCCCTGTAGCTCAGGCCCCCGAATCCCGGCAACATCCTCGTCAGTCTCCTCTGCACCCTCTCCAGATCCCCAACGACATCTTCCCTGCAGCACGGCGACCAACACTGAACGCGATGCTCCAAATAGTTTTGGAGAAAATGTCCTCTTAGGTTGTTCCTTGAAGAAGGGCTCAAGCTCGAAATGTCGGTAATATATCTTTGTCTCCTATGGACGCTGCGAGACTGGCTGAGTTCCTCCTACATTTCGGTTTGTTTTTACTACAATCACACCGTCTGCAGACATTTATGTTTCATCCTGTTTCCGCTTCTTTGCTGGAACGGTCTGGAGTAGGACCATATCACTGGGGATCGGGAAGAATCTCAACTGTTCGATCACCTTCACTGTCAAGCCCCTCTTTAGTTGTTTGAGTTGGTCACTCGGTTGCCCGAGGATTGGGGTTTGCAATGTACTTTACATCTAAATTTGCTCATACAGTACAGTAACAGGCCCTTCCGGCCCATGCATTATGACGCCCACGTGACCAACTAACCTACTAGCCCCATTCATCTTTGGAACTTTGGAGGAAACCAGAGCACCTGAAGGAAACCCATGCAGGTCACGTACAAGCTCCTTCCAGTGTGCCGCATTTGAATCTGGGTCGCCAGTGATGTAATAGCGTCACGCCAACCCGTGCGCACTTGCATTGAGCATTGGATCTTTTCTACTGAAGCCACTGGCACCAGATGGGATTCTGCACAGAAATCCGTTGTCTTTGCCTGATTTCTCTTCACGAAGAGCTGGAATAAGCTAGATGGGAATGTGTTATTTTTAGTTATAGTGACGAAGACGAGGTTCTTTTTCTATAGCTTCCCAGCTATTCAATTCCTGAATTCAGCTGCAGGGATTGAAACTTGGGTGTGTGTCACTGGTCCAGAATACTGGCTGCTAATTTGGTACCTTGGCCACTGTACTGCCACATTAATTAGCAAGGCAAGGTTCTGCTGCCCGTTGTGAATTCCTACAAGAAACCAAGCGACTTGAATTTAGACAGCACCATTCTCGAGTTGCGGTCACATTTTCCAGGCCCGTGGAGTTTTGTTTGATGTGCGCGCCCTTCGGCAACGCAGGAGAAAAAGTGTGCACGGCAAGATGGGTGATTGATGAGCTAGGGTGTCAGAGGTTATGGGGAGAAGGTCGGGCAGTGGGGCTGAGTGGGAAAATGGATCAGCTCATGATTAAATGATGGGATAGACTCGATGGGCTGAATAGCCTATTTCTGCTCCTACTGTATGTCTTACAGCCTTAAGATTCCACAAAAGCCTTAGTTTTCAAAGGGTTACTTGGACTTCTGCCGTCCATGAGGTTTGGCGGGGCTGCCTGGTGGGAGCTCGAGGATTTATAATTGGTGAAGATGGAGACCGGAGCAATTTGGCATGGAGCCAGCAGAAGACGACATTACCATGTGTCTCCCTCTCAGACAGAGGGTCAGGGCGGTGGATGCGGTATTCCGAAGCCGGGTTCCTTTGGTCTACACTGTGTTGAACTGCGCTCGTTCAGCCAAGTGGAGAATATTCCATCTTGCTCCTACCTTATGGGCTGTGGAAAGACTTGGATCCGTTGCTGACAGTATGTGGCTTGCCCATTTATAGACACCTGGAGGTTGCAGCATGTTTAGTTCTGCAGGCTCACCCTCTGCAATGCTGTTAAATATCCAAGGTAAGTATTAGGCATTTCCTTTTATTCGCCCTTCCGGCCCATGGGGTCGCACTGCCCAAATTCACCCACTTGACCAGTTAACCTACTAACCCACATCCTTGGAGTGCGGGAGGAAACCCCCACAGGACAAATTCCTGATAGTCAGCAGTGGACTCAAACCGGGATCACTGGCGCTGTAAAGAATTTTTAAATGGTGGCATTGCCGGAGTTGATGAAAAGGTAGCACTGTTGCCGGAGTGGACTACGGAGTGCAAGGAGCAGAGACACGGTGCTGCTCTGAAGGGTTCAAGCAGCTGGTCCTAACGCCAGCGGCTCTGTACAGTCTAAGCAGCCTGTTAAGGAGCCAATCGTATCTTTAAAATTCCTGCAACCCCGGAGGTCTGTGCCCAAGATGGCAGTGATTGTGCTTGCCTGTGGTCGCGAAGGGTTACAGACTCCGTCCGGGGAGGAGCACCAGAAACGGGGAGAACATTAACCGTCTCGAGAATCAAAGGAGGAGAGCCTACAGGGAAGGTGAGCATGCAGGTGAACCAGCGAGGGGCTCAGCTGCTGAGGGACCCACACAGGCCGCGGGCAGCTTGCAATCAGGGACCCGCATGGGCTGAGGGCCGCTGGAGACTGGCTCGTGGGAACCAGGTATCAGATCTGGGATTCGAGAGGGGCGCTGAAGGCAAGAAGGGCCTCGGGGCGCCAAAGACTTGCTGATCGTGTGGGACGTTTGGATCTGAAGCTTGTGCGGCTGACGGATCGAACAGGACTCTGCGGCTGCGGGAGGCGAATCCACGGACACTCAGTGACTCTGAAGGGACTCTCTTTTGCTTCTCTTTCTCTCGAACTGTAAGGGGTGCTGGGCGACACTAATGGCGACTCTTTGCCTCACGAGAGGTAGAAGTATTATCATATATGTTACATTTTTAATGTAATATTACATGACAATAAAAGGATTCTTGAAACTTGTAATAGCATTGCACTAAATTTAAATTTAGACATACAGCACGGTAACTGGTCCTCTGGTCCACAATCCTGTGCTGCCCCAATTAACCTACAACCTCTATGTTTTTGAAGGGCCGGAGGAATCCCACACAGGTCACAGGGAGAACGTAAAATCCCTTGCAGACAGCGCCAGATTGGAACTCGGGTTGCTGAGACTGTAATAGGTTTGCACTAACTGTGCCATTCTTAACTGACCCATTCCCTTGTTGGTAATGGTCTTTGATATTTCAGTGGCACAAATGCTACCAGCCACGGATCAGTCCGTGCCTTACTGCAGATCAGATCCTGTTGCGTGTGGTCACAGACTGTTTCCTTTGCTGTGGAGACGTGAATGAGTTGAACGTTGTGCAATCGCCGGCTCAATGAGGACCAGTGTAGAGCCAGTGAGATGCATCTGTGGCTACAATAGGCGAACTGGAACGTATCCACGTCATCATTCAGACAGGAGCTGATAGGCTTCAACACCAGCCTTTCAAAACACTTCATCACTGTGGATGTAAGTGCGACTGGTCGATGGTCGTTAAGGCAAGTTATTACACTCCTCTTGATTGACGCCTGTTTGAAATGCCCTGCTGGAGTGAGGTATTGAAGATATCCGTGAATACATTGGTAAGTTGGTCAGCACAAATTTTTAATACTAGGACAGTTACTCCGTCTGGGCCGGATGCTTTCCTTGGATTCAGTCTCCTGAAGGCAGCACACATGTCATCCTCAGTTGGGATCATCAGGGACCTGGGGGTCCGGAGAGGAGGTTCTTTGCTGTTGTTGTTGTCAAATCAGGCGTTGAGTTCCTCTGGGAGTGAAGCTTTGCCACCTACTACTGCACCAGATTTGGTTTTGTAGCAGGCATGTAGGCCCTGCCACAGCTGTCGGGTGTCCCTTGTTTCCACTTTCATACAGACTCTCCCCTTCGCCCAGAAGATGGCTTTTCGCAGGCCATACCTGCTCCAGCTGTACTGATCTGGGTCTCTGGACTTAAATGCCTGTGATCTGGCTCTCAGCAGGTTCTGGATTTCATTGTTCATCCAGGGCTTCTGGTTGTGGAAAACCCTAAAGAATTTGGTGGGGACACACTCATCTACAGCTGTTTTGATAAGTCTTTGATAGTCCTGGCGTAATTGTTCAGATCCTCAGCTGAGTCCTTGAACACTGCCCAGTCTGCTGACACGAGGAAGTCTTGAAACTTCTTCAGCCTCCTGTGACCACCTTCTAGCCGTCCTGATCTCCGGAGCCTCTCCTTTTAGGCTCTGTCGCAATGAAGGAAGGTGACCTGACTTGCCGAGAATTAAGATGCATGTTCCACTAGTGGTAAAAAGGGTCTGGTGTCTCCTCATCTTCTGTCTGGGGGGGGGGGGGGAACAGCACCTCATCTTCCATCTGAGCACCCTCCAAATGGGTGGCGTTAACATCAACTCCCCCCCCGACCCATCGCCTCCCCTCCCCCACCCATCGCCTTCCCCAAGCTCTGTTTCCCTTTTCCCTCTGTCTCCTTACACACAGAGCACCCCCCTCCCCAGCCAGCACTGCCTCTATTCTGAGAGTTCCTGTGTTTTGCTTTCTCTTTGTTTATCCCTTGAAGAAGGGCTCAGGACCGAAACGTGGGCGTTCTATCTTTGCCTCCTGTGGACGCTGCAAGAACAGCTGAGTTCCTCCAGCATCTCGGTGTGTGTTCTCCCAAAACGTGGAGACCTGGCCCACGAGCACCAACCTGCTTCGTCACTGAGGGTTTATTCAGAAAGGATACACTGTAGAGGGAGCCCATTATGCATGGTGGGAACCAGCTGATTGGATTGTCTTTCCCTCTTCCCCCAAAGCCCTGCTATTTTCTCTCCCTTTTTTGAGTATTTCTCCAGTTTCCTTTTGGAAGGTTCTTGACAAATCTGCCTCCATCATTCATTCAGAAGAATTTAAATTCTCTTCATTCTGCCCCCCCCCCCTCCCAGTTCAACAGCCAAACATCTCAAATGATGGCCCAGACACATCAGGATTCAGGTGCAACGTTTGGGAAGGCAGGCCGGACTTTACAGAGTGGCCGTGGATACGATAGGGATATTGTTGGTCTGTGCGTGACAGAAGAAGAGTGAGCGGGAGTCAGCCACGTGGCCCGTCGAACCTGCCCCACCATGTAATAGGGTCACGGCTGATTCCGCTCCACTTACCCACCGGTTCCCCTTATTCTCCGACTCTTCATCTCGAGGCAACCTCTACTACTTTCCTGGGCAGAGAACTCCACAGATCTACAGGAGAAGGTATTCCTCCTCATCACTGTCTCAAATCTACTCCCCGAATTTTGAGGTTATGTCTCCCTGTTCTAGTCTCACCTCTCAGTGAAAACAACTTGCCTGCTTCCACCAAGGAAACTCGAGCAGGCACAGACAGCATGGGATTCAAACCCCGGTCGCCGGCACTGTAATAGCGTGGCGCTAACCCCTTCTCTAAGCGTCTATTTTAAAATCTAATTTTGGAGAAAAAAAATCTAAGTTTCTGAATTCCAGCAAATACAGTCCCAGAATTGAACATAGGGCTAGCTTGGCCTCAGTGGGCAGAGTGTCCCCGAATCAGGCTGTGCTGCTGGCATCTGAATTGAAGGGGTGCAGAGGAATTTCTTTAGCCAGAGAGCGGTAAACCTCTGTTTGCAGCTTTGGAGGCCAGGTCGTTGAGTGTATGTAAGGCAGAGATTGATGGGTATCTGAATAGTCAGGGTATCAAAGGTCATGGGAAGAAGGCGGGAGTGGGGGAATGGATCAGCTCACGATGGAATGGCAGCGGACGCGACTCGATGGAGCTGTAACACTGTTGCGCCACCTGTGTCCCCTCCCCCTTACACTAACTGTTGACTGTCGGTCCATCCCGTCCAGGTTTGGAGGACCAGCTCGCCCTTGCTCTGGAACTGAGTCGGAGGGAGCAGCAGCCTGCGGGTGAGCCTGCACCATCCCAGCCGTCCGCTCACCTGCCGCCAAGCTACGGTTTCGTGGAGGAGGACGAGGACGATGAGGACCTGCAGCTGGCGATGGCCTACAGCCTGTCCGAGATGGAAGGCCAGGGACGAGGAGCAGGTGGGGGCAGAGGGCGGGGGGGAGGAGGAAGGGCCTGCGTGGCAGCAGAGGCAGGGAGAGCGCGCCCGGGACGTGCCCCCCTGGGAACAGAGGGCAGCCCCAGGGGCAAAAGCCAGACTGTAGGTGCCACGAGTCAAAGGGGCATGTCCGAGGTGCCTGGGTCCTCTGCCAAAGGGGAGACAGAGAAGAAGAATCGGTGGAAGTGTCTCATCAACTGACACAGCTCGTGTTAACTCCTTCAACCCTCAACCCCCATCTCCCTCCAATTCCTCCTGCTCCCAGCCAGCACTCACGGTGCCAATGTTCTGCTTGCAAAGGAGCTAGCTAAAGAATATCTCTACCTGAAGTGAGTGGGCCTTTGCTGCTTCCACCCATTCCTCCCCCCACCCCCACCTTGGGGTTGGTTTGTCATGGATTTATGCTCTCCTTGACCGAATTGCAGCAAGGAGGCTTTCAGCTGGATTTTCAAAGTTATAACACACATGTAGTGCAGAAGAATTCAATCCATCATGTCTAAGGGTGATGTTGTGCTGGATGTCCGGGGGGCAGAGTACCCCTCGTGGGTAGAATAAGGGAGGGGAGGGTGTCCCTGGTATCGAAATCCTGCTCTTCCTTCCCTGCACCGTCCCTGCTGTAACCCAGATGGTCCCTGCCCTGGGAGTATTTGATAAGATAATGTAATGGAAACTTTACTCTGTATCTAATCTATACTGTTCCTGCTGTAGGATGGGACAATGTGGAGTAGGTTTTACTGTATCTAACATGCTCAGGGAGAGTTTTACAGTTTAGTTGGATCCTTATCTGGATCAGGCCTGAGGCTTTTGGATCACGCGGTGTGAATTGTTCTCTGCTATATGATTAACTGACACTGCCTTGGCTACGTGACAAATTGTTGAGGCCAAATATTTAAGCACAGAATGCACAGCCTTGTGTGTTGCACTTCAAACCACAGCTTTCTCTCGCTCTCTCTCCCTCTTTCCTCTCTATCAGATGCAGAATTCCAGGCTTATTCTGGCTGACTAGCTGCCGGTACTTTCCAGCAGGTAATGCCTTAATCTCCTCCGTCATGAATGTTTTATTTAAAATTTAATGTGCCCCTTATTCACTATACTGCTGTGCCACTGTCTGGGGCTTGCGTGTAACCATGTCGCTTCTTTCTTCCTCTGGGACTCGCCGAAACCTTCGCTCCCCATTTCTAGGATTGGAAAGCAAGTGTGGAAATGAGCACAGCTGAGGTCCATGTGGGAACATGTGCTGGCAATGGTTGTCTGATCAGTGTTATAACACATTAAAATGTTGTTCCTCCATCTGCATTTTACACAGGAGCACTTTAACTGGGAACGTCTAGCAGAGTCCCTTGAATGTTTGAAATTATTTGGACAAATTGAAGTACACCATGTGTACACTTATTGACTGTTTAATGAAGTTTCATGTTCTGAACATTTTGTCTTTGTTGCTTTGTGATGGTATATCTTGAGATTTTTCTCAGCTCACCATTCCTGCATTGTTGGAGATTACATCTTGTTGAGCTCTAAGAACAGTAGAATATTACATTTATGGTTATGCTTCTTTTAATTTAACAAAAACAAAATAACCCATTTCAATTCCTGTCCCATTCCCTTGCTGACATGTCCGTTCATGCACTGCCAGACCACCTGCAAATTGGAGGAACAACACCTCAACTTCCGTCTGGTCTGGGCTCCCTCCAACTGGGTGGCATTAACAGTGGCTTCTCCAGTTTCTGTTATCCTCCACCCCACACCCCCTCCCCCAGTCTCTCCCCAAGTCTCCTTTCCTCCCTCCCTCCACTTCTCACTTTTCCTCTCTTGCCCAAGTCCAATTATGGCCATTTGCCTGTTGGCCTGTGCTCCTGCCCCTTCTTCCCTCCTCCTCAGCCTTTTTATTCGGGCACCTGCATCATACCCTTGACGAAGGGCTCAGGCCCGAAACGTCCGTGATCTAACTGTACCTCCTGTGGATGCTCCAAGACCAGCTGATTTGCTCCGGCGTTTCTGTGTTGTCATTGCCCATCAATGTAACCTGGTTCTGACCCTTTGCAGACTCGTTAACCACCTTGAAACTTGATGTTCTAGTTGTTAATGTATTGAAATTTACCTGCAGTGCATTTCCTCATGCCTTGAAGTTACTGAGATGTGAAGAACCAAAGCCACCTCCCTGATCCCTATGTCACCCCACTACAGCCTACCTGCCTGTAAAGGGACCCCACCTGCTTCCTCTTTGAAGAGTCCTCTCTCCTGCTTAGGATGAGCGAGTTCTTCATTTCAGGGGCAACGGGTAATCAAAACGTAAATGGGATGTTGGCGATGGAGGAACTTCTCCCAAGGAGTGCTGAGTCCGTGAAATTATTTGCCCAAGGAGGCAGCCTGTTGCCTCATTCAATGTATTTAAGACACAGATAGATTTTCAATAGGGGATTGAAGGGTTAAGGGGAACAGGCAGGTAAGAACATTACAGCACAGTACTGGCCCTTCGGCCCACAATGTTGTGCCAACCTATAAAACTACTCAACAAACTAAATCTTCCCTCCCTCACACCCACAACCCTCTAATTTTCCTGCATCCATTTCCCTTCTAAGAGTATATGTCCCTGTTGTACCAGCCTCCACCACCACCCCATGCCATTCATTCCAGGCTCCCACCACTCTCAGTGTAAAAAAAAACATCCCTAATGTCTCCCTTAAACTTTCCTCCCCTCACTTTAAACAGATGTCCTCTGGTATTTGCTACTCTCACCCCCAGGAATAAGGTGCTAGCTGACCTCCCTATCTATGCCTCTCTTAATCTCCGAGACCTCTATTAAGTCACGTCTCGGACTTTTTCGGTCCAAAGAGAAAGTTGCCTCACAAGACATATTCTCCAATCCAGACAACGTCCTGGTGAATCTCCTCCACACCCTTTCCATAGCTTCTACATCCTTCCTGCAATGAGGTGACCAGAACTGAGCGGAATACTCCAAGTGTGGTCTCACCAGAGATCTATAGAGCTGCAACATCACCTTGCGGCTCTTGAACTCAATCCCTCGACTAATGAAGGCCATCGTACTATAAACCTTCTTAACTACCCTATCAACCTGCGTGGCAACCTTGAGAAAGCTTTGGATTTGGACCCCAACATCCCTCTGTTCCACCACACTGTTAAGAATCCTGCCAAAAATGCATCACTTCACACTAATGAAGCTGAGTCCGCGGCCAACTCAGCCGTGATCTCATTGAGTGGCTTGTTAGGTCAGACGGCCGACTCCTGCTTCTATTTCTGATGTTCTAACGAGAAAAAAATAGGACCCCGGGAAGACACAGGAGCTTTTCATCTGCAATTTGCACAGACCTCACAAACAACTTTATTCACATCAAAATACAAAATTTAATTCATTGTTTAGAAATTTTCTCTAAAGGTTTGTAATGAGATGGTTTGACCACTAGTTGGCGACATCACGAAGCAGCAGGTTATTTATACGACTCCCCCCCCCCCCCCCACCCCACACACACACACAGAGCAACACGTTAGTCTCACGGGCTTGGGTTTCTATCTCAACTTTAACTGGGGAGTACTGAAACTCATCGGATGCCTGTTCGTTGCAACACCCAATTTGGAAAGCACGCACGGTCCTCATTCCATCACCCCCGCCCTCCCACTGTACCATGCCAAGCCCAGGATCCAGACAGCCGGTGACTTCCCACATTGCCTTTGCTCAAAAGTGCAATCATTCCAGGTCAAGGAGGGAGACCATTGTTGGAGGTTGCTGGATCTGTGCGAGGGAGAGACCAAAGGAGAGGGAGGGGTGGAGAAAGGAAGTTTTGGGGGGGTGGGGTGAAGAGAGAGAGAGAGAATGTGTGAAAGAGAGAACGAGAATGTGAGTGAAAGAATGTGTGAGAGTGAAAGAGAGGTGTGAGAACGAGAGTGTGAGAGTGAGAATGTGTGTAAGAGAATGAGAATGTGAGAGAACGAGAGAATGTGTGAGAAAATGAGAGAATGTGAGAGAGAGCGAGAGTGTGTGAGAAAATGAGAGAATGTGAGAGAGCGAGAATGTGAACGAGAGAATGTGAGAATGAATGTGTGAGAACAAGAGAATGTGTGAGCGCGAGAATGTGTGAGAATGAATGAGAGAACGAGAGAATGTGTGTGAGTGAGTGTGAGAGAACGAGAGAGTGTGTGAGAGAACGAGAATGTGTGTGAGAGAGAGTGATTGGACATTGAAATTCTCCCCATGGTGAATTGTGCTGGAACTGTTTAATGTGACAAGCTCCTGTAATTCTCTGGTCCTATAAAGATTCAGCGTGTGTGTTCAATAATTTGTGTTTAAAAGTAAATTAACTAAAATAACCCAATTTCGTTGGTGTTTAATACCAAGCGACAATCCTAGCAATGAGACTGGTTGCGCAGGCTCCATCCTGAATCAAAGAAAACTACTACTGAAATAAACTGGTATTTGCAGACCAGTCAGTCAGGGAGTAACAGATGGGGCCGGTTTCATTTCAGTTTCCCCGATGGCACTGGGCTGTGAGATTGATCTCACATCGAGAAACAACCTCGCTCTGCGTTTGAAGGCCAGGGTTGACGTTAATTTCGCCTTCTCACCCAACCTGAGGGAATTGGCATGCAGCGCCCAAAAACGTTACAAAAATCTGAAAACTCCAGATTGCTGAACATCTGCAGCAGGAGGCAGAAGATGGTGGACACAGCAGTTCATCCATGGAGAGAGATGAGGTCTGAGGAAGGAGACAGTGTGGGCAGAACTGGTGAAAATCCATCGACCTGAAATGTTATCTATTTTCCTCACTCCACAGATGCTACCTGACTGGCTGAATCTGACTTGCTCTTGGGTGTTTTTTTTTAAATTAATTGCTCTGTTTGATTTAGACATCCACACAGCGTGGTAACAGGCCCTTCCAGTTCTTGACTTCGTGCCACCCCAATTCCTCCATTAACCTACAAACCCCATATATTTTCAAGGACGGGAAGAAACCTGGAGTACCCAGGGAAAACCCTCGCAGGTCACAGGGAGAACGTACAAACTCCTTACAGTCAACTCCGAATTTGAACCCGGGTCGCTGACGCTGCAATAATGTGTAATGATACACGAGGCCATTCAGTCCTACGGTGGCTCCCATGCGAGCAATCCCATCGGTCCCATTCTCCCTGTTCAGTCTTTACCCTTGCAACTTATTTTTCCTCTCTTTCTTTCACATGCTCAAATCTCCCGCTTTCAATTCTTTTTCTCATCGACCTACACTGGGGAGCATTTTACAGATAGTTCACCTACCAACGGGTCTTTGGAAAGCGGGAGGGAGCCTACAAGCTCATAGAAGACGGAACTTCCCCGCAGATGAGCTGAGATCAGGATCAAACCTGGTTCCTGATGCAGAGAAGCAATTGTAATAACTCAGCCACTGCACTGCCCAGATTCCTTGCTCCTTTTACCTCCGTTCAATTCCTTTGGGAGATACCTCTCAGTATTGATCGCCAGTTTTACTCTCCCCTGTTTCTGATGTTGCAGATGCTCTGGGCTGCGCGCATTCCCCCCCCCCACACTGACAGACATAAAGCTCAGCAAAGTGCTATAGTCAGGTCTGTTCATTTCTGCTCACAAGTGGCGGAGAGTGGGGGGGGGGGGGGTTGTTGCAGTAATCAGGGGCCGTCTCTGAAGTCCCGCCGGGAGATAGCCTGTGGATTAAGAGCCGGCAGAGAGTCTGACTCAGGACTAGCAGGGAGCACCCTTCAGCCCTCTCTGCTCGAGGAAGGACCCCCCTTCACAGGGAAGGTACTGCACTGCGTGCTGGCGTTTCCGCAGGGAGACACGAGACAGAGCGGAGGACACGAGCGAGGTACAAGCTGTGCGACGGTGAGGTGGGGGGAACAATGGAGGGCAAAGCAGCAGCAGTGATTGGTGGATCACGTCCAGTTGAGTGGGTCACTGGGGTAGTGCCTTCAGGATGGCATTGACCTCCTCCGCCACAGCGGTCAAGGCGAATTCAAACTGGTCCTGCGCCAAAACAAAAGAGTGGCCTCGTTAGAGAGTCAAGCACATTTTCTCTGCCTGGCTTTATTCTCAGTTTATTTTTCAGACTCCCTCTGAATATCTTACAGTTTGGACAGTGTGACAAGGGTGGTGAGACTGTGGAAGGGGGGGACACTAAAAACAAGCCAACAAAGTTCTGCAGACAAAGATGAGTTGGAGGGTCTCCGCAGGTCAGGCAGCATCCACAGAGAGAGATGGTCAGTCACTGTTCTGGGTCGGGACCTTTCATCAAGACTCAAGTTGGCAGACTTTTTTTTAAAATGCAGAGAAAACTGAAAATGTCCAGATGCAAAGAGATCTGGAAGTCCTTGTGCAGGATAGCCTGAAGGTTAACTTGCAGGTTGAGTCAGTGGCAAATGCAGTGCTGGCCTTCACTTCAAAAGGAATAATAAGGGCAGGGGTGTGATGTTGAAGCTTTATAAGGCACTGGTGAGACCTCATTTAATCGTGAACGGTTTCGGCTCCTCATTTAAGAAAAGATGTGCTGACTTTGGAGAGGGTTCAGAGGAGGTTCACTAGGATGATGTCGGGAATGAAAGGGTTATTGTGTGGAGCATTTGACAGGTCTTGGCTAGTATTTAACAGAGCAGATGTGGAAAGGCTGTTTCCCATGGAGGGCACAACTTCAGGATTGAAGGGCGTCCGCTTAGAACAGAGATGCGGAGGAATTTCTTTAGCTAGAGGGGGGGTTGAATCTGTGGAATTTGTTGCCACAGATGGTTGTGGAGGCCGGGTCATTGCGTGTATTTAAGGCAGAGATATATAGGTATTTGATTAGCCAGAACATCAAAGGTTATGGGGAGAAGGCCGGGCAGTGCGGCTGAGTGGGAGAATGGATCAGCTCATGATTAAATGGCGGGGCAGATTCGATGGGCTAAATGGCCTATTTCTGCTTATGGTATCAAGGATATAAAGAGGGCACAAAAGGGAGGGGGGTTGGAGTGCCTAGAAGGTGATAGGGGTATTGGAGTTATCACCCAAAAGGTGGGAGAGGTGGAGAGACAGAGAGGGGCAGATCACTGGAAAGGGTGAATGGGTTAGAGAGAGTGGGAGTGGGTAGAGATGGAAAGAGTGGAACCAGATAAAGGTGGGACTGTATCCCCAACAGGAAAATTCTATGTCCATGCTGTTGGATTTAGCCTGTCCAGTACGGGAGGAAGATAAAGTTCTTTCCTAGAGCTGAGGTAGTAACTGATGACCAAGAACCAAGAGGGCTAGAGGGAGAGGGTAGAAGGTTCTGTTTCTCACAGTGAGTTTCTACCATCTGGGATGAGCTTCCTGCAAAAACAGGAGAAAGAGAGTCAAAGGAACTTTTGAAGGATCACTGGTTTAAAATGGAGGGGGGAAAGATTGGGAGTGAACATAGAACATTCTAGCACAGAACAGGGCCTTCGGCCTACGATATTTTGCCAACCTACCTATGTAAACGTCCACAATGTGGGGGGGGGGGGGGGGGGGATTGTCACCGTGTATATTATAACGATGAAGACTCATAGATATTGTTATTGATCTGGTTCACGGTGCAATAAACAAAAACTTACAAAAAAAACCTCCACAACGATCTCAAAACACAATGTTGGAGAAACTCAGCAGATCAAGCAGTGTCCTTTATATAACAAAGATAAAGGTACAGAATCAATGATTTTGGCTTCATCAGGCTGTGAAAATGTAGGCAGGTGCCCAAAATAGTGAGGGGGGAGAGGGGTGGGGGAGGAGCACAGTCCCTGGGACTGTTCACTGTTTAACCTGCTGAGATTCTTGAGCCTTGTGTTCATACTTCAACCACGGTGTCTACAGATGTTCATGTTTCTCTTCCACAACTATCTAACCCTTCCCTCCCTCACACCCCCAACCCTCTATTTTACATGCATTCAAGTGCCTGACTAAGATCCTAGCGTACCAGCCTCCACCACCACCTCTAGCCCCCACCACTATCTGTGTAAAAAAAATTTACCTCTGACATCTTCCCTAAACTTCCCTCCCTTCACCTTAAACAGACGTCCTCAGGTATTTGCTATATTCGCCCCAGGAAAAGTGGGCAGGGCATCTTCCACCCTATCTAAGATCGTCATCATTTTAAGTAGAGCCCTAAGGTCAGAGAACATTACAGCATCTAAACCGGTTCTTCGCCCCTTCTAGTCTGTGTTGATTATTCCTGGCCCCACTGACATGTATCCAGTCCATATCCCTCCGTACCCCTCCCATCCATGCACTTGTCCAAATTCTTGTGTTAAAATTGAGGCTGCGTTCACCACTTCAGCTGGCAGCTCGTTCCACCAGTCCGTGTTCCCCCTAAACTTTAACCCTTTCACCCTTAACCCATGTCCCCTAGCTTGTATCTCACTTACCCTCAGTGGATTGTTATGTGTCAGCTAGAAGGATTTATTGGTGATCTTGAAGACAAAGGCATATGGATCCCTTTCTTCAAGATCTGAGTCAATGGAGACTGGGGTATGGCAGTGGGGTTGGTGGCAATGCTCGGAATTCAGCCTCCTAAACAGGGAGAAGGTTGAAGATGATGGATCCTACTTGTCCCTCAGTGTAATCAGTGGTTTTCAAACTTTCTTTCCACTCACATTCCACCTTAAGTAATCCCGATGCCATAGGTCAGTGGTTCTCAATCTTTTTCACACACTTTAAGTATTCCCTACGCCATCGGTGGTGTGTGATTAGTAAGGGATTGTTTAAGGTGGGATGTGGGTGGAAAGAAAGAGTTTGAAAACCACTGGTCTAAATAGGGTGGTGAAGAAGGCTTTTAGTATGCTGGCCTTTATCAATCATTGCATGGAATATAGGAGTTGGGAGGTGATGTTGAGATTGTAGAAGACGTTGGTGCGGCCTAATTTGGAGTTCTGTGTGCAGTTCTGGTCGCCTAATTATAGGAAGGATATAAACAGAGTGGAGAGAATGCAGAGAAGGTTTACCAGAATGTTACCTGGGTTTAAGCATCTAGAGTATAGGGAGAGATTGGACAGATTAGGTCTTTATTCTTTGGAACGTAGAAGGTTGAGAGGGGATTTGATAGAAGTATTTAAGATTATGAAAGGGATAGACAGAGTGGATGTGGATAGACTATTTCCGTTAAGAGGAGGAAAGATGAAAACAAGAGGACATGAGTTAAGAATTAAGGGGCAGAGGTTTAGAGGTAACATGAGGGGGAACTTCTTGACTCAGAGAGTGGTAGCCGTGTGGAATGAGCTTCCAGGAGAAATAGTGGCGGCGGAGTCCATTGTATTATTTAAGAAAAGGTTGGACAGGTCTATGGATGAGAAGAAGATGGAGGGTTATGGGCATTGTGCAGGGAGGTGGGACTAGAGAGGGGTGTTTGGTTCGGTGCGGACTAGAAGGGCTGAATGGCCTGTTTCCGTGCTGTAAATTATGTTATGTTATTATGTTATGTTAAATTAATATCTGAAGATGGAGCAGACTGGTTCATGGGAACCAAGTATCGGAACTGGGATTTGAGAAGGTGCTGAGGGCAAGAGGGGCTCCCGAAGGGGCCTCGGGTGCTGAAGGCCTCTTGATCGAGTTGCTGACAGATCGAACAGGACTCTGTGCGGCTGCGCAAGCGCTGGAGGTGAATTCACGGACACTGAAGGGACTCTCTATGGCTTTCTCTTGTACTATATGGGGCACGGGCAGTGCTAATGGTGATTCCCTAACTGCCTTACAACAGGAAGAAGGCCATTTCTTGTAATATTACATGTTCTGTAATATTACATGACAATAAAGGAATCTTGAATCTTGATCACAGCTCTGGAGCAACTCTCAACCTGGCAAGTTAATACCTACCTTGGTGCACACCATTCCAGGCCTTTGGTCTCGTATGTGTTCCAGAGTAGCGGCAATGTCGATCTCCTTCACACCTGGACCATGGAGCAAATGTAATAAAGATGGGAATTAACAATTAACATTATAATACAATATAATCTGAATCTTGGGTAACCCGTGAGACCAGACTCCTGGGGTGAAGCGAACTTTCAGTACTGACATTTCGATTAATAAGGTCAAAGGAAACAAAAATGCTCACAGAACATTGACTGGTGTTGCCTGGGTCACGATAAGGGATACAGGCTCTTTGGCCCAATTCGTCCACGTCGACCCAAGCTAGACCTATTTACCTGCATTCGGTCTAATATCCGTCCTAATCTTTCCATTGCATGAATGGGACGACATTACAAATGTCCCTGTTTCTGACTTGCAGCTTGTTCCAATATGCCCACCACCCTCTGTGGAAAAAGTTTCCCCTTGGGTTGGTTCCACACACCACCACCGCCACACCCCCCTCCCCCTCCCGTCATGCTAAACCACTCAGAAAAGTTTTACAAATGTAATAAATTTAACAAACTGCCTGCATGAACAACAACATCCACAATCAGTTTTGCATTGATGAAAGGTGAAAGGGGAGACGGTTAACATTTTTAATTGTTATATTTAAAAAATTTAGACATATAGCACGGTAAAAGGCCATTTCGGCCCACGAGTACATGCTGCCCAACTTGCACCCCATTGACCTACAACCGGAATGTTTTGAATGGTGGGAGGAAACCGGAACCCCTCCCCCGAGAAAACCCATGCAGACACAGGGTGAACGTACAAACTCCTTACAGACACCGCGGGATTTGAACACCAATCCTGATCGCTGGTGCAGCAAAGGTGTTGTGCTAACTGCATCGCCAACTGTGTCGCCGTTAAAGGGGGCACATTCATGGTTGCACGGTTAGTGTAGCGATTAGCGCAACGCTGTTACAGCGCCAGCAACCAGGGTTCCAATCCCAAACTGTTGGTAAGGAGTTTTTTACGTTCTCCCTGTACCTGCGTGGGTTTCCTCCAAGGGCTTCTGCTTCTTCCCACCATTTGTAGGTAAATTGGGTGTAATTGGGCAACACGGGCTCGTGGACCAGAAGGGCCTGTTCCCGTGCTGGGGTGTCAAACTCAAATTCACGGAGGGCCAAAATTAAAAACTTGGACTAAGTCAAGGGCCGAACTAAATATTTATTGAAAATTTTCAACAACATCTGCATGTTTTCTCTCAACATATGTAATGTTAAACTTTTTCTTATTAAAATAAATGTTTAATAATAGTTTTGGTTAAACTCTTTCCATAAGAAGCATTAACAAATAAGAAATAAAATATTCAATAAATAATATTTCTCTCTAGCCTTTAAGCCAAGGATCGCACGTTGCCGAGAAGCATGCCAGGGAGCGGAGGTCTGCAGCGAGCCCTCCCCAGCGCAGCCAGCAAACCCGAGCGGCATCCCCCCCTGCCCCCTCTCCCTCCTCCGCCCCCGCCTCCGCCTGCCGCAACCGCCGCCAACAACCCAAGGAGTCCCCGCTGGTCTCGCCATCTCACCAGGAATACCGTGAGAGCGGTGGAACTCGTCCGCGACCTCCACCCCAGCGGAAAGTCCGATGCCCAGCAGCACCCGCCCACAGATGAAGCTCAAGGAGACGCGGAGGTGACCCACCACGTCCAGCCACATGGAGCTAGGCGGCGGGTCCGTTGTATCGGCGCCGCTGTGAATATCTAATTAACTTTCCCGTTAACTATATCGGTGTACTGCTGTGCCTGCTATGGTAGTGCCTGCTACTGTGCACGTGCTATACTTGCGCGGCGGCCAGCGGGCCAACTCTAATATATATTTAATATGATCTTGCGGGCCAAATATAATTATATCGCGGGCCAAATTTGGCCCGTGGGCCAGAGTTTGACATGTGTGGTCTAAATTAAAAAAATAAATTGAAAATTAAATGACCATGAGAGGGAACTTCATGCAGAAAGTGGTAGGGGTGTAGAACAAGCTGCCAGCTGAAGTGGTGAATGTGAGTTCAATTTTGACATTTAAGAGGATTTTGGACAGGTATATGGATGGGAGGGGTATGGAAGGATATGGACTGGGTGCAGGCCAGTGGGACTAGGCAGTAAAATAGTTCTCTCCAGCCAAGCTGTTCCACCACAGTTACAATGTGGAAAATTGCTCAAGGACATCGTGTTCACAAAAAGGCAAGAGAAATCCAATTCAGCTAATTACCACCCAGTCACTGGAGGTGCACAAGGACACAGGGTTCAGTCTGAATAAGGGCCCACAGTCTAGGCTGGGAAAGGACAACCGTGTCCTTGGTATGTAAGGACACAGTAAAGACTGAGGCTCTCTTCACCCCATCGCCCACTCCCAGGGACAGACATGGAGCAAAGCTCCCTCCACACCGTCCCATCACACACTCCCAAGGTCAGACACAGAGTGAAGCTCCCTCCACACCGTCCCATCACACACTCCCAGGACAGAGAGGAAAGCTCCCTCCACACCATCCCACCACACACTCCCAAGGTCAAACACGGAGTGAAGCTCCCTCCACACTGACCCATCACACACTCCCAGGACAGAGAGGAAAGCTCCCTCCACACCGTCCCATCACACACTCCCAAGGTCAGACACGGAGTGAAGCTCCCTCCACACCGTCCCATCACACACTCCCAGGACAGAGAGGAAAGCTCCCTCCACCCTGACCCATCACACACTCTCAGGATAGAGAGGAAAGCTTGCTTTACACTACCCCATTACGCAGTGTTTCTCCCCTGTGATTCCCAGCATGGATGCTGCTCCTCACACCCTCATGAATGGAGATCGTGGATAACCTTAAACCTAGCCTGAGATGGGACCAGGGTCTTAAACCAGGACAGTTACAGACCTGATGCTACGAGCATTACCTTTGGTCATTCTGTTCAGGACCATGTCGATTAAAGTGTAGGTTCCAGTTCTCCCTGCTCCATCACTGCAGAATGAAGACAGTGAAGTTAATCGCATGCTCAACAATCAGGGATCAGCGCAGGAGCACATGGTAAGTGGGTGGACTTCACTGGCCCCAGGATGGTCCATGGGAAACCCATTGAGACCCTGCGGTGAACACATCCAGTCGCTATTTGAAAGGTATCCAGTATATACTCGTGTCATCAGCGAATCTTTTTCGGATGGGGGATTGACTTTTATGAGTCAAATTTCGTAAGTACTTGCATCATTCAGGCATTGGGAGCTCAGATTGCTGGAATCGGGTGGTAAGTCTTCAGCCAGAGCGTCGGGAGATTGATGGGCTGACGAACAGTTGGGGGCAAGGATTCGCAGTCAGGAGCTCAGATGGGCGGGCGATCACGGCGTTGGCTGTTCAGATGGGTGGGCAGTCAGGGAGACGGGAGCTCAGATGGGCAGGAGGCAGGTGAATCGGGAGTTTGGATGGTCGGGCAGCTGAGGCTAGGATCTACAGTCAGGAGCTCGGACGGGCGTCTGGTCAGGGCATTCGGAGATCTGGTGGACAGGCAGTTGAGGCCAAAAAGAGGAGGATCGACTAATACACAATGTCGACGTTTACATGAGAATATCTGGTAGGAGAAAATGGAAATAGATACTTTCATTTTCCAGTTGGTCGTGTACGTGTGTCGGAGGTCAATGCATCATTTAGAGGAGCCATCAGGGAGGGAGAGACATTGGTTGGAACTTGGATGGTGGGGCTGCCTAGTATTTTTCAGGGACCCAGTTAGATTTCAGGAGTTGCCCAACTGTAGGCTTTTGTGGAAAGAGAGATAGAAGTCTCCAGGACCACAAGTGGATAACTAAATACAGGAACGAACCCCCAACGGATGTTCAGGGCCAATTCTGAACACCTGGTTCTGGCAAAGCATCCCCAGGTCTTTCACAGGAGGTGTCATCCAACCAAATGTCACGGATGACACCACATGAAAGCAAGCGCTTCGGCCCGTCAAGTATGTGCTGGCCTTGCCCACACTCACAACACAGAATATGATGCCAGCCCAGGCGAGGATATAGTTGGTCAAAGAGGCAAGCTTCAAGGACCACCTTAGAGTGGTGGATGTGGGAGAGCATTCCGGATCCTGGGGGTCTGGAACCTAAGGCCCAGATCCATTAACAATGGCCTGAAGCAGGAAGAAGAGGTTTGTGGGGCTGAAGAGGTCACAAAGGACTAACGAGCAACACAAAGACAAAAGTGCGAACTTTAACATTGAGGCCCAGGCAAGGGTTGCATTCTGACAAGTTCAAACAGGGCAGTCTCCAACCAGACTGCATCAATGTTGAGCAGTTTTCAGTAGCCCCCCCCCCCACCTTCCCTTCCTTTTTTATATTTCTCCCTCCCCTCATCTCTGATCCCATTCCTCCTTCCCTATCCCCATCATCCCCCCTTCCTTCAGTCCCCCACCCCCTTCCTGTCCCTTTCTCCAATCACAGAGCACCTTTCTCAGACCTTTGCACTTCCCCCATCACTTTGTTCCTTTCTTCCCTCCACCTCCTGTATTCACCTATCACCTTCCAGGCTGTGTTGCTCTCCTTCCCCAACCTTTGAGGGGCCCTGAGGGAGTTTCAGCCCAAAATGTCCACTGCCTCTTGTATTGCACGAATTCCTCCAGCATTTTGTGTGATGCTCCAGCTGCCCAGCACCTTCAGACTTCCTGTTTACTCAGCAAGTGACCGGGCCTTGAGAACAGAGAGACTTGGGGTATAAAGGACCCCGTAATTAGCACACCTCTCTGAGATCACCCCTCATCCTCCTGCGCTCCAAGGAATAAAGGCCCATCCTGATCAACCTCTCCCTGTAGCTCAGCCCCCACCCCCCCCCCCCCCCCCCCACCCACCACCCCGGGTCCTGGCAATATCCTCGTCAATCTTCTCTGCACCCTCTCCAGCTCCTTGACCACATCTTCCCTGCAGCATGGTGACCAACACGGAACACAATGCTCCAAACGGAGCCTCTCTGACATCTTATACATCTGCAACATGCCCTCCCACATTCTGTACTCAGTGTTCAATTGAAAGTAAGTGTAATTGTGCCCTTTGTGTAAAACGGGGCAGCACGGTTAGTGTAGCGGTTAGCGCAATGCTGTTACAGCGGCAGGGATCGGTGTTTGAATCCTGTGCTGTCTGTAAGGAGTTTGTACGTTCTCCCCGTGTCTGTGTGGGTTTTCCCCGGTGGGTCCAGTTTCCTCCCACCATTCAAAACGTACTGGGGGTGCAGGTTAACGGGGTGTAAATTGGGCGGAACAAACTCGTGGGCTGAAATGGCCTGTTACAGTGTTGTATGTCTACATTTAAACAGGGGCGGCACAGTTGGCGTAGCGGTGAGCGCAGCGCCTTTCCAGCGCCAGCGATTGGGACTGGGGATCCAATCCCACGCTGTCTGTAAGGAGTTTGTATGTTCTCCCTGTGTCTGTGTGAGATTTTCCACTGTTTGAAATGTACCAGGGGTTGAAGGTTAAACGGACCAAAATGAGCTGTTACCGTGCTGTATGTCTAAATTTTTTTTTTTAAAGTTGCCCTCTGGTCCCTTTTAAATTTTTCCCTCTGACTTTAACTCTGTGCTTTCCAGTTTTAGACTTGCCTGGAAAAAAAGATTGTGGTTGCTCTTATCTACCTTGACAGAATCACTTCACAACCTCCCAAACTCCAGGGAAAAAACTCCAAGCTGCTTCCTCAAGGCTTCTAATCCCAATACCATCCTTGTGACTTCCCGGACATTACCAGAACTTCTACACCATTTCCTACTCATTGATATGCTTCCTGCAGCTGGTCAACCAGAACTCCGTGAGGGGATTCACCAAATTTCTTTTCTTAAAAGTTTATTCAAAACAACTACAACATGGCAAGACACAAAACATACATATAACTACATCTGAAACCACGATGAACATCGTTGGAAATTCGCATAATCGCTCCCGCGGGTCCAACCCAGTCCAACTGCTGTGGCTCCGCATACGCTTTAAATGCCCCGTTAAAGGAGCCGACGGAGGTTTTATTTAAAACCTCACGACCGCAGGGTCTGCGCCCAAGATGGCGACACCTCTGATCGGCAGCAGGCATGAGGCGTTGAAGACACCAGGGAAGCAGAGGGCTGGTGCAAGACACCAGAAAGGGGGAGATTCCCACCACCTCCCCCCCCCAACCATCTGAGAAGGAGAAGCAGAGAAGATGATCCGGGGGAACGGTGACCACGGCGGCGGACCAGTGAGGAGCTCTGCGGCTGAGGAGCTTGCAGGGGGCGGGGCTGTTGGTGACTCGGGGCGAGGAACCCACGCGGGGCTGTGGGCCGCTTGTGACTGAGGTTATGGGACTCGCACCAGGCTGCGGACCGCTGGAGACTGGATCAAGACTGGCTGAAGGGGTACCAGGTATCAGAACCAGAATGTGAGAGGATACCGAGAGCGATGGAGGGTTCCTAATCGGATCTGAGGTTCAGATCTGGAGTTCAGGCTGATGGTTTAGAATAGACTCTGTGTGGCTGCAGGGTCTGTGGGAGCGCTGGAGGTGAATCCACAGACTCTCAGTGACTCTGGTGGGGAGTGGGGGGGGGGGGGGGGTGGGGGAGAGACTCTTTTGCTTCTTTTTCTGACTGTAGAGGAGCTTCAGGCCATTTCTACCAATGGTGAATCTGTCTGCCTTATGGAAGTCAAAAGGCAATTTCATGTAATATGACACTGAGTTTATTACATGACAATAAATTGAATTTTGAATCTTAAATCACCACCGCCTTTCTGTTATACCCTATTTACATTTCCTGTTATTACTGTTTAAGATGCACTCAATCCCCTGGGGGGGTCCCACCATTTCCAGATCTTGACCGCCTTCCTTTTCGACACTGTGAGCTCTGGCTCCAACACTGCATGGACCCAGATATAACCCCAGAGGAGGGGCAGGCAGTCAGCTTGTCCTGAACCTTTGACTGCCCAACACCTTGACATGAGGCCATGCCCAGCAACAAAAGTGTGGACACTCCAGAGATTTGTAGAGTGACATGACCTCCACCTTCCAAAATGCATCACCTCACGCTTATCCGGATTGAACACTTTTCTGCCCAACTCTGCGTCCTGTCTATATCCTATGACAACCTTCAGCTCCATCCACAACTCCTCTAACCTTCATATCATCTGCCAACTTACTGACCCATCCCTCTGCCTCTTCATCTAGGTCATTTATAAAGATCACAAAGAGCAGGGGTCCCAGAACAGATACGTGTAGAACTCCACCATTCACTAACCCCCAGGCAGAATACTTTCTGTCTACTACCTCACTCTGCTTTCTACAGGCAAGCCAATTCTGAATCAACACACCCAAGGTTACATGGATCCCATGTCTTTCTGAATGAGTCTCTCATGGGAGACCTTGTCAAATGCCTTACTAAAATCCATGTAGATCACATCTAGCCCCCTTCATCAATTTCTTTTGTTACCTCATCAAAAAACTCAATTAAGGCTAGTGAGGTACGACCTTCCCCCTCACAAGCCATGTTGACTATCCCTGAGTAGACTGCATTTCTCCAAATGCTCATAAATCCTGTCCTCCAGAATCCTCTCCAATAGTTTGTCCACCACAGATGCAAGACTCGCTGGTCTATAATTCCCAGGATTCTCCCTATTTTGTAAACACCTCCCCTGTGGCCAGGGAGTATGCAAAGATCACAGCGAATGCCCCATAAACTCATCCCTCCCTTCCCACGGCAACCTGGGGTATATGGTGTCCTGCCCCGGAGACTTATCAATCCTTAAGAAGATCCAGCACCTCCTCTTTCCCAATCTCAACATGGTCCAGCGCCCAAGCTGGTCCTTTTGTGAATACTGAAGCAAAATATTCATTTAGGACCTCCCCAGTCTCTTCCGCCTCCAGACACGTTGCCTCCTTTATCCTTAAACAGCCCCATCTTCATTCTCATCATCCTTCTGTTTTTCACATGCGCATAGAACGCCCTGGGCTTCTCCTTAATCCTATCTCATGCCCCTTTCAAGCTCTCCTATGCCCTTTCTTAAGTTCCAATCTAGCTACAATATAATTCTCATGAATCCACTTGTTTGCTGCCTAAATCTAATGTTTGCTTCTTTCTTTGTGGTAATTAGCTTCCTAACTTCTTTTGTTCACCATGGTTCCATTATCCTACCATCTTTTCCATGTTTCAATGGGACAAACCTATCCAGAACCCTGCACAACTGGTCCCTAAACATCCTCCCCATTATTTCTGCGATTTCTCCTGTGAACATCTGTTCCCAATTCCCTAGTTCTTGCCTCATCCCATTATAATTAGTCCTTCCCTAATTAAATGTTTCCCCATTTTGTCTGCTTTTACCCTTGTCCATAGCTATGCTAAAAGCTCAGAAGAAGGGAAAACTCAAGAGGTCATACTCCACACACACACAGCTCCGGAGGTCAGGAGTGAACCGGGGGCACTGGAGTTGAGAGCGCGGCTCTTCCCGATGTCTCCTCCATGAGCGCAATGGGCTCTTTTCCCCAATTGAAGAGGCGAGGAACATTCACCAAGCTGAATGGGAAGAACTTGTGCCCAAAGGGTCTTACCTGCAGTGCACGATTATGGGACAGGATCGACCTCTGTAGCACTTGTTGACTTTTCTGGAGAAGAGAATGAAATGCAATGAACAGTGTTCACAGCGGAGAAACACGCCATTTGACCCAACAGATCCGCCCCGAGGTAACACGCTCTGCATGAGCCTGAGTTCACGACACCCCAATCCACAACCTGTTTTCCCCTCCTTCAAGAGTGACACAAAAGGCCAGTGGTTATTGATCATTGAGGACCCCTTCCACCCCTCACACAATATCAGCTGCTCTCGTCAAGGAAGTGATATAGTAGTAACAGAGCCAGAACCACCAGGCTGAGGAATAGATGCCAGGGGCAGTGAGAATGTGGAATGACCAAAGGAACTGCTCACACTCACCACACGAGACCTTGTTTAAGGTGAGGGGAGAAACATTTAGGGGAGACGTCAGAGGGGTGGATGCCTGGAATGCATGGCCAGGGGTGGTGGTGGAGGTTGGTACAATAGGAACATTACACAGGTGCATGGATATAAGAAAAATAAGGATTGTGGTTTTGAGGAAGGGAAAGATTAGATTGTTTGCGTACATTTGACACAGAGAGTTGTGGGAGCCTGGAATGCCTTGCCAGGGATGGTGGTGGAAGTTGAAACATTAGGGGCATTTAAGAAACTCTAGACAGACACGGGATGGAAGCAAAATTGAGGGTAATGGGGAAGTACTTCTTTTTAAGGAATGTATGGGATGGCACAACATTGAGGACTGAAGGGCCTGTACTGCTCTGGAATGTTCTCTGCTCCAACCTTCCTCGTAATGGAATGTCTCATGTGTTCAGTCTATGCCTAACTCCTGGTACAAGACACTCTGATAAGTAGGGGGTGCGGTGCACACAAGAAGGGAAAGAGAGGTCGTGATGTCCCCCATGACAGCGGTTCAAGAGCTAGGAGATGATGTGTGGGAGAGAGTTTTGGCTGCAGGTCATGGCGAAGGCCTAGATAGACACAGGATGGAAATAGACCCCTCAGCCCAGCAAGTCCTTTCTAACCCTCAAACAGCATTTACATTAAAGTGACACTATTCCCATGTTTGTTTACCCGTATTCACAAAAACTCACCCCACCCCCCTCACCCACACACCAATGGCAATATTCAGCAGAAAAAAGATAATATAAAAGGGTGGATAAATAAATAGTCACAGGTAGTGCAAGAAAAATGTTTAGTAATGCAGGCAGATCTTTTGGGGGGGTGGGCCCGGAGTAGTTTACGGTTAGGGTGGTACGGAGGTGGGGGGGGGCATTCAAGAGCCTGATATCTGTTGGATAAAAGCTGCCCTTGAACCAGGAGGTGCTGGTCTTCAGGCTTCTGTACCTTCTGCCCGAAGGGAGCAGTGAGGCCACACAGTTAATGCGAAGTTATTTGAACCCGGGTTCAAATCTGGCACTGACTGTACGTTCTCCCTGTATCTGAGGGGGTTTTCTCCCACCCTTCAGAAGGCGGCGGCTTTGGGTATGCTCATCTTTATAAATCATAGCATAGAATATAGGAGCTGGGAGGTGATGTTGAGACTGTTTAAGGCATTGGTGAGGCCAGGTTTGGAGTATTGTGCTCAGTTCTGGTCTCCAAATTATAGAAAGGATATCAATAAGGTGGAGAGGGTGCAGAGAAGGTTTACAAGGATGTTGCCTGGCTTACAACATCTAATTACAGAGAAAGATTAAGGAGACTGGGACTTTATTCATTGGAACGTAGATGGTTGAGAGGGGTATTTGAGGTATTTAAAATTATGAAGAGAAAAGATAGACTAGACATGAGTAGACTTTTTCCTCTGAGGGCAGGGGAGGTTGGAACAAGGAGTCACAAGTTAGGGGGCAAAACTTTAGGAGTAATACAAGAGGAATCTTCTTCACTCAGAGAGTGGTGGCTGAGTGGAATGACCTTCCGGAAGAGGTAGTTGCGGCAGGGTCAATTTTGTCATTTAAGAGGAGGTTGGATGAGTGCATGGATGTGAGGGGGTTGTAGGGTTATGGGCAAGGAGGTGGAACTAGTGGAGTTCATTTAAATTGGTGTGGACTAGAAGGGTCGATATGGCCTGTTTCCATGCTGTAAATTGTTATATGGTTATATGGTAGGTCAATTGGGTGTAATTGGATGGCACGGGTCTGTGGGCGGGAAGGACCTGTCTAAAAAAGAGGAGGTTGTCATCAGGGGACCTTTAAGATGTTGCCTGCCTTCTTGAGGCAGTGCCTCATGTAGATGTATGCGATGCAGACACGGAGTAACAGAGGGAAATCCCTTCACTGATTTGAAAGTATTGTGCAACATCTGGGTGAGGCAGTTGTGATGAGGGGGGCAGTGACAGTGTTCAATCCGGATAAGTGTGAAGTGATGCACGTTGGAAGGTTAAACTTGAAGGCAGAGAACACAGCAGGATTCTTAACAGTGTGGGGGAACAGAGGGACCTTGGGGTCCAAATCCATAGATCCTTCAAGGTCACCGCACAGGTCGATAGGATGGTTAAGAAGGCTTATGGGTTACTGGGCTTCATTAGTTGGGGGGGATTGAGTTCAAGAGTCAAGAGGTCATGTTGCAGCTCTATGAAGCTCTGCTTAGACCACACTTAAGAGTACTTTGTTGAGTTCTGGTCGCCTCACGACAGGAAGGATGTTTAAGGCATGGAGAAGATGCAGTGGAGATTGACCAGGATGTCACCTGGATTGGACAACTTCTCTTGTGAGGCAAGGTTAGCAGAGCTGGGACTTTTCTCTTTGGAGCAAAGAAGGATGAGAGGAGACTTAATAGAGGTCTACAAGATTCTCAGAGGCATCGATGGGGTGGACAGCCAGCATCTGTTTCCCCAGAGCAGGATCAGTAAACATCAGAGGTCATGTGTACAAAGTGAAGGGAAGGATGTTTAAGGGAAATGTTTTTGTACACAGAGAGCGGTGGGTGCCTGGAATGCATTGTCGAGGGTGGTGATAGAGGCTAGAACATGAGAGACGTTTAAAAGATTCTCAGACACATGGATGGAAGAGAAAGAGAGGGTTATGGGTGTGAGGGAGGGAAGGGTTAGATTGTTGTGGAGTCGGTTTACCGACGTCAGTGGGTGAAGGGCCTGTACTGTGCTGTTAAGTTCTATGTTCCAGTTTGCCAGAGTTAGGGAGCCAGGGCAGGACTTTCCCCTATCAACAGAACCTTCCTCGGCTCCCTCCACACCGTCCCAGGGTCAGACACAGAGTGAAGCTCCCTCCACACCGTCCCATCACACACTCCCAGGGTCAGACACAGAGTGAAGCTCCCTCCACACCGTCCCATCACACACTCCCGGGGTCAGACCTAGAGTGAAGCTCCCTCCACACCGTCCCATCACACACTCCCAGGGTCAGACACAGAGTGAAGCTCCCTCCACACCGTCCTATCACACACTCCCGGGGTCAGACCTAGAGTGAAGCTCCCTCCACACCGTCCCATCACACACTCCCAGGGTCAGACACAGAGTGAAGCTCCCACCACACCGTCCCATCACACACTCCCGGGGTCAGACCTAGAGTGAAGCTCCCTCCACACCGTCCCATCACACACTCCCAGGGTCAGACACAGAGTGAAGCTCCCTCCACACCGTCCCATCACACACTCCCGGGGTCTGACACAGAGTGAAGCTCCCTCCACACCATCCCATCACACACTCCCGGGGTCAGACACTGAGTGAAGCTCCCTCCACACCGTCCCTCAACCCTCTTCAGCCGAGCTTAGTGGTGGGGGCGGGGGGGGGTGTGTGCAGCCACACAGGACAGACGCAGGGGTGTTAGTTGGTGTGATGTTCCCACCATTGCTGGGTGCAGAAGACACAACTACCATTGATCACTTTTGTGACTATGCAACTGGATTTGACACGACTAGCTGCAAATCACAAAAATGACACTGGGAGCCATGAGAAAGGCATGTCACCGAGCCAGCCAGGGCAAGGTTAATGAGATGCTGGTCAAACAGGGATGGAAGAGAGGTTATGCAGATAGCAACCCGCCCATCAGCAGGCCAAAGCTTCCCATTGGTTGATACATACGCCAATTAGTTCCTGACCATCCAATCCACACTCACAGAGCAGGGCAAGGGGAGGCAGCATCCCCAGATAGCAATCAGAAGCTTCTCTATATCAGGGGGAGGGGGGCTCAGGGGGAGACTTTAATCGGAGAGAGTCACGTGGAGTGTGGCAAAATATTATACTTACTGTTCCCAGCCCCTGTCTGACATTGTCAGTTAAAGCCTCTTCCTCGTGTCAGATCCCACTGTTGAGTGAGACAGTATCTGGGACACGGTCAGTCTGAGCTCAGCCTGTTAGTCAGTTGCAGGACAGGTTACGCATGCAGTAAACTGGGTTAGACACAGGGTAAAGCTTTATCTACACTGTCCAGTCACACATACTCATGGCAGGGACCATCGGTCAGTCACAGAGTGAAGCTCCCTCTGCACCGTCCCATCACACACTCCCAGGGTCTGACTGGGGTGGTACACCACTGGCCTACTGCAGGGGACAACCTCTGTACCTACAGGAGGGTAAGGGGTCAGGACGACACCTGGTCGGGTATCAATCACCCTCCGGGATATAAGCCTGCGCCGGCCTCCCGAGGCCTCGCTCAGAGTTGCTGCAGCCACAGCCTGCCTGGCTCTCTGGAAGTCTTTGTGGATTAAAGCCTGTTGTACAGTCTTTATCTCTGTGTGTGTCTGATTCTGTCTAACAGCGCACCATACAGACACAGGGTGAAGCTCCCTCCACACCATCCCATCACACACTCCCGGGGTCAAACACAGAGAGAAGCTCCCTCCACACTGTCCCATCACACACTCCCAGGGTCAGACACAGAGTGAAGCTCCCTCCACACCGTCCCATCACACTCTCCCGGGGTCAGACACAGAGTGAAACTCCCTCCGCACTGTCCCATCACACACTCCCGGGGTCAGACACAGAGAGAAGCTCCCTCCACACCATCCCATCATACACACCTAGGGTCAGACACAGAGTGAAGCTCCCTCCACACTGTCCCATCACACACTCCCGGGGTCTGACACAGAGTGAAGCTCCCTCCACACCATCCCATCATACACTCCCAGGTCAGACACAGAGTGAAGCTCCCTCCACACCGTCCCATCACACACTCCTGGGGTCAGACACAGAGAGAAGCTCCCTCCACACCATCCCATCATACACTCCCAGGTCAGACACAGAGTGAAGTTCCCCCCACAACTCCCCATCACACACTCCCGGGGTCAGACACAGAGTGAAGCTCCCTCCACACCGTCCCATCACACACTCCTGGGGTCAGACACAGAGTGAAGCTCCCTCCACACCATCCCATCACATACTTCTGGGGTCAGACACAGAGTGAAGCTCCCTCCACACCGTCCCATCACACACTCCCAGGGTCAGACCCAGGGTGAAGCTCCCTCCACACCGTCCCATCACACACTCCCGGGGTCAGACCTAGAGTGAAGCTCCCTCCACACCGTCCCATCACACACTCCCGGGTCAGACACAGAGCGAAGCTCTGAAGCAGTTGCAGTGGTGACCTGCAGGCTGGAAATTGCTATCGACAGGGTTGCAAAGAATGAGTAACATTATGCTACCTGTATTGTCCATGATCGTGGCCTGTGTCCGACCATAAGAGCCCACCCTCTCTCCTCCCCAGTTCCTCCAAGCTTTGTACCTGCGAAAGTCGAGCAGTGGACGAGTGGAGGAAGGGATGCCCTCTGCTGGCCAGCTGAGGAAGTGAAACTGGGTAAGGGTGCGTGTCTCCTGTGACTGCAGGTTCTTGAGGTAGAAGCTGCGGACCAGGAAGTCCTCACACCAGATGTGCTCAGAGACCAGATTGACCTGCGGATGCAGACAGAAGACGGTTAATGAGCGGTGTGGTGAGAGCCAGGTTGAACTGTGGACACAGGCAGGAGAGAGTTAACATGCAGTGTGATGGGAGGCCAGATTCAGCTGTGGACACAGGCAGGAGAGGGTTAACGGGCGGTGTAGTGGGAGACTAGGTTGAACTGTGAACACAGGCAAGAGAGGGTTAATGGGCGGCCTGGTGGGAGACCAGGTTGAACTGTGGACACAGGCAGGAGAGAGTTAACAGGCCGTGTGGTGGGAGGCCAGATTCAGCTGTGGACACAGACAGGAGTAGGTTAACAGGCGGTGTAGTGGGAGACCAGGTTGAACTGTGGACACAGGCAGGAGAGAGTTAACAGGCAGTGTGGTGGGAGGTCAGATTCAGCTGTGGACACAGGCAGGAGATAATTAACGGGCTGTGTGGTGGGAGACCAGGTTGAACTGTGGACACAGGCCGGAGAGAGTTAACAGGCAGTGTGGTGGGAGGCCAGATTCAGCTGTGGACAGAGGCAGGAGTGGGTTAACGGGCGGTGTGGTGGGAGACCAGGTTGAACTGTGGATACAGGCAGGAGAGGGTTAATGGGCGGGGTGGTGGGAGACTAGGTTGAACTGTTGGAACAGGCAGGAGGGTTAACGGACCGTGATTCCAGAGCACAGCCCCAGCTCACTGAATGCACAGTGTGATCCCGGTCCAGTCAGCACAGTGCAGTCCCAGCCCAGTCTGCACAACTTGAACCCGGCCTAATCTGCACAATGTTATCCCGACCTAGACTGCATAGCACATCACAGCCCAGTCTGCACAGCACAGTCCCAACCCAGTCTGTACTGCGTGGTCCCAGGCAGCCCAGTCTGCACAGCGTGGTCCCAGTCCAGTCTGCACAGCGTGGTCCCAGTCCAGTCTGCACAGCATGGTCCCAGTCCAGTCTGCACAGCGTGGTCCCAGTCCAGTCTGCACAGCATGGTCCCAGTCCAGTCTGCACAGCGTGGTCCCAGCCAGTCTGCACAGAGTGGTCCCAGGCAGCCCAGTCATCATAGCACTGTCCCATTGCAATGCCTTCACATTCTGATCCCATTCCCGCCTGTGGAGTACAATCCAAGCTCACTGACCTATCCCATCTCAATCCACCCACCCCCCCCCCCCCCCCACCAAAGCCCACTGTCTGCACAGTGTGATCCTGCTGCATGTCCTTGGGTCGGGGGAATCACCCCACTCCCAAAACCTGCCCATCGCATCCTCACCTCGTAGATGTGGTAGAGGGAGGAGCCTTCGTCGGGCCAGTAGCGGTCACAGTGCCTGACGCTGTCCTCCACGAGTGGGGTCAACATGACAATGACTGTACAGCCATTCTCCCACACCATCTGAAAGGGGACAGGACACCATTAGTGGGATGGAAAGACCCCCCCCCCCACCCCGTAGGGGCAGCCGAAGCAACCATTCTTCATGGGCACAACCTCTTCTCACTGCTCCCTATGGGCAGGAGGAACCGAAGTCTGAAGTCTAGCACCTCGAGGTGCCATCACGAAGGAAGCACGTCAGCACCACGACTTCCTTAGGAGTTTGTGGAGATACGATATGTTGCCGATAACCTTGGCAAACAAGTGCTGACTGGTTGCATCATGGCCTGGTGTGGAGACTCCAATACCTCCGAGTGTAAATCCCTGCAAAAGGTAGTACCGGTCCTGATGAGTGCAGCCTCTGTGGCCACAGAAACCGTTCTGGTTCCAGTAGCACCCGATTCACCGTCAGGCACTTCTCAGTTGAACCTCCTTCCTTCCATGGTGAGGAGGGGGTTGTCTGCTCTGGAGTCCCCGGGTGTTTCACCAGGATTCTCTCACCATCTTCTCCGGATATCACCCTCATTCCATTCCCTCCCATCGAGTCCCGGTCCCTCTGCAGGATCAGCTCACCTGCCAGAAGTCTGGGATGGTGTGCGAGAGGGGTCCTTGGGTAGCGATGTAGGTTGGCATCCTGGGGTCGTGGTCGATCTAAGGGGAGACACAGAACATGGAGTAGCAAACATCAGAGGACATCTGTACAAAATGAAGTTTAAGGGAAAGTTTTTACACAGAGGGTTGTGGGTGCCTGGAATACCTTGCCAGGTATGGTGGTGAAGGCTGGAACATTAGGTACATTTAAGGGACTCTTGAACAGACACAAAGATGAAAGAAAAATAGAAGGTTATGGGATAAGGAGGGTTTAGTATTTTTGTTTACAAAGGAATATATATATATGGATCAGGACAACATCGAAGGCCAAAGGGCTGTACTGTACTGTTGTGTTCTAGGTAACACCAGTCCAGGCAGGAGGGCACTTTTTCCCAATCCATGAGTCTTCATCATTACAGTACAGACTCCTATGTACTCTCCCCTAGTCTCTGTCCTTGCCCCCAGCACATAACACCTGATCCAACCTCCTCCACCATCATCTTGCCCCACCCCCCGATCCACGGTTTTTGTTCCACCAATCCTACCTACCCGTCCCATCCCTCTATCCCAGCATCTTTGAACCATCTCCCCATTGTTTTGTCCCTCTCCATTCCCAATCACATCATGTCTCCATTAGACCATAAGACATCAGAACAAAATAGGCCATTCAGCCCATTGAGTCTTCTCTGCCATTTAACATGAGTTGATCCATTTCCCCACTCAGCACCACTGCCTGGCCTTCGCCCCATAACCTTTGATGCCCTGGTTAATGAAGAACCTATCAATCTCTGCCTTAAATACAACCAATGACCCGGCTTCCACAACCGCCTGTGGTGATAAATTGCACACATTCACCCCCCTCTGGCTGAAGAAATTTCTCTGCATCTCTGTTCTTAGTGGCCAACCATGGCCAAACCCGCCATCCCCAACTTTCTGTCTCTACCTCATCTCTGAGCCACAACATGAGCCCACTGTCCAGATTCCATAAGAATAGAAATAGGGGCAGGAGTCGGCCATCCGGCCCATCGAGCCTGCTCCACCATTCCATAAGATCAAGGCTAATCTGGCCGTGGACTCTGCTCCACTTACCCATCTGTTCCCCACAACTCTTACCACCTATTCTTCAAAAATATATCTACCCATGTCTTAAATACATTTAAAAAGGCTTCCTTGGGCAGAGAATTCCACAGATTCACTACTCTCTGGGGGAAGCTGTTCCTACTCAACTCTGTCCTTCATCTACTGCCCTGAATCTTGAGGTTATTCCCCTAATTCTCGTCTCACCTACCAGTGGAAACAACCTCCCTGTTTCTATCTCATCAATTCCTTTCAGAGGCTTTATAAGATCCTCCTTCATCCTCCTCAACTCCATTAAACATAACCCCAGATGACTCAATCTCTCCTCATAAGATAACCTCCTCCTCTCCGGAATCAACCTTGTGAACCTCCCCTGCATCGCCTCCGAACCCAGTCCATCCTTTCTCAAGTGAGGAGACCAGAACTGCACACAGATCTCTAGGTGTGGCCACCAGTCAGTCCCCTGTACAGTTGGAGCAGAAGTTCACTGCTCTAAAATGCAATCACTCCAGCAACGAAAGTCAAAAACCTTTCTCCCGTCCTGATCACCTGTTGCACCTGCAGACCAACCTTTTGTGATTCATGCACCAGCACTCTCAGGTCCCCCTGCCCAACAGCGTGCTGCAATCCTTCACCGTTTGAAACAATGGTCTGCAATCTCTGTCCCACCAGCTCCCCTCACAGTCTCTGCCTTTACCTGTGAGATCGTTGGTCTCACTCGGCTAAAAGAGGCACCATACTCTGGCAAAGAGTCAGTGATCACACATGGCTTTATCCTGATCTTGGGCTCTCACAGCCCGTGGCTTCTCCAGAGGAAGCAACTGATGGCATTTATTTTGGTTCCAATTTCCAGGCCACAGAGACACCCCTTCCTCACAAGCATTGGCTGTGCCCAGGTTCGCATTCCCATTCCTGCCATTGTAAATGCCTTCATTTGTGATGTTAAAGAATCCACAGACGGTTCCCTCTCCTGACAGATCACATTGCACACTTACCTCCCCGTTTCCCGTACGGCGTCCCATAATGACTGACTGTAAATATTCCCCAATTTCCAAATGCCTATATTGTATTCCCAGAGACAGAACTGATGGAAGGGCAGGATAAGGTGATACTCCTGGGTATAGAATCTTCAGATTCGATAGGGGATATAGAAAAGATGTCCTTACAATGTTGGTTAACGAGTCCATTACTGTAATGAGGGAATTAATGAATCACACGATATACAGTAAAAACCCCTGGTATCCGGCACCAACGGGGATGGGAAGATTCCAGATAAGTGAATTTTACAGTGTGGATTGGCAAATGAATGGCGAGGGGCGCCAATTTCAAACGGCCGCATTTTTTAACCTTTTTTTTCTGGTTTCTTGAATAACGGTGCATTTACAGACCCTTCAGCCCAACTCAACCCTACTGGTCAAGATGTCTATCTATCTAAGCTAGTTCGATTTGCCAGCTGTTGATCCAAATCCCTCTCATCCTTGTCCCCTGTCCAAATGGCTTTTAAACATTGCAAGTCTCTACCACGTCCTCTGGCAGATCGTTCCATACACCCACCACCCTCTGTGTGAAAACGTTGTTCCCCAGTGCCCTGCAAATCTTTCCCCTCTCACCTTAATCTGGTGCTCTCTAGTTTTCGATTTAAAATTTAGCCATACAGCACGGTAACAGGCCCTTTCGGCCCATGAGCCCGTGCCACCCAATTACACCTAATTAACCTACAAACCCATACGTTTTTGAAGGATGGGAGGAAACCGGAGCCCCCAGAGAAAACCCACGCAGACACGAGGAGAAAGTACAAACTCCTTACAGACAGTGCCAGATTCGAACCTGGGTCGCTGGCGCTGTAACACGCTAACCGTTCTGAATTTATGACGAATGCTTCTTGTTTGCATTCATGAAAGAGAAGGACCTTGAGCCTGAAGGATTCAGGGTAGGGAATAGAGAATTCTACAACATGTTAGCATCAAAAGGTTTGGTACTAGGTGCCTTAAACAGGCTTCATTGTAGTTCCATCCCAGGTCCTGTGGGTCTGCATCCCAAGCTGCAATGGGAAGAAGGTGAGGTACCAGATTACTGAAGGATGGCAATTGTGGTGCCAAGAACTATAAGCTTGTACGTCTGACATCAGTGATAGGGAAATTATCAGAAAGAAAATACCTGAGGGACAGATCAATTTGACTTGGAAAGACAGGAATTAATCAAACAGTCATAGAGTTGTACAACATGGAAGTAGGGTCCTTTAGCCCAATCTGTCCATGCCAACCAATATGTCCCACCTGTACTAGTCCCACCCACAACTCCCTTCCGTTCACCATCCCACCCACCCCCATTCCCCACCCTGTCCCACCATCCCATTCTCCACTGCATCCCCATAGCCTTTCATGTCCTGGCTAATCAAGAACCTATTAATCTCTGCCTTCAATACACCCAAAGACCCGGCCTCCACAACTGCCCGAGGCAACAAATTCCACAGAATCACCGCCCTCTGGCTGAAGAAATTCCTCCACATCTCTGTTCTAAGTGGATGCCCTTCAATCCTGAAGTTGTGCCCTCTTGTCCTGGACTCTCCCACTGAATCTCAATGAGATCCCCCCTCATTCTCCTGAATTCCAATGAGAACAGGCCAAGAGCTGTTAAATGCTCCTCGTATGATAACCCTTCCATTCCCGGAATCATCCTTGTGAACCTCCTCTGAACCCTTTCCAACGTCGGCACATCCTTTCTGAAATGAGGAGCCCAAAACTGCCCACAATCCTTCAAGTGGGGTCTCCCCAGTGCCTTTTTACTAGGAGTAAATAGATCCAATGGATCTCTGTCAAAGTTGAGCTCTCTTTCCATAGGTACAGAGACAGTAGGGGCAGCAATGAACTGGAACAGATCCTGTGGCCTTCAAATGTGTACACTTACGATGGGGCTAGCATTGATGAAGTCCGTCCGTGATGGGTTAACCTCAGCCTTCAGAACCATGCGGTTATGGTCATCTGTAAGTTCAATAAAAAGTAAGATCAGTTGGGCCTTGTTCACAATGCATCCGGAACCCGGCTCTTGGTTCTGCTGTCTGTGTTCCTCCACAGGATGGGAAACTAGTTTAACTGTCACTGACGAGAGAGAGAAAAAGAAGGAAAAGGAGAGTAAGAGAAAGAGGGAGAAAGTGAGAAAAGAGAAAAATGGAAAAGAATAACATGAAGAGAGAGAGAGAAATAAAGAGGGAGAGAGGGAAAGAGAGAGAGAAAGGGAAAAGAGAGTGGGAGAGGGAGGTTTTGTCAGGATGGACAGATGAGCTGAAATTTACAAGCTGAAACACATTGGGTTCTACTTCTTTTACAGTGACTAGTGGGGAACCGCAGGGCTCCATGCTGGGACCATAGTTATTTGCAATATATACCAATGACTCAGATGTGGGAATAGAAAGCAGCGTCTCCAAGTTAGGTAGTGGGGTTAGCTGTGTAGAGGATTCAATGAGGATGAAGGGTGATTTGGACAAGTTAGGTGCAGATGCAATATAATGTGGATAAATGCGAGGTTATCTACTTTGGAGGTAAGAACAGGACAAAGGATTATTATCTAAATGGTATCTGTTTAGGAAAAGGGGAGGTGCAGAGAGACTTGGGTGTTGCTGTGCATCAGTCGTTGAAAGTGGACATGGAGGTGCAGCAGGCGGTGAGGAGGGCGAATGGTATGTTGGCATTCATAGCAAGAGGATTTGAGTCCAGGAGTAGGGAGATCCTGCTGCAGTTGTACAGGGTCTTGGTGAGACCCCATCTGGAGGACTGCGTGCAGTTTTGGTCTCCTTATCTGAGGAAGGACATCTTCGCCATGGAGGGGGTGCAGAGAAGGTTCACTAGACTGATACCAGGGATGGAAGGACTTGCATATGAAGAAAGATTGGATAGACTAAGCTTGTGTTCTCTGGAATTTAGAAGATTGAGGGGGGATCTTATAGAAACATATAAAATTCTTAAGGGTTTAGACAGACTAGAAGCAGGAAGGTTGTTTCCAATGCTGGGAAAAACCAGAACTGGGGACACAGTTTAAGGATAAATTTTTTAGGACTGAGATGAGGAAAAATTTCTTCTCTCAGAGAGCGGTAAATGTGTGGAATTCTTTGCCACAGGAAGTAATTGAGGCCGGTTCCTTGTCAATATTTAAGAGTAGGTTAGATTTGGCCCTTGTGGCTAAGGGGATCAGGGGGTATGGGGAGAAGGCAAGAACCGAGTACTGATCAACCATGATCATATTGAATGGCAGTGTAGGCTTGAAGGGCCAAATGGCCTAGTCCTGCACCTATTTTTTATGTTTCGATAATCAAAACAGGACATATGCAGTGAAGGGGAGGGCATTGAGGAATGCAGAGGAACAGAGGGATCTTGGAATAACAGTTCATCGTTCTTTGAAAGTGGAATCTCATGTAGGTAGGGTGGTGAAGAAGGCTTTTGGTATCCTCTCCTTTATAAATCAAAGCATAGAATACAGGAGCTGGGTGATGTTGAGACTGTTCAAGGCATCGGTGAGGCCAAGTCTGGAATATTGTGCGCAGTTCTGGTCTCCAGATTATAGCAAGGATATCAATAAGGTAGAGAGGGTGCAGAGAAGATTTACGAAAATGTTGCCTGGATTGCAGTATCTAGAATACAGAGAAAGATTGAGTAGACTGGGTCTTTATTCATTGGAGCGTAGAAGGTTGAGGGGGGATTTGATAGAGGTATTTAAAATTATGAAGGGGATAGATAGAGTAGATGTGAATAGGCTCTTCCCCTTGAGGGTAGGTGAGATTGAAACGAGGCATCATAAATTAAAGGTTAGGGAGGAAAAGTTTAGAAGTAACATGAGGGGAAACCTCTTCCCTCAGAGAGTGGTGGCTGAGTGGAATGACCTTCCGGAAGAGGTGGTTGCAGTAGGGTCAATTTTGTCATTTAAGAGAAGGTTGGATGAGTACGTGGATGTGAGGGGGTTGGCAGATTATGGACAGGGAGCAGGTAAGTGGGACTAGAGGAGATCACTTAAGTTGGTGCGGTCTTGAGGGGCCGAGATGGCCTGTTTCTGTACTGTAATTGTTATATGGTCAAATGGTTTATTTTATGCCAGGAGTAACCATACCTCACTGTGGTCGTTGAATAAATTTAGGAAGGATCAATATTAATGCAAATCAGTTTTGCTCCACTCATGAGACCATGAAATGTAGTAGCAGAATTAGGCCATTCAGCCCATCACACCTGCTTCACTATTCAATCACACTTATCAACCCCAATGTATAACCATATAACAATTACAGCATGGAAGCAGGCCATCACGACCTTTCTTGTCCTTTCCGAAAATCTTACACTCTCTTAGTCCCACTCACCTGTATTCTCCCCATTATCCTCCACACCTTTTACATCCAGATACCTCTCCACATTTTCTTTTTGCACCCTCAATGGAGAATCGCTGCTCTAGACTCAATTGTTACTGAAATATTTTGCTTGAGAAAAATTGTCATTGGTCCATTTCCTTTGGAGTTCTGAAACCGTGCACATGACGAGTCAATGAGGGACGATTCAAACAGTGGCTTTCAAATTTTTCTTCCCACCCACATCCCACTTTAAGCAATCCCTTACTAATCACAGAGCACTGATGGCATAGGGATTACTTAAGGTGGGATGTGAGTGGAAGGAAAAAGGTTGAAACCCATTGGTCTAGAACAGCCGATCGCAACCATTTTTCGGCTGTGGCCCCCTTCAGTCTCTGCTCAAGGTTTATGGGCCACCTTCCCTGAGAAGTTTAGCTGGTTTCTTCCGACTATCTCTCCTACCGATGACATGACAAAAATTTGATCTTTTTTCATTTTCACCCAGTGCAGTGGAGGGGAAACTGAGTTCATACTGTTTGATATTAATATATATATATACATATGTGATATTGTATTTTCAGTTTTGTTCCTTTTTCTTCATTTATTCCAATAAAAAAATATAATTTCAGACTGTGGCCTCCCCCTTAAATGCTTCTCCATTAAGAATGGCTGGTTTAGAGGGTTATGAGACAAATGCACGCAAGTGGGACTAGTATGGGTGGAACATTTTGGTCAGCATGGGGAAATTGGGACAAAGGCCCTGTTTCCACACTGGATGACCCCATGTCTCAGAACCTTCTGCCAACTGTGGTTGCGTTACCAAATGCTCCTGTGGTTTTCCTTCATGATGAACAGTGTTTCATGCTTGAAAGTCTGACCCATGTGTTTAATTTCTGGGGCGAAGGTGCAATTGGATTGAGGCTGGCTCGAATGCCCAAGGATCTGGATGGAGTCTTAGAGGCTGTGCACTCGAGAGGTGGTAGCTGAAATGTGCACCAAATCATTTGCTGTACAAACACTGCACCAGCACGTGGAAGTTGGGGCACATTGGTATAAAGCACTGGCAGTGTGCCAGGTGGAGAATGGGCGCAACCCTGGGTCCCACGCCGGGATGGAAGGCCAGACCTCAGAGAAGTTGCAAAGGGGATTTAAAGGCAGGAGAATGGGGAAAGCAACGACTCCGCCATTCTAGCTCCTGAACTGCTCCAACGTTCCGGCAGATTCCGCCTCAGCCTCTGCTCCACTTCTCTGCCTGTTCCCCGCAAGAACGCCAGACGATGGGAGCGAGGAGAAACTATTCGGCCCATCCAGCCTGCCCTGCCATTCAAGATGATCGTGGCTGATCTACACTGGCCTTAACGCCTCCTCTGTGCCAGTTCCCTAGACTCTTCTACTTCTCAGTCTATCTCCTTATCCGGCCTCCAGCACACTTGGGGACAGAGATTTCCAGACATTCATCCATTCTTTGAGAAGAAATCTATGCAACCAGCCCCTAATCTTGTAGCTCTGTCCTCCTATTCGTGACTTTCCCACTGGTGAAAACACTCAACATCTACCCTGTCAAACCCCGTAGGACCTTTCATGCTTAAATAAGGAAGACAGGCCCAATCATCTCTTGTCAGGACAACCCTTCATCTCCATAGCCCTATCCTCCGTAATGTTGCCACTTAATAAAATTCCGATTAGACCCTACTTGGCCTACTGCGTTCAGTTCTGGCCACCTCATTACAGGAAGGATGTAGATGCTTCGGAGAGGGTGGAGAGGAGATGAACCAGGACATTGTGAAACACAAAAGTCTGCAGACGCTGTGATTTTGGTAAAAACACTGAGATGTTGGAGAAACTCACCAAGTAAAGATATATTACCGAGGTTTCGGGCCTGAGCCATGGAGGAAGGGCCAAGGCCCTCAATATCAGGAATACATCTTTAACTCCAAGAGTCGCTGCGACTTTGTAACGTGTCTGTTTTCACCAGATTGGAGAACATGTCAAATGAAGCGAGGATGAGCTGGTTGGGGCTTTTCTGTTTGGAGCAACGAAGGATGAGAGGAGACTTAATAAGATCCTGGTCAACCAGCATCTTTTTCCCAGAGCAGCAATGGCCAATACCAGAGGACATCTGTTTAAGGTGAGTAAAGTTTAGGGGAGACGTCAGAGATAAGTATTTTACCCAGAGAACGGTGGGTGCCTGGAACGCATGGCGGGGGGTGGGGGTGGAAGCTGGTACAACAGGAACATTCAAAACTTTTTTAGGCGCATGGATTTTAGAAAAACAGAGAGTTATGGATGTGAAGTAGGGAAAAACTAATTTGTGAAGGAGGTTTCCATAGGTTAGCTGAACATCATGGGCTGAAGGGCCTGTACTGTGCTGTAATGATCTGCTCTATGAATCAAGTCCAACGTATTTTTCCCTCTCAAGCCCCATTCTCCTGCTTTCTCCCCATAACTTTTGACACCTTTAAAACCCTCATTGGCCATGATTTTAGTACACTGCCCCAATACCCCAGTCAAATTTTTGTCCAGAACACTCCTTCGATAAATCGGGACATTTATTGCATGCACAGAATAGCTACAGTCTGCACATTCGCTTGGTGGATTTCAATTACCGAGGTGCCTTCTGAATAAAATTCTTGGCCACCTGGATAAATCCCCAACCCAGGTAAACGTTGGAAGTTCAGCTGAGCAAGGGGGAGCCAGGGGAGTGTTAATCCAGTTAATTACCATATATACTCATGTAAAAGTCGATGCCATGTATTAATCGACCCTCCACCCTCTTTTTCGGCTTGACTGCAGACTGCCCTCAGAGCTCCTGGTGCCTTGACTGCGGACTTCCCACCTGGTCTTGCCTGCCCAACCATCCGAGCTCCTGATACCTCTACCACAGACTTACCATCTGGTCCCGGCCACCCACCCATCCAAGATCCCGACACCCGAGTGACGCAGGTACTCACTGTGATCAAAAGTAGAATCCATGTAATAGTCAGCCCCATAAATTTTACGTTAAAAATGGTCTACAAAATGTAACTTTTACAAGAGTATACATGGTAAATAAATGGGGCCTGGAGAGCAGTCATGGGGATTGTTTCAAGATGGACCTTGTGGCTGGGGTGTGCTGACCTATAGGTGACTTCATGCCACACCATATGGTTGAGTAAGCCACTGGTTTCATGGGCAATTAGGGTTGGCCTCATGTCCTATGTGAGAATACACAAGATGTGAATAAATTCAACAAAAAAGGTCACGTACAGGGAACAAAGGCAGGGTTCCGGCATTTCTTGATGTTAGCCTCGCTCTGTGCGATGGAACAGGCGTTGGGCTCAGCCTGGTAGGCACACAGGGCCTCCCACTCCTTGTGCAGACGATCCTTGATCTTCAGGTGGTCCTCCATGTATGACTGGAAAGGAAGCAAAGATGTCAGGGTCTCTAAAGAGTTTCAAACGTCCCTCTAACCCAATGGTTCTCAACCTTTTTCTTTCTAGTCACATACCACCTTAAGTAATCCCTCTGTCATTGGTGCTCTGTGATTAGTAAGGGATTGCTTAAGGTGGGATGTGGGTGGAAAGAAAAAGTTTGAAAACCACTGTTTTAATCGTCCTTCAATGACTCGTTATGTGCATGGTTTCAGAACTCCAAAGGAAATGGGCCAATGGCAATTTTTCTCAAGCCAAATATTTCAGTAACAATTGGGTCTAGAGCAGTGATTCTCAACCTTCCCTTCCCACTCACATCCCACTTTAAGCAATCCCTTACTAATCACAGAGCACCGATGGCATTGGGATTACTCAACGGGGTATGCGAGTGGAAATAAAAAGATTGAGAACCACTGGTCTAACCTCTTCATTAAATCTTCATTGGACGTTTGCTGGTCTAAGAGGGACACCACCTCATCTTCTGTCTGGGAAACTTCCAGCTGGATGGCATTGCCATCAACTTCTCCGGTGTCCATTAAAGCTCCCCACCCCGCGCTCCTCCCCATCTTATTCTCCCTTCTCCTTTCTTCTACTTCTGTCTTTCTCTCTTTCTCTCTCTCTAGGGTTGGTGTCAGAACAAGTCTTAGTGGAGGGCATTAGGGTAACAACAGGGGGTTGTAAAGCTCGTCGAAAGAACCAAAGACTTGTTGATCCAAACCAAAGCTTTTATTAGCAAAAGACAGGAGCTCTTCACAGGTATCCGACCAGTCCGGAATGATCCGACCTGGCTAGGGACACAACCCTTTAAGACCCAGACAGTAGGCATGGCTAAGCTCTCAGCCAATCGCTGTAAGCACAGTCTAGATACTGTAACTATATACACTATGTACATTGGTGATAGATCTATACTATCACAGGGGTACAATCTGACTTTCTAAAATTTGTTCAGCGGAGTTCATACCTTCCTTGAACCTCCTCCGTGCGGCGCCACTGTCCCCCTCCCTCTCCCTCTGACATAACCGACGTGGACTAGTGACACTGCACACTAGTTATGCTACGCTGCAGGCGGGGGGGGGCAATGGCCACGAGGGGGTGGGGGTCACAATACCTTGTTTAGAGGGGTAATGCCCATGAATGCCCCTTCTTAGAACCGACTCTCTTTCTCTCTCTCTCTCTCCCTCCTCTCCCCTCTGTCTCCTTTCACCTCTCCTCTTATCGTATCCAATTAACCCCTTTTGTCTGTTGGTCTGGACGTCCCCCTCCCATTCCTCCCCTTTCTCTCTCCAGTCTTTATTGAGTGCCTGCCTTGAAGAAGGGCTCAGGTCCAAAACGTCGGACATATAACAACCTCCCATGGGCGCTGCGAGACCAGCATTTGCTCTGTTTTCTTACTACCATAACAGCATCTGCAGACTTTCGTGTTTCACCACAGTCTCAGCTACCTTCACTTATCACCTGGACCCTTCTTGTGAATCCTCTTCCCAAGACTTCTAAATCTGGCGTCCGTAACCCAATCTAGTCCCAGCCGAGGTCCCACTACTTCGCCAAGATTCGGCCCGTAGAGTCATGACTGATGTGCCATTCAAAATTTTTTAAAATGTAATTTGAAAAAAACTTAAGACATACAGCACGGTAACAGGTATTTTTGTGTGCTGCCCAATTTACACCCAATTAATGTTCCAAATGGTGGGAGGAAACTGAAGCCCCTGGGGAAAACCTACGTGGACATTGGGAGAACATACAAACTCCTTGCAGGCAGCGTGAGATTCGAACCCCGGTCCACAGTGTTGCGCTAATCGCTACGTCAACCATGCCACCCTTTTCTCTCAACCCCATTCTGCCATCTGTGACAATGAATTCCACAGACTCACCATCCACTGACTGAAGAAATTCCTCCTCATCTCTGTTCTAAAGGGATGCCCTTTCATTCTGAGGCACTGCCCTCTGGTCCCAGACTCTCCCACTCTATCCAGCCCTTTCAATTCCTTAGTTACTTTGTACTTGACCGATCAACCCACGAATCTCCCAATTCTGATCTCTGTCCTCTAACTTCCTTCCAATCAATCACCACATCATCTAAGCTGCCTCTCACCTTCTCACTTGATAAAACGCAGCCTTCCACACTCAACATCAATTACACTGGACAACAAAGATTTTGCTTCCTGAACACTTTTAGGTGTATTTTATAGATTTTGGGCTGCTAATCGCAAAAATCGCCTTAAAATGTTCCTATCACGTCCTGCTTTTTTAGATACCTATAACGTATTTTTGTGATTTCCTGTCATATTTTAAGTAAACAAACAAAACCATGAAGTAAACATGTCATTGAAAATTAATTTTCCACATTCGCACTTGGACTTCGTCCCTGCTGATCCCGGTGCAGTCAGTGACGAACAAGGTGAAAGGTTTCACCAGGACATTGGGAAAAGCAGCATTAGGGCAACTGGAATCCATCAACACTGGCCGACTATTGTTGGACACTGGCACGAAGGGCATCAGATGCTGAGGCCAAAGAAAAATCAGCAGTAAAACATTTTTAGGTCAGTTGTACTGTGACAGAGTATATAGATATGTTTTTGGGAGATAAATTGGGAAAGGTTTGTTAGAGTAGGTCACATACAAACACTTTAAAACAGATCTTATTTGAAATACTGGAGCTCTGCTAATGCTAGACATATCAGCTTCACAGCTTTTGTAAGAGCTCTGGAAAGTGCTCAAGAGACTTCACTAATGGATTGCTGTTTACAAAAGGCAACAGATGAAAGATCTTGCTGGTGCCGCAGATTATCTGGAAGTGAACTTGCTGTTCTAAGAGGGTCATGTGGTTTTGCAAGCAGAGAGAGTCAAACAGGTTTTCTCTCTAAGAGAGAGAGAGAGATAATTGCTACAGTATTACAACCAGTAATAGCAGCTGGGACTGGAACAGGATAAGCTGTCAAGCTTGTGGAAAGCCCCATTTGGAAGATGGCCTGGTCGAAGCCCTTGTGGTTCATGCAAGAGGAGAGGACTGGCTGTCTAATATTTCACTTGGAATAAGGGAAACAAAAAGGAACTCTGTGGTGACCTGAAAGAAAGAGGTTATCATCTGGAGAACCCTGAAGGGGGAAGTTTCGTCAGCAAGTCACTGAGGTCACTGATGGAAGTACATCAGTTGTGGATGTCCTGGAACATCAAATCTCTGACCGGTAACTATTTGCCTTTCAAGCACCAAAACCTGGTGAACCTTATACACGTTAAATTCTGTGCACAGTATAAGAATTGCCTGCAACCAGTGAATTTGGAGGAATGAGAAGTGAGATTGGACTGTGAACCAAAGAACTTTTCTGAATGTACACACACATTACATACATGTGCACTTAGAATTAGAAGGGGGTTAAGTTGGGTTAGTTAAGTCAATAGTGATAAGTTAAAAGGTGATTTTGTTTTCATGTTTAAAGATAATTAAGAGCAACTTTTGTTTAAATAACCATTTGTCTTGGTGAATATCTATTGCTGCTGGGTTTTGGGGTCCTCTGGGCTCGTAACAGAACTAACACAATGTGCAAGTGATCAAAATGCTATCAATAAAGTTTCTCCAACTTCCTACGTGATACAGCAAACCTGAAATTATCTTTGTGTTCAGCTTGAAGTTGTCGATCATAATGACCAGGAAGCAAACCTTTTGAAAAAAAAATGTGCCCAGTGAAATCAGTAACTGGCTTCAGTTTGTCTGATTCATTCACAGATTTGCATTAAATATCCTGTGCCATTCCTCGGAAAAGAAGGGGAGGCAGGTTTTTGGGAAGGCCTGAGCAATATATAGAACTGGCTCTAGGGAAAAGGTTTGTCCTCTGAGGGGAATATGTGATGATCCACTTTGATGCATTGTTCAAGACCGGATTGTTACCATGGTTATAGGAGGCCGTTTGGCCTCATTTTAAATTTAGACATGCACCACGGTAACAGGCCATTTTGGCCCACGTGTCACCCCATTAACCTACACCCCCCCCAGTACATTTTATATGGTGGGAGGAAACCGGAGCAAACCCACGCAGACACGGGGAGAACGTACAAACTCCTTACAGAGAGTGCAGGATTAAAACCCTGGTCCAATCCCAATTGCTGGCGCTGTAAAGGTGCTCCGCTAACCGCTAGGCCAACCGTGCCTGTATCTTTTGTTACACCTATTCCCTTCAGATTGGCTCTAGTGGTGGAGACCTTACCTGTGGGGTTCCAGAGAAACAGCCCTCATGGAGTAGGGATGCCTCTGATCACATCTCCCCCCAAACTCACCTACACCAACTCCTCCCTTCTCCCACTTGGCCCTCTCATCATGAAGGCTTCACTCCCTTAACACACATTCCCCTTGCTCTCTCCCCTCACTCACCATCCACTCCATCAACCCCCACTTCCTCTCCTCATTAACTCTCAACTCCCGCACCCTTTTGCTCTTTCACTTCCCTCTGTTGCTTCCCCCCATTGCTCCCACATCTGTCCCTCCACTTCCCCTCCATACCCAACCCCTCTCCTCCCCCACATCCCACCTCCTCTCCTCCCCACTCCCACTCCAGCCCCTCCACTTCCTCCCTCTCTACCCCCTCACTCCCACATCCCAGCCCCTCCACCTCAATGACTGTTCCCTCTCCTACTCCCTTGCTCCTGCACCTTATCCCCTCCCCCTCCATTCCCACCCCCTCCTCCTGCATCGCACCCCTTATCCAAGTCCCCCCCACACTTCCCCTCCATACCCACCCCATCTCCTCCCTCCATACCCCCCCTCGACCCCACAGCCCAGCCCCTCCCCACCAATCCCGATGTTGACGCTCCCTGCTATGACCACCTCCTGTCTATCCTGGCCACTCACCAGGATCATGTGACCGGTGGAGATGTCCATGTTGGACTGCACGGGCTCCTCGCACCAGGAAGGGGTGCTGCTGTGGGAGCTGGGGCTTGCCTGGGGGGCGTCGCTGAACTGGGAGGAGACGCTGCTGACGCGGGATGTGTCCACTGTGTCCGTCCGGGAGTAGGACATCTTGGCTGCCATGTGCTGCCGGCACAGTTCCTGCCAAGAGATTAAAGGCACTGGTATAATTGCTGGAGGATGGTTTCAGCTCCTCAGCCTGCCCCTCAGACACACAGAGCTTTGTACAACCACAAGCAATCCAGCACAGGAGTCCATTCAGCCCTTCCTGCACTTGCTAGCTCTCTGAACAAGCTCTCCAACAGGACCCTCTCCTTCCCCACTCAGAGGCCTCTCACTCTGTTTGAATTATTGAGGAAATCTGAAACGTTCACTCCGTTTCCCATACCGCCTACTGAGTTGTCTCAGCATCACCTGTTTTCATTCTTTCCCAGAATTCCCAGGGCAGCACGGTTGGTGTAGTGGTTAGCGCCACGCTGTTACAATGCCAGCGATCAGGACGAGAGTTTGAATCTTGTGCAGTCTGTAAGGAGTTGGTACGTTCTCCCTGTCGCTGCGTGGGTTATCTCTGGGGGCTCCGGTTTCCTCCCACCACTCGAAACATACTGGGGGTTGTAGGTTAATTGGGCAGCATGGACTGGTGGGCCAGAATGGCCTGTTACTGTGCTGTATGTCTAAGTTTTAAAAAAAATTAAATTCTTGATATCACCTCCCTTTTCAGAACCTCTGTTGGCATTATCTCATAGCCATTACAGCCAAGTATGGTTTCAATATCAAGAACTGAGGGTAAAAATAATTCTGCCACGTGTTTTCGGTCTGACAATTATCCATCCTTTCTCGATAGAGATGTAGAAAATTACAAGGGGCACAGACAGCAGGAAAACTTTCTCATGGCAGAGGTGTCTAAGATGGGAAGGCACAGGTTCAGGGCGAAGTGCAAGAGTTTCAATTTAATTTTGTAAATATTAACATTAACATTACAGTGCAGGTAACAGGCCCTTCCAGCCCACCAGGCCATGCCGCCCAATTAACCTACCAACTGCCAATGCTTTTGGAATGTGCAAGGAAACCGGAGCACCCAGAGGAAATCCTTGCAGGTCGCGAGGAGAACACACAAACCCAGGTCACTGGCGCTGGAATAATGTCACGCTAACTGTGCTGCTCCTATCTACATATCTGCATGGCTTCAGCAAGTAAGTGTTTCAGTGAATGTGGACATTGTACATTTCACAAGATCACAAGATAAAGGAGCAGAAGCAGGCCACTAGGCCCATCCAGTCTGTTCCGTCATTCTACACTAAGCTGAACTGAGCTCACACCTAGTTCCAACCTACGGCCTTTTCCCCATATCCCTTGATACCTTTATTAATGAGATATTTATCAATTTCCTATCGAAATACTCCCAGTGATCTGGCTTCCACTGCTGTATGCGGCAGTGAGTTCCACAGATCCATGACCCTCTGACTGAAGAAGTTCTTCCTCATCTCTATTTTGAATAGATAACTTCTAATTTTAAGACTGACCTCCTTGTCCTCGATTCACCCATGAAGGGAAACATCTTATTCACATCCACTCTGTCAAAACCTTTCAATATTCAAAATGTCTCTATGAGATCCCCTCTCATTCTCCTATACTCCAACGAATACAACCCAAGAGCTGCCAAACGCTCCTCATACGTTAGCCTCTGCATTCCGGGAATCATCCTAGTAAATCTCCTCTGCCCCCTCTCCAACAACATCACATCCTTTCATTATCACATTGGGATGGATTGTGATTGTACCTGATATTCGAGGGATGTGTCTCCTGCTCCCTCAGTGCCCATCCCGGACAACTTCTTCTGCCGTCGCTTGGCATTTTGTCTCAGACAGAAGATGACCGCTCCGGCGATCAGCACTCCTGCGATGCAGGCCACAGCGATAAAGGTCAGTAGTAGGAATCGGAAAGTGTTGCTCTGCCTCGCTGGCTTGGGCAGCAGGTAAAAGGCGTTCCTCTGTGAAGACACGCAAGTCACAAATCGGTAAGCAATGCAGGAGCTGTCACGCAGCGGAGCCTACACACAAACGTACCGGGGAAACTCAGCAGGTCACGCAGCATCCACGGGAAGTAAATGGGTTGGCGTGGTTAGTGCAGTGGCTCGCGCGATGTTCCTACATCACGAATCCCACGCTGTCTGCTTGGAGTTTGTACATTCTCCCCGTGTATGCGTGGGTTTCCCCCAGGGGCTCTGGTTTCCTCCCACCATTTACAATGTACCGGGTTTGTAGGTTAATTGGATGTAATTGGGAAGCACGGGATCGTGGGCTGAAAAGGCCTGTTATTGTTTCAATTTAAAGGGTAACCAACATTATGGGCCTGGGCCCTTTGTCATGTATAAGCAGAAAACAGCCAGGTTTGGGAGGAGGTGGGGAGAAGGGAGGAAGGGGCAGGGGGAGGAGAACAGAACAAACAGGTAAGAGGAGATTATAGGTAGAAGGGTAGAAGAGAAAAAAAGTTGAGAAGTGATAGGGGAAGGGGGAAGCTCTCTGATAGGAGAGGGAAGGGTGGGGAGCTGGAGGTGTAGGGAAAAAGAGAGACTGGAGGGAGGGGGTTACATAAAGGTTAAAACCTTGTGTTTTTGATTCTTAGTTAATTTTCTGCCTATCTCTTTAAGAGAACTATTGTTTGTAGTGTTACCATAGTGACTATGAAGTAACATGTCATAATATCCTCCCAGGCTAATGGCTTGCTCCCATTCTACAAGATGTGAAGGAAGCATGAGCACGAGAAATTTTTCTTTAAATTTTGTATCTCTATATACCTTTATGTTTTTATAGAGTCTTTAGCTATTGCTTTTGTTATGACAACTTTTGAGTAAAATTAGAGTCTTAAAAACGATCTTTAAACAGTAAATACTTTGTTATTCAGGGTTATGAAAGTCTAATGGTGAAGCAATGCAAAATGTTTATCTATTCCATCAACAAATTAAAACTACATAAAGTAACAGCCACAGAATTTGATTTGTTGGATTAAAGAGATCGAAATTTGGGATATTGAAGCTCACACTTTGGAAGATGATAATCCTGAATTAGGATATATTAGAATGTCGTCTACAGGTTAGGGTTGTTCCTCCAATTTAGATTAGGTCTTTCTTCATTGGAGCGTAGAAGGTTGAGGGGGGATTTGATAGAGGTAGATAAAATTATGAGGGGGATAGATAGAGTAGATGTAAATAGGCTCTTCCCCTTGAGATTGGAATGAGGGGTCATGAGTTAAGGGTTAGGGGGCAAAAGTTTAGAAGTAACATGAGAGGGGGCTTCTTCACTCGGAGAGTGGTGGCCGTGTGGAATGATCTTCCGGAAGAGGTGGTTGCAGCAGGGTCACTTTTGTCATTTAAGGAAAAGTTGGATAGATGCATGGAGGGGAGGGGATTGGAGGGTTATGGGCAGAGTGAAGGTAGGTGGGACTAGAGGAGTTCACTTAAATCGGTGCGGACTAGAGGGCCTGAGATGGCTTGTTTCCGTACTCTAATTGTATATGGTTTATGTGGACAGTGCATGAAGACCATGTCAGTGTGGGAATAGGGCATAGAAGTGAAATGGTCCGTTACTGGGAGGTCCTCGCTGTTGCTGTGGACAGAGCGAAGGAGATCAATGAAACCATCTCCCAGTCTGTGTCCAGTCTCCCCAATCTGGAGGAGGCCACATCACGAGCACGCTCCCACCTTTATCCACCTCTTCTCCCCCCCCCCCCAACCTCTCCACTTTTTTTATTCAGGCCCCTGCCTATTCACCCTTATACCTGATGAAGGGCTTAGGCTCGAAGCATTCATTGGCCTTTACTTCCTGCATGGTCTGCTGAGGTTCTCCAGCACGGGATGTGCCTTGCACTTGACCCCAGCATCTGCAGATGTGTAGTAGAGCCCCATGATTGGGTACAGTCTCTCTGGGGGGTGTTGATTCATTATTTTTGACCACGCAAACTTTTGCCATGATGACCCATATTCCAACTATCTCCTCGTTGAGGATGCTCTCCTCCGAAATAAATATTTCCTACATCCTGCACAAAATGGGAGTGAACGGGAAAGGCTAGGAATCAACTTTCCACTGGGGTTGGATAGAAAACTGTTCTTAACGATGGAGGGGAAAGATTCAGATGGGTCCTGAGGAGCAAGTTTATCCACATGGAGGGGAGAGAGTAGATGGTAGTAGGGGTGGGTACATTCAATTAAGACAGTCTAAAGACATTTAAACGGGTACATGGGTAGGAAACATAGAACACTACAGCACAGTACAGGCCCTTCAGCCGTCAATGTTGTTCTGACCCATATATTCCTTTAAAAAAAGTACTAAACCCTCTCTATGCCCATAACCCTCTACTTGGCTTCCATCCATGTGCCTTTCTAAGAGTCTTTTAAATGCCCCCAATGAAAGGGTAAAAGGGAAGTGGGCTTCAGTGCAAATGGAACTATCTTAGGTAGGCAACTTGGCCAACATGGATGAGGTGGGCCGAAGGGCCTGTTTCCATCCTGTATGGCTTGATCGCTCTCTGATGGTTGGATCATGCAAAGGAGAGACTTCAGTTCTTCTGTGGAGTTATAGAAATAGATACAAGTTTAATCCAATACCCTCCATTCATTTGAAGTTTGAAGCAGTTAACTTTACGTGCAATGAGAGATTGAATCCTGTGCAAATCTTAACGCCAAAGAGGTTAATCCACTAGGATCATCAACTATTCTCGTAAACCTCTACAGGTGGACTGTGGAGAGCGGTCTGGCTGGTTGTATCACTGCCTGGTATGGAGGGCACCAACTCTCAGGACAGGAATAAACAACAGAGGGTTGTGAACTCGCCATGCGACATTACAAGCACCAGACTTCACTCCATCGAGGACATCTACATGAGATGGTGTCTTAAAAAAAACAGCCTCTATCCTCAAAGACGAGCATTCAGTGGCACAAGGACAGCTCCTTTCCCTCCGCCATCAGATTCCTGATTGATCAATGAACCACAGACACTTCCTTACTTTTTATGCACCATTATTTTTATATTTATTGTTGTAAAAGCCGTTTATATGTATGTTTGCACTTTGACGTTGCTGCAAAACATCGAATTTCATGACTTGTTCATGACAATAAATGCTGATTCTGAATGGTTGTGAGGAAGGGAAGGGATTAAATGATGATGGAGTATGGGTTGGCACAACATTGTGGGCTGAAGGGCCTGCACTGTTCTTTTTTAGGATGCTGGCATTATTGGCAAGGTTAGGTTTTCTTCCACGTCCCGAAACGCCCTTAAGAAGGAAGTGAAGAGCTGCCTTTTTGAACCTCTGCAGTCATTTTTGTGAAGATGATCTCATGGCGCAGCTGGGGAGAAGAGCCGATGGCAGAACCCCGTCAGGATGGTGTGGGACTCGGAGGGGGAACCAGCAGATGGCAGTGTCCCCCTTGCACTTGCTCCCCTCATTAATCTCCATGCTCAGGGATTAAAAAAACAAAAATGTTTGGAGATTTTTATTTCAATTTAAGTTTTAATTTAGATATACAGCCTAGTTACAGGCCCTTTCGGCCCACGACCCTGCTCCCCCGTACAGTTTGGAGGGTGGAGGGTGGGAGGAAACTGGAACCCCCGGAAGAAACTCACACAGATGTGAGAACATTAGAAGCAGGAGCCGGCCATTCGGCCCGTCGAGCCTGCTCCGCCATTCAATGAGATCACGGCTCATCTCCACCAACCTGCCTTTACCCCATATTCCTTAATTCCCCGACTATGTAGAAATCTACCCAACTTTGTCTTAAGTATATTTACTGAGGTCGCCTCCACTGCTTCAATGGGCAGAAAATTCCACAAATTCACCCCCCCCCCACCACCGGGAAAAGCAGTTCCACCTCATCTCTGTCCTAAATCTACTCCCCTGATCCTTGAGGCTACGTCCCCTAGTTCTGGTCTCCCCCGCCAATGGAAACAATTTACCTACCTCAGACTTTCATAATTTTATATGTTTCTATTAGATCCCTTATCGTTCTTCAAAATTCCAGCGAGTCCAGTCCCGGACGACTCAACAACTTAAGAACATAAGAAATAGGAGCAGGAGTCGGCCATCGGGCCCGTCGAGCCTGCTCTGCCATTCAATGAGATCATGGCTGATCTGATCATTGATTCAACTCCACCCACCTGCCTTTTCTCCATATCCCTTAATTCCTTTTTTATGTAAAAATCTAACGGAACCTTAAATATGTTTAATGAAGTCACCTCAACTCTTCCCTGGGCAGAGAATTCCACAGATTCACTCCTCTCTGAGATAAACAGTTTTTCTTCATCTCCATCTCAACCCCAACTCCCACCCTCCCCATCTGTCCATCGTCCTTCACTACTACCTGCTTTCCTGATCCCTCACTGGCCTCCATCCAACTCCTCCCACCCTGATATCATTGAACTGGCTACATCCCCTCTGGATCCTTGACTTCTACCACAGCTGGTACAAATTGGAAACAACATCTCCTGCTCACTGATGATCAACACAGGCGCATCCCAAGGTTGCATGCTTAGCAAACTGCTCTACTCATTCTGCACCCATGACTGTGCGGCCAGGTACAATTCCAATGCCATCTACAAATTTGTCGATGCCACCATTGTCATCAGAATGGTTGTCGGCAGAATCACAAACGACAATGGGGAAACTTACAGGAGGGAGGTAGATCAGCTCGCTGAACAGTGTCACACGAACAACCTTGCCCTCAAAGTTGGCAAATCCACGGAGGTGATTGTCGGCTTCAGGAGGAAGTTAGGGGAACACGACCCAGTCCTCATCGAGGGCTCAGTCGTGGAGAGAGTCAAGAACTTCAAATTCCTGGGTGTCAACATCTTCGAGGATCTGACCTGGAGCCTCCATGTTGAATCAATCACAAAGAAAGCTCACCAGTGGCTGTACTTTGTGCGGTGTTTGAGGAGATTCTTCTACAGGTGGATCATGGAGAGCATCGCTGTCTGGTCCAAAGGGCTGTTAACTCAGCCTGCATCATCAGGCACCAGACTTCACTCCATTGAGGACGTCTACAAGAGGCGGCGTCTTAAGAAAGCAGCCCCTACCCTAATAGATCCCCACCATCCAGGCCACGCCCCCTTCACTCTGCTACCATTGGAGACAAGGTTTCAGGAGCCTGAAGATGAGCGCTCAGCACAAGGATGGCTTCTTCCCCTCTGCCATCAGATTCTTGAACGATCAATGATCCATAGACACGGACTCACTTTGTCTTTGTCTTGCACTATTTTTATTTATTTTGTAAGCTGGTTTATATCAACGTTTGCCCTGTGACGCTGCCACAAAGCAACACATTTTGTGACATGTTCATGACAATAAATTCTGATTCTGGCCCGTCAAGTCCTGATAAAACACCAACAATTCTCAAACCACTGAGTTCCTCCAGCAGGTTGTTTTTTGTACAATAACTTCCCTGCTCTTGTAGGTTATAGCCTGTTTAATGGCAAGTATCCCTCTCCTTTCAGAGATCCATCCCTCTCGATTCAGAGGTAACCCTTCCTTTATAACTTCCCGACTTCTTTCTCTTCTACCCGCCTACCTATGACCTCTTGCCTGTTGGCCTGTGCCCCCCAGCTCCTTTCTCCCTCATCTCCTCCTCCTCCTCCTCCCCCCCCCCCACCTTTTTATTTAGGCACCTGCCTGCTTTTTGCTCATACCAGAAGGTTGGTCACCCTTTGGGGCAGCATGGTTGGCAGAGTGGTTAGCGCAACGCTGTAACTGCACCAGTGATCAGACTGGTGTTCGAATCCGGTGCTGTCTACAAGGAGTTTGTAATTTCTCCCTGAGTCCACGTGGGCTTTCTCCAGGGGGCTCAGGTTTCCTCCCACTGTTTGAAACGTACTGGGGGTTGTATACATACAATTGATGAATAAAACTTAAAATACATACATGATATTTTAAAAACTAATCCCCTACACCCCCCCCCCCACACCCCTTCCCTATTTCGCCCACCCCTTCCCACCCCCCTCTAATCTACCCCCAAAAAAGAAAGGAAGAGGAGATCACATAACATAAATGACCATGGTTCGGAGCAGCACCACTAACGTGCGGGAAGGGGATTTAATAATTCAACCCCATATCCACCCAAATACGGGCTCCAAGTTTTATGATTAATTATCACACAAATTATATGTTATCTTCTTCAATGGAATCCAAGACCTCAACTCCAAAAGCCATCTCTGGATACTCAAATCAGTCTCATTTTACCAAGTAATTGCCAGACATTTTCTAGTCCCAGCTAATGCTAATCTCAAAAAAGCGATTTGAAATCTATTTAATTTTCAATTCTAAACTAATCCTCCTGATATTACCCAACAAAAACACCACAGGATCTTCTGAAAATTTCACTTTCAAAATAACTTCTAAAAATTCCTTATTCCAAAATATTTGCAAATTTTTGATAGGAATACATAAGTTGGTACAATATCGAGGGCTGAAGGACGTGTACTGTGCTGTAGTGTTGCAACAATAACTACACAGCGTACTCCCACGTTACAGTAGTTTGGAAAACGGAAATTCGCCCTTATGGAATTCATAAATCATCAGGGCCCAAGAAACAGGAGCAGGAGTCGGCCATCCGGCCCGTCGAGCCTGCTCTGCCCATCTAGCCATGGGCTCAACTCCACCTACCCGTCTGTTCGACATAACTCTTCATTTACTATCTGTGCCTTAGTGATGCTGCCTCCAGGACATAGAACATTACAGCACAGAACAGGCCCTTCGGCCCACAATACCTACAGGGATGAAGTCCAAAGACTGACAGCGCAGTGTTCAGAGAACAATCTCGTTTTGAACTCCTCAAAAACAAAAGAACTTATAATAGGAGGAACAGTCCATTTCCAGACCCATTGTACATCAATGGGGACTGCGTGGAAAGGGTCACTGCTTTGGGGTTTCTGGGTACGCACTTTGCAACGACTCCATGCCCTGAAGATTCTCAGGAGTAACTGCTGGGGTCCTTCTATCGTTGCTCCATCGAGAGTGTGCTGGCCTACTTCATCCCGATGTGGTTGCCAGTTGCTCGGCAGCAGACCAGAGGGTCATCAGTGCGGCCCAGAAGATTATCGGCCACTCACTGCCCTCTTTGGAGGAGTTATTCAGCTCTCGCTGCCTCAGGAGAACAGCCAACATCCTGAAAGACCCTGACCACCCTGGTCATAATCTGTTTGATCTGCTGCCCTCTGGCAATAAAATAATGTTGTCCCAACCTATGTAAACCCATTAAAAATACTGACCCTTCCTCTACCTCAAATCCTCTCTTTTTCTTACATCCACGTGTTGATGAGGCTCTATGGGGCACCGGTGAGACCTCATTTGGAGCATTGTGTGCAGTTTTGGACCCCCTGTCTTAGAAATGATGTGATGTTGTTGGAGAGGATGCAGAGGAGAGGGTGCAGAGGAGGGTGTAGAAGAGAGGGTGCAGGGGAAAGGGTGCAGAAGAGAGGGTGCAGAGGAGAGGGTGCAGAGGAGATTTACTAGAATGATTCCTGGAAAGCAGGGGCTAATGTATGAGGAACGTTTGGCAGCTCTTGGACTGTATTCATTGGAGTATAGGAGAATGAGGGGGGGGATCTCATAGAGATATTTCGAATCTTGAAAGGTTTTGACAGAGTGAATGTAGATAAGATGTTTCCCTTGGTGGGTGAATCAAGGACAAGAGGACACAGTCTTAAAATTAGAAGTTATCCATTTAAAACCGAGATGAGGAAGAACTTCTTTAGTCAGAGGGACGTGGATCTGTGGAGGCCAGTATTTAAACAGGAAATGGCAATTATCTAATTAGTAAGGGTATCAAGGGATATGGGGAAAAGGCTGGAAATTGGAACTAGGTGTGAGCATAGTTCAACTTAGTGTAGAGTCACGGAACAGACTTGATGGGCCTAGTGGCCTGCTTCTGTTCCTTTAACGTGATCATGTGACCTGTCTAAGCGTCTTTTAAGTCCCTATTGCAACAGCCTCCACCACTGCCCCTGGAAATGCATTCCTGCCACTCTCAGTGTAAAAAAAAAACTTACCCCTGACATTTCCCCTCAAATTTCCTCCCCTCACTATCGTATATGTTGAATGTTTAGTGGGTGGGGAGGGGGTGGGAAGGAGGGAGGGAAGGGAAGGGGGAAAAAGGGGAGAACATGACACTGTGTATATTCAAGAGGGAAATGTTTATGTGTATTTTGGTCAATATGGTTCATAGTGTGAAAAATAAAAAAAAATTTAAAAAAATTTCCTCCCCTCACCTTGTACGGATGTCACCTCAGGGGAAAGGTGCCCACCCTCACAAGGCTTCTTACAATCTTCTACACCCTCAATTGCAGTCAACTGTCCTCCTCCTTCCAATACCTCAACGGGGCACTTTCAAACCTATTCAAATCACTATCAGTACATTTGAGATGCGCAATGAAAATGAACACAAGCGGGATTTATGTGGAAAAACATAAGCAGAAAATGTTTCCAGAGAATGAACAAGTTTACTGAGGACAGTGATGGCAGCCTGGCAGTTCACAGTGAGAGAACACTGAAAAGGTTCGATCTGGAAACTGACAAGACACCCTCATTCTGGTATTTGAAATATATATTAAATTTAGACATACCGCATGGTAACAGGCCATTTTGGCCCCTAGGCCCATGCCACCAAATTAACCAATACCCCCGGTATGGTTCAAATGATGGGAGGCAACTGGAACCCCCCAGGGGAAAACCCATGCAGACACAGGGAAAACGTGCAAACTTCTTACAGACAGTGCGAGATACGAACCCTGGTCCCGATCGCTGGCGCTGTACAGGCGTTGTGCTAACTGCTACGTGAACCGTGTAAGGAAACTTGAATCAAAAGCTAATCAAAAACTCTGACTTCTTACCTCTTAGCTGGTGTTCCTTTTTTCTCCCACCTCCTACCCTCCCTCTCCTCCCCCATCTCCCATCTCCTCCCTCTCTCGCCTCCTTTCCTCCCACTCTCTTCTGTCCTCCCCTCCCTCACCTTTTGATTCTGTTGTCTTGTCCATACATAGATGAAGGGGCCGAAACGTTGGTCAAGAAGAAGATCAAGATCATGATTCAATTTATTGTCTTGTAATAAAGCCAATGCAATATTACACGGAATTTGGTTTCGACTGCTGTAGGAAGACAGATTCGCCATTGGCAGAAATTGACTGAAGCCCCTCTTACAGTCAGAGAAAGAAGCAAAAGAGGGTCTCCCCAGAGTTACTGAGTACCTGTGGAGCTGCACAGTTCAATACAGACCATCGGCAGCCTGATTTCCAAGTCCGAACCACCAACGCGAGGAGGAGCCCTCTCGCATCCCGGTTCTAATACCTTTTTATTCTCTCTCTTCCCTCTCACTCACCCGATTTGCGCTGCCTAAATATGCGTGTATAATGCAACTCCCTACTTTGAGCTCAAATTTTGGTACAATTTTTTTTCGCATTATACGGTATTTACGGTAATTTGAATGCGAATAAATGGGGAGGAGGTTGATGTGGGGATAGAGGAGGGGGTGTTGGGAGGAAGAGGGTCAGTTGAAGGGAACTGAAAGGGCCCACACTGAGGCACTGATTGAGGGAAATAGGCTAATTGAGGGAAGGGAGGCCATGGTTCATGTTGATTTATAGACCAAGAAATAAGGGTTAAAAAAAAGTCGTTTAAAAAAAAAATCAAAACTGCAGAAACTGATCGGCATTCTGGGTTTAATTTGGGAGGTTTGTTGAGCTCCCTGTGAAGCATCTCTGTGTGGTCGAGGGTCAGATCTACCCCTATGAGATGTTCTTTGTTGTCATGGGTCTGCCTTTGTATGGAGACACACTGGGATCATTGCTCCCTAATTAGGGACAGCATTTTGGAACAAATACTTTGCACGGTGACAATTAGAACAAGCTGATTAGGTGCCTGGGATCTTTAATTAGTCCGTGTACACGATTAATGAAAATCCTTTAAAGGAGTGAGGAGGGACACACTCTCTGGCACCCTCTGATTAATCTCCGCCACACAAAAGGGCTCGATTAATGGCAGGGTGAGGGATGGGGTTTGTTGGGGGGGGGCAGGGGGGGAGAAGGCCTCGAGGCTTTGTCTCCCACACTCGCCCGCCCTGCCAAGGTCACCGTGGAAACGTCCGGGGAACAAAAGAAACGCCCGACACAAAGCCGGCAGCGGGATGCTGGAGTCTAGGTAGGCCTACCCATCGTCATGGCAACAGCACTGAGCTAGGCCGAATCCTAAGCTCAGGCCCTTGTACCCAAAGGTTCCTGGCGATTCACAATGAACATACACAGTGGGAAAACATGAGATGCAGTAGCATGGATTCTATATCCACAGAAAAAAAACAGGCATACAGTCAAGGCTTCATCCGATTAATCCCTGATACTGAGGTTCACTCAGCACCTTCGCTCTGATCGTATCAATAACAGGGATCTCCCAGTGGCCACCCTCTTCAATTCTGCACTGCACACACAAATCCCATTTGGCTGCAAACAGACCCTATCTTCCCGTGCCCTCCCTGATGTATCCACCTAAATGTCTCTCAAACGTGGTAACTGTATCTGATTTCACCTGCCTCTGGAGCTACATTCCAGGTATCAATCACACTATCCTTGAGACTCATTGACCAAGGTCAAACTGGATGTGGAGTGAGTTGGTGAAACAGGAGGTTCATGGATCATAATAAAACCCTAAGATATAGGATCAGAAGTCTGGGCCATTTGGCCCATTGAGTCTGCTCTGCCATTCCATCATGAGCTGATCCATTCTCCTGCTCAGCTCCACTTTCCATACCCTTTGATGTCCTGACTATTCAGATACCTGTCAATCTCTGCCTTAAATATACCCAATGACCTGGTCTCTACATCCGCCTGTGGCAGCAAATTCCAGAGGTTTGCCTCTCTCTGTTTTAAATGGGTGCCCCTCAATCCTACTGTGGAAGTTCAGGGACTGAATCTTCTTGTTCTGTTCCCTTTCATGAAACTTTCTCTGAAACTTTGCACTACAGAGAACATAAGAGACCATAGCAGCACAGCAGAGGCTCTTTGGACCACGATGTTGGGTCAACTGATGTAAACCTACTCTACAGCAATCTAACCCTTCTCTACCACGCACTCGTAACTATCTATTTTTTTCTTACATCCATGTGCCTTTCTAAGAGGATTTTGAATGCCCTTGTTGGACCAGTCTCCACCATCACCCCTACCAATGCATCCCAGACTCTGTGTGAAAAAAAAGCCAGAACTATCCTCCCCCTCATCTTAAATATAGGTCCTACTTTTATTGTATTTCATAAGGCTCCCAATGAAAGGGTCGTTCAGAAAATAAAAAAGTCAAGGAATCCAAAGAGACCTCGCTTTGTGGACACAGAATTGGACCAGAGAAGGCAGAGGGTGGATGTAGATGGTTCATATTCTGCATGGAAGTCGGTGACCACTGGTGTTCAGCGAGCATTTGATCTGGGACCCCTCTCCCTCTTTGTGATTTTTTTTATAACTGACCTGGATGAGGAAGTGGAAGGGTGGGTGAATAAGCTTGCAGGAGGCATGAAAGTGGGTGGTGTTGTGGATAGTCTGGAGGGGAGCCAGAGGTTACAAAGGGATGTTGATAGGGTGCAGAGCTGGGCTGAGAAGTGGCAGATGGTGTTTAGCCCAGATAGATGTGAGATGGTTCATTTCAGCAGGTCAAATATGAAGGCAGAATACACTGCTAATTTGTGTTTAGTTCTGCTATTAGAGAGGGTGGAGAGGAGATCTGCAAGGGATTCTGTCTGGATGGGAGACCATAGCTTATGAGGACAGGTTGAGTGAACTTGGGTCTTTTCTCCTTGGAGTGATGGAGAATGGTGTGTGTGGGGGGTGGGGGGGTGACCTGACCGAGGTGTACAAGATGATGAGAGGTATTGATCATGTGGATGGCCAGAAGCTTTTTCCCCAGGGCTGAAATGACCAATGCAAAGGTTTAAGGTGCATTGGAGTAAGTACAGGGGGGGGGATGTAAGAGGTAGTTTTTTTCACACAGAGAGTGCTGGGTGCATGGAATGTACTGCGACAATGATGGTGGAGGCAGGTACCTATCTAATGGTCTCTTTGAAGAGATCATTAGATAGGTACATGATACAGAGAAAAATGAGGGTTATGCAGTTGGGAAATTCTAGGTTATTAGGTTGTCACAGCACTGTGGGCCTCCACTGGGCTGGAGATTTCTATGTTCTATAAAATTATTGCAAGGTCAGACACAGTTTTAACTTGTAATCCTGAGAAAGGAAAGGGTTAACAGCTAGTGACAGTGTAGCTAAGTCTTGCAGCATTAGTAAGGCAGGCATGGCAATTCAAAAGGACCAATTAGCATGACAACCAACCATAGGAATTTACTCTGAACCAATCAAACGAGCAGGTCTGATAAGAGGCTGTCAATCATCTGTAACAATGGAATTTGTACTTAGTAGCAATTGCATTGGGTAAGAATGTATTGTGTGAACTTTTGATTGGGCCAAATGTAACTTCACCCATGTTTGAACAAGACAAAGGGAAAGCTTTGAAGCACATGTTCACTTTTCTCTGCCAGCTTTCACAGAGAGAGCATCTCTGAGAGACCCTGTGCAGATAACTCACAATTCTGCAGAGTCAAGGAAGTCCGACCAAGACTAAAGTTTGTGGTATAAGTCATTTCATGTGATCCAACGAAAAAGGAACCGGAATCCACAATTCAACAGGAGATGCAACAGAAGTTGAGCTGAGCTGGGACAGGGTCACACTGGCAGTTCCCAGGATTATGTTGGGGAATGACCCATTGGATCCATTTCCAGGTCAGACCTACCAAGGGACCAAGTTCCCATCAGTTCAAATAGGAGCAAGAGGTGGACCCTCCATTGGTCATCGAGGAGAAGGTTGATCCAATTATAACCTCCTGCTCCACATGCCATCCAATGTCAGGTCCGTCATGGGTGCCACAACCTCCCAACCACTGAAAGACCCCCATCGCCCTGGACACAAACCTATTCTCGCTGATCCTTTCGGGCAGAAGGTACAGAAGTCAGAAGACCATCACCTCATGGTTCAAGAACAGTTTCTTTTTCAACAGCCATCAGAGTCTTGAATCTCCCCATACAACTATAAACGACTTCAGGGCCACCAAAAAATCTGTCTCCACAAACTGCAACTGTGATTATTTATTTATCTATCCATTTATGTTTATATCTCTTTATGTCCTGGTAAATTTAATTTCTACCATTTTTATTGTACATATACAGAGTTTGGGATAAAGATGCATTTTTTCCTTTATTTGCCCCCATGCTCCACAGTTTTAAATTTGTAATCAAACAATTCACATGTGATTAAAGTCCACATTCCAGATTTTATTCACGGTTATTTGTATATATTTTGGTTTGACCATGTAGAAATGACAGCACTTTTTATACATAGTTCCCCCATTTCAAGGCACTGTAATGACATTTGGCTTCACAGGTGTTTGTGAATACTCAGGAATGTTTAATTGCTTCATTAGTGCAGGTATAAGAGACCTAGGCTTCTTGATCACCTTTGGAGTCTGTAGTTGTCATTTTTCAACACGAGGACCAGAGTGTCCCAATGAAAGTCAAAGAAACCCATTATGAGGCTGAAAAACAAGAATAAAACAGTGAGAAGCATCACCCAAGCTTTAAGACGACCAAAATTAACAGTTTGGAACATTGTTAAGAAGAAAGAGTGTACTGGTGAGCTCAATAATCACAAAGGGTCTGGTCAGCCAAGGAAGATCTCCACTGCCGATGGCAGAAGAATTCTCACCATAATGAAGGAAACTCCTGTTGGACAGACCACAAACACACTTCAGGAGGCAGGTAGGGATATGGCAATGACCACTGCCCCAACCCTAATCATTTAATGTGCAGAAGACAAGATGCAAACCTCCAGTTGGCCACAGAAACCAAATGGCCAGGTTACTGTTTGCCAAAGAAGTATTTAAAAGAGCCTGCAGAATCCTGGGAAAATGCCTTGTGGACAGATGAGACCAAGATTAACCTGGATCAGAGGGATGGCGAGAACAAAGTGTGGAGACGTAAAAGAACTGGCCAAGATCCAGAGCATCCCTCCTCATCTGTGAAACAGGGTGGCAGGGTGATCTGGCCTGGGCCTGTTGGTGGCGGAGGTGTTCTGGCCTGGGCCTGTTGGTGGCGGAGGTGTTCTGGCCTGGGCCTGTTGGTGGCGGAGGTGTTCTGGCCTGGGCCTGTTGGTGGCGGAGGTGTTCTGGCCTGGGCCTGTTGGTGGCGGAGGTGTTCTGGCCTGGGCCTGTTGGTGGCGGAGGTGATCTGGCCTGGGCCTGTTGGTGGCGGAGGTGATCTGGCCTGGGCCTGTTGGTGGCGGAGGTGTTCTGGCCTGGGCCTGTTGGTGGCGGAGGTGTTCTGGCCTGGGCCTGTTGGTGGCGGAGGTGTTCTGGCCTGGGCCTGTTGGTGGCGGAGGTGTTCTGGCCTGGGCCTGTTGGTGGCGGAGGTGTTCTGGCCTGGGCCTGTTGGTGGCGGAGGTGTTCTGGCCTGGGCCTGTTGGTGGCGGAGGTGTTCTGGCCTGGGCCTGTTGGTGGCGGAGGTGTTCTGGCCTGGGCCTGTTGGTGGCGGAGGTGTTCTGGCCTGGGCCTGTTGGTGGCGGAGGTGTTCTGGCCTGGGCCTGTTGGTGGCGGAGGTGTTCTGGCCTGGGCCTGTTGGTGGCGGAGGTGTTCTGGCCTGGGCCTGTTGGTGGCGGAGGTGTTCTGGCCTGGGCCTGTTGGTGGCGGAGGTGTTCTGGCCTGGGCCTGTTGGTGGCGGAGGTGTTCTGGCCTGGGCCTGTTGGTGGCGGAGGTGTTCTGGCCTGGGCCTGTTGGTGGCGGAGGTGTTCTGGCCTGGGCCTGTTGGTGGCGGAGGTGATCTGGCCTGGGCCTGTTGGTGGCGGAGGTGTTCTGGCCTGGGCCTGTTGGTGGCGGAGGTGTTCTGGCCTGGGCCTGTTGGTGGCGGAGGTGATCTGGCCTGGGCCTGTTGGTGGCGGAGGTGTTCTGGCCTGGGCCTGTTGGTGGCGGAGGTGTTCTGGCCTGGGCCTGTTGGTGGCGGAGGTGTTCTGGCCTGGGCCTGTTGGTGGCGGAGGTGATCTGGCCTGGGCCTGTTGGTGGCGGAGGTGTTCTGGCCTGGGCCTGTTGGTGGCGGAGGTGTTCTGGCCTGGGCCTGTTGGTGGCGGAGGTGTTCTGGCCTGGGCCTGTTGGTGGCGGAGGTGTTCTGGCCTGGGCCTGTTGGTGGCGGAGGTGATCTGGCCTGGGCCTGTTGGTGGCGGAGGTGATCTGGCCTGGGCCTGTTGGTGGCGGAGGTGTTCTGGCCTGGGCCTGTTGGTGGCGGAGGTGTTCTGGCCTGGGCCTGTTGGTGGCGGAGGTGTTCTGGCCTGGGCCTGTTGGTGGCGGAGGTGTTCTGGCCTGGGCCTGTTGGTGGCGGAGGTGTTCTGGCCTGGGCCTGTTGGTGGCGGAGGTGTTCTGGCCTGGGCCTGTTGGTGGCGGAGGTGTTCTGGCCTGGGCCTGTTGGTGGCGGAGGTGTTCTGGCCTGGGCCTGTTGGTGGCGGAGGTGTTCTGGCCTGGGCCTGTTGGTGGCGGAGGTGTTCTGGCCTGGGCCTGTTGGTGGCGGAGGTGTTCTGGCCTGGGCCTGTTGGTGGCGGAGGTGTTCTGGCCTGGGCCTGTTGGTGGCGGAGGTGTTCTGGCCTGGGCCTGTTGGTGGCGGAGGTGTTCTGGCCTGGGCCTGTTGGTGGCGGAGGTGTTCTGGCCTGGGCCTGTTGGTGGCGGAGGTGTTCTGGCCTGGGCCTGTTGGTGGCGGAGGTGTTCTGGCCTGGGCCTGTTGGTGGCGGAGGTGTTCTGGCCTGGGCCTGTTGGTGGCGGAGGTGTTCTGGCCTGGGCCTGTTGGTGGCGGAGGTGTTCTGGCCTGGGCCTGTTGGTGGCGGAGGTGTTCTGGCCTGGGCCTGTTGGTGGCGGAGGTGTTCTGCCCTGGGCCTGTTGGTGGCGGAGGTGTTCTGGCCTGGGCCTGTTGGTGGCGGAGGTGTTCTGGCCTGGGCCTGTTGGTGGCGGAGGTGTTCTGGCCTGGGCCTGTTGGTGGCGGAGGTGTTCTGGCCTGGGCCTGTTGGTGGCGGAGGTGTTCTGGCCTGGGCCTGTTGGTGGCGGAGGTGTTCTGGCCTGGGCCTGTTGGTGGCGGAGGTGTTCTGGCCTGGGCCTGTTGGTGGCGGAGGTGTTCTGGCCTGGGCCTGTTGGTGGCGGAGGTGTTCTGGCCTGGGCCTGTTGGTGGCGGAGGTGTTCTGGCCTGGGCCTGTTGGTGGCGGAGGTGTTCTGGCCTGGGCCTGTTGGTGGCGGAGGTGTTCTGGCCTGGGCCTGTTGGTGGCGGAGGTGTTCTGGCCTGCGCCTGTTGGTGGCGGAGGTGTTCTGGCCTGGGCCTGTTGGTGGCGGAGGTGTTCTGGGCTGGGCCTGTACGACTGCCACAGGTAATGGCGCCCTTATCTTCAGTGATGATGTAATTGCTGATAACAGCAGCAAAAGGAAGTCTGAGATGTATAGAAACATCTGCTCATGTTTAAGCAAATGCCTCCAAACTCGTTGGGTGGCGCTTCATCCTGCAGCAAGACAATGATCCTGAACATAAGGTTAAAGCAACAAAGGAGTTTTTCAAAGCTAATTACTGGAAAATTCTTGAACGGACAAGTCAATCTCCTGATTTAAATCCAATTGAGCATGCCTTCAGTACGCTGAAGAGAAAACTTAAGGGGACAAGCCCCCAAAACGAGCAGGAGCTGCAGACAGCTGTAGTCGAGGCCTGGCAGAGTATCACCAGAGAAGATGCTCAGCACCTGGTGGTGTCTGTGAATCATAGTCTTCAAGCAGTCATTGCATGCAAGGGATATGCAACAAGGTTCCTGAACACGACTGCTTTAATGTACAGACCATTGCTATGTCCCAGATATTATGGCGCCCTGAAATGAGGGGACTAGGTATAAAAAGTGCTGTAATTTCTACACGTCAAACCAAAATCTATACAAATAACCATGAATAAAATCTGGAATATGCACTTTAATTCACATGTGAATTGTTTGATTACAAATTTAAAATTGTGGAGCACTGGGGCAAATAAAGGAAAAAAGTGTCTTTGTCCCAAACATTATGTAGCTTTGCGAAGTAAAATTTTCTGTGCACCCGTACATCATATTTACAATGTGCCATGCACCTTTCATCCCCCGAGAACTTCTCCCCCTGCCTTAACAATGCTCAAGGACTCTGCCTCCACCATCTTTTGAGGAAGAGAATTCCAAAGACTCACATCTTTTGCAGAAGCTTGACAGGCGATGCTCTGGGGTGGGGGCTAAACTAGGTTTGCAAGGGGGTTGGAGCCAGAGAGTCACACCACATAGTGGGGTGGTTGTGGAAAAAGATTATGTTGCAACTGCAAAGACAGAAATCGAAAGGTAGCACCTGGTTGGAATAACATTCTGAGTTGCATTGATTTCAGTGCTTAGAGCACAGACCAGCACATGGAGTTATGACTGTGGCCATTTGTGAAACTTGGTTGCAGGAGGGGCAGCTCAATGTTCCGGTTTCCATTGTTTCAGACATGATGCGGTGGGGGGGGAATTGAAGGGGGGAGGGATAACATTGCTGCTCAGGGAAAGTGTCACAACAGTGGTCAGGCAGAGCAGACCAGAGGGCCCGTCCATTGAGACTATATGGGTGGAAACGCAGGAATGTGAAAGGGATGAATACATTAATGGGAGTATATTATACCATGCTGTTTAGTTCAGTACCATGCTACAACCTGATTAATTCAGGTCGAGAAAAACATGAAGGCTGAGTACAGGGTTAATGGTTGGATACTCAACAGTGTGGAAGATTGGAGGGACTTTGGGGGTCCAAATCCACACATCTGTCAAGGTTGATAAGATAGTTAAGAAGGCCTATGGGATGCTGGGTCGAGGAATTGAGCTTAAGAGTTGAGAGGTCATGTTGCATCTCTACAAATCTCTTAGAATATTGAGTTCAGTTCTGGTCACTTCATTACAGGAAGGATGTGGAAGCTCTGGAGAGGGTGCAGAGGAGATTCACCAGGATGTTGCCTGGACTGGAAAATGTCTTATGAGGGAAGGTTAGCAGAGCTGGGACTTTTCTCTTTGGACCGAAGGACGAGAGGAGACTTGATAGATTCTGAGAGGCATAGACGAGGTAGCCTTTTTCCTAGGGCGGGAGTAGCAAACACCAGAGGACATCTGTACACAGTGGAAGGAGGGAAGTTTAGGGGAGACATCAGTAAGTTTGTTTTAAAAGAGATTCGTGGATGCCTGGAATGTATTGCCAGGGATAGTGGTGGAGGTTGGTAGAAAAGGGGCATTTAAGACAAGCACATGGATGAAAGAAAAATAGAGGGTTACCAGGTGGGAAGGGCCTCTTTCTTTTTGGTATAAGGGTTGGCACAACATCAAGGGCCAAAAGGCCTGTACTGTGCTGTAGTGTCCTATGTGTACAGAGTACTGTATTAAACTGATGAATTACAGTATAGCATTTATCTGGATTCTGTAAGAAAATGCAGTCGATACATTGAAGCCCAATGGTAATTTCTGCAGTAATCAACACATCATGTCACGCGATGTCTCTATTTCTAAACCCAAGCATCACAGGGAATTGACAGTATCTGTAACATCCAAAACATTGTCAGGTATTTCTGGGTTCAGGACTTGGAGTAGCATCAGTTTCAGTACACACTGCACATCATTGTATTAAAGATCTCCGAGTTCTGCAAGAATCTAAGAACAGGCATATTCGGCCTAACACTGGGTTCTGCGACAATTCACAGATACATTACAGAGTATTTCAACAATCCCCAAAATGATACATTCAGGGTTCCATCAGCTTCAGTAGCTAAGAACACACAATAGCCATTTTTCCACTGGCATCCCAGTTAAGTGGCCGTGCAGTGTCCCGGGATAAGACGCCGTTTGCGCTGTTTCCACAGGCCACCTCTAACCAGGACATTGACGCCTTTTCCACTGAAGACAACTCATCCTCGGGGATCGGAGAGTCCTACCTTCAACCGGAAACGGATGACTTTCTGCTGCCCTTTTTTCACTAGTTTAATCAACGTGCCAGAGTCACATGACGCCAGGGATATGAGTGTAGGGTTCGATGCCGTCAATTCCCGACGTGATTTGACGCTGGCGTGCTGCCTGTTTCCTTTTCCACTGGACTCTTAACTGGTTAATTTCCCGCTAATTCCTGGGACAAGATGCCAGTGGAAAAGGGGCTTAATGATGCAGGGTTTTTAGCAAACTGATACGTTCAAGGATATTGCTTAGATCTGTAACAAATTGCAACTGATACAATAGAGGATCCAACATATTAAAAGTGATCAAACAAGTATACCACAGGGTATTCTATGGTCAGTGTGCGAGCTGCCCACTAGGCTCACCTTACAAAGCCGTCCTGTCCAAAGAAGAAACAAGCCTTCCATCGCGCATGCAGCCATCTTCAGCGCAAACTCCAGGAGATCCAAAATGAGTGGTGGACTAGCCTCGCCAAGCGAACCCAGCTCAGCGCGGACATTGGCGACTTCAGGGGTTTTTACGAGGCTCTAAAGGCTGTGTACGGCCCCTCACCCCAAGTCCAAAGCCCGCTGCGCAGCTCAGACGGCAAAGTCATCCTCAGCGACAAGATCTCCATCCTCAACCGATGGTCAGAACACTTCCAATCTCTTTTCAGTGCCAACTGCTCAGTCCAAGATTCCGCCCTGCTCCAGCTCCCTCAACAGCCCCTAAGGCTAGAGCTGGATGAGGTCCTCACCCGGGATGAGACATATAAGGCAATTGAACAACTGAAAAGTGGCAAAGCAGCAGGTATGGATGGAATCCCCCCAGAGGTCTGGAAGGCTGGCGGCAAAACTCTGCATGTCAAACTGCATGAGTTTTTCAAGCTTTGTTGGGACCAAGGAAAACTGCCTCAGGACCTTCGTGATGCCATCATCATCACCCTGTACAAAAACAAAGGCGAGAAATCAGACTGCTCAAACTACAGGGGAATCACGCTGCTCTCCATTGCAGGCAAAATCTTCGCTAGGATTCTCCTAAATAGAATAATACCTAGTGTCGCCGAGAATATTCTCCCAGAATCACAGTGCGGCTTTTGCGCAAACAGAGGAACTACTGACATGGTCTTTGCCCTCAGACAGCTCCAAGAAAAGTGCAGAGAACAAAACAAAGGACTCTACATCACCTTTGTTGACCTCACCAAAGCCTTCGACACCGTGAGTAGGGAAGGGCTTTGGCAAATACTAGAGGGCCTCGGATGCCCCCCAAAGTTCCTCAACATGATTATCCAACTGCACGAAAACCAACAAGGTCGGGTCAGATACAGCAATGAGCTCTCTGAACCCTTCTCCATTAACAATGGCGTGAAGCAAGGCTGTGTTCTCGCACCAACCCTCTTTTCAATCTTCTTCAGCATGATGCTGAACCAAGCCATGAAAGACCCCAACAATGAAGACGCTGTTTACATCCGGTACCGCACGGATGGCAGTCTCTTCAATCTGAGGCGCCTGCAAGCTCACACCAAGACACAAGAGAAACTTGTCCGTGGACTACTCTTTGCAGACGATGCCGCTTTAGTTGCCCATTCAGAGCCAGCTCTTCAGCGCTTGACGTCCTGTTTTGTGGAAACTGCCAAAATGTTTGGCCTGGAAGTCAGCCTGAAGAAAACTGAGGTCCTCCATCAGCCAGCTCCCCACCATGACTACCAGCTCCCCCACATCTCCATCGGGCACACAAAACTCAAAACAGTCAACCAGTTTACCTATCTCGGCTGCACCATTTCATCAGATGCAAGGATCGACAACGAGATAGACAACAGACTCGCCAAGGCAAATAGCGCCTTTGGAAGACGACACAAAAGAGTCTGGAAAAACAACCAACTGAAAAACCTCACAAAGATAAGCGTATACAGAGCCGTTGTCATACCCACATTCCTGTTCGGCTCCAAATCATGGGTCCTCTACCGGCATCACCTACGGCTCCTAGAACGCTTCCACCAGCATTGTCTCCGCTCCATCCTCAATATTCATTGGAGCGCTTTCATCCCTAACATCGAAGTACTCGAGATGGCAGAGGCCGACAGCATCGAGTCCACGCTGCTGAAGATCCAGCTGCGCTGGGTGGGTCACGTCTCCAGAATGGAGGACCATCGCCTTCCCAAGATCGTGTTATATGGCGAGCTCTCCACTGGCCACCGTGACAGAGGTGCACCAAAGAAGATATAAGGACTGCCTAAAGAAATCTCTTGGTGCCTGCTACATTGACCACCGCCAGTGGGCTGATATCGCCTCAAACCGTACATCTTGGCGCCTCACAGTTCAGCGGGCAGCAACCTCCTTTGAAGAAGACCGCAGAGCCCACCTCACTGACAAAAGACAAAGGAGGAAAAACCCAACACCCAACCCCAACCCACCAATTTTCCCCTGCAACCGCTGCAACCGTGTCTGCCTGTCCCGCATCGGACTTATCAGCCACAAACGAGCCTGCAGCTGACGTGGACATTTACCCCCTCCATAAATATTCGTCCGCGAAGCCAAGCCAAAGAAAGAAAGAATCATAGAAAATTTAGGTAGAAAAAAATAAACGTGCAAACTATTTTTAAAATGGGAAGAAAATTGAAACTCTCCAGATGCAAAGGGACCTGGGGTCCTCATGCAGGAGCCTGAAGGTAAACCTGCAGGTTGAGTCGGTGGTGAAGAAGGCGAATGCAATGGTGGCGTTCATTTCAAGAAAAATCCAATACAAGAGCAGGGATGTGATGTTGAGGCTCTATAAGCCCTGGTGAGACCCCATTTGGAGTATTGTGAGCAGTTTTGGGCTCGTCATTTAAGAAAGGATGCTCTGATGTTGGAGAGGGTTCGGAGGAGCTTCACAGGCAGGGGCGCACTGGTGCGGTAGCTCACCGGAGCACCGCTCAAGCACCTCGGTTAAAAAACAGGCAAAATAAACAAGTGGGGAATTTAACAGCGGTTGTATATTAAATGAGAGACAGGGTTTGGCGTCATGGTCTCCCACCATGCTGAGTACTATTCTGGACATTCTTCCATGCCTGGTACACTCGTCCTCCCGTTCCCTCTCAATGCCAAATACAACACGGTGGCCACAGAGGCCCAGTCTTGCGAGACCTCCTTGCCTCCAATCATTTTGACGCACTGGCCACTCCTGCCAGAGGTAGATTCGCTGGTGCCCCACTCTCCGCCCCTCACCCATGGTTATTCTGATGCCCCTCGATTAGATTTGTTCTGAGTCCAACTCTGAATACAGGGAATTTTACTGAAGCGGGTGCTGGGGTGGGGGGATGGGGAGGGGTGGGGGGGGGAATACCACTCATGACATTAGGATATTTGATTGCTTTTGGTGAGCTCCGACACCTAAATGAAAATGAGCGTCGCACCCCACTGTTCACAAGGATGATTCTGGGCGTGAAAGGGTTAACATATGAGGATCACTTAACAGCTTTTGGCCTGCTTTCGTTGGTAGAATGAGGGGGGATCTCATTGAAACATTTTGATTGTTGAAAAGCGTGTAGAGTAGATGTAGAAAGATTGTTTCCCACGGTGGGAGAGTCCAGGACAAGAGGGCACTATATCAGGATTGAAGGACGGAGATGGGGAGGAATTTCTTCAGCCAGAGGGGTGTGAATCTGTGGAATTTGTTGCCACAGGTGGGTGTGGAGGCCAGGTCATTGGGTGTGTTTAAGGCAGAGATGGATAGGTACCTGATTAGCCAGAGCATCAAAGGTTCTGGAGAGAAGGCTGGGCAGTGGGGCTGAGTGGGGAAAATAGATCAGCTCATGACTTAACGGTGGGGCAGACTCAATGGACTGAATGGCCTATTTCTGCACTGATGTCTTAATAAGTCATTATACTTTCGAATAACATATCACTGTGTTCTGTAACAATATAGAAGCAACGCATGGCCTCTGTTCCCATGTGTCATGGGGTAATACTCAGTTCAGTCACAGTCAATATTACATGGTATCTATAGATCCTGTAAATATTCTCAAAATTAATGGAGCTGAGGATCTGCAGTAATCCACAAATTGAAATACTTCTAATCATGCTAAAACACAATGAAGGGAAGTGACAGGAGCGACAGTCAATGCTGTGCAGGTCCTTGAGATACTTGTGGGGGCCAAACTGGGAGGTCTAGATCCACCATCTGGACTCCCTGCTGTTCTCAAGCTTTACAACCACATACTCACACAGACTCACTCCCACAGCCATGTTGCCTTCTTTGCTACTTGCCTGCACCACCATCTAGTGCAGGGGTTCTCAACCTTTTTTTCTTTCCACTCACATTCCACTTTAAGTCATCCCTATGCCATCGGTGCTCTGTGATTAGTAAGGGATTGCTTAAGGTGGGATGTGAGTGGGAAGGGAAGGTTGAGAATCACTGCTCTAGACCCAATTGTTACTGAGATATTTGGCTTGAGAAAAATGGTCATTGGCCCATTTCCTTTGGAGCTCTGAAACCGTGCACATAACGAGTCAATGAGGGACGATTATAACAGAGGTTTTCAAACTTTTTCTTTCCACCCACATCCTACCTTAAGCAATCCCTTACCAATCACAGAGCGCTGATGCCATAGGGATTATTAAAGTGGGATGTGAGTGGAAAGAAAAAGGTTGAGAACCACTGAGCTAGAACCCTCTGGTTTCCAGCTCCATTTCCAGGCCTCCCTGTTTGTCCCCTACAAAGATCTCAAGCATAGCCCTGACTGTTGCTTCCTTTGCTTCTCTCCATTCAATCATGGTGTTGGCAGACTTTTGTGTTCCAACTTTCCTACTTCTGATTATGGTCAGGTTCTACTACAATCTCAACAAATGCTAAATTACAGTTTCACCAGGCTCGTAATAGTCCATCACCTGTGTGATCACGTGGACATGCTCATAAAATCTACCAACCCATCTTTGTTTTAAAAAATGGATGCATTAACACAGTAACATTTACATTGTTCTCAATTCTCTGCCTTTACAGCGCCAGCGTTCGGGACCGGGGTTCGAATCCTGTGCTATCTGTAAGGAGTTTTTACGTTCTCCCCGTGTCTGCGTGGGTTTTCTCCGGGGGCTCTGGATTCCTCCCACCCTTCAAAAACATACCGGGGTGAAGGTTAATGGGTGTATTTGGGGAGCACGGACTCGTAGGGCGGAATTGGCTTTGTTACAGTGCTGTATGTCTACATTTTTTTTAAAAATACCAGACACACCTCAAATGGATGCATTGCCACCCTTGTCCAGGACACTGTGGTGTCCATCTCTTCCAGAAGAGAATCAGTGGACATTGTGTATTCCCTCCACAGAGTTACCCAGGCACAGAATTATCCCTGGATGCTCGGCAGGGATCGGCACCATGACAGGTTCAATTTGCAACCAGGAGCAGCCCCCTTAAGTAACAATGAAACCCCTGGTATCCAGGATTCAAGTAACCAACAAAAATAAAAATCGAGGAAAATAAAAACAATGAAAATAATTAAGAATAAAACAATAGGTAAACTTGGGGGCTGGGTTTAATTATCTATAATTTTATTGTTTATCTGGAGGGGGAGGAACCTGCAGGCACAGCAACAGTTAAATGTTTTCAAAGAATGTGACTGGAAATAAGATAATGATTTTAGGTTTGTATATTCATGCAAGTGAAGTTTGTTTAGTGCAAGTACAGTACTTTTGTCTTTTAACCTGTTTATTCTTAATGCAGGTGTATTCATTAGGCAACCGGAAAATACACTAATCTGGCATCTACCACTCCCCATAGGCGCCGGATACCAGGGATTTTACTGTGAAAATCAATGGTCCGTAACAGCACCCCTATGCATTTGGGACAGGGGTGCATCAGGATGCCACACATCTGGTCAGATGTGATCCATCTGGGTGCAGACATTTGGGTGCCTTCATCTTCAGAAGAGAAGGGTGACAAGTCCGGCTGTGTGCCGGCCAGGCACGTAGCTTCCCTTCGCGGTTCATCTCAGCCTGCGCTTCCCCAGTTGACCCAGCGGCTCTTTGCAATGCAGATCCATCAGGAGAAGCGTTCCAGCCGATCTTTAGCAGGCCATTGGTGTGGAGGAGATGAGACCGTGAGCACTCACCACCTGGCTTGGGCAAGGGCTGGGCATCTACCTACTGACCTATGACTTTAACGATGTGTCACTAGTTGGTCACTTTGATCTTTACCTTTGCCACTGAGATCCGAAGGAAGCTGATGGATTTCATCTGGGGCAACAAGAACCAGTGGGTCGCCGCTTTGTGAATCTGAGCCTCCTGATTGAGGAGGGTGGTCAGTCAGTCGCTAGTGTGCGTCCAGACCCAGGGGACAGCATTGCATCTTCGCGCCCAGCAGAGACCCGATTAGTGTGTCGAGCATCCCTCCCAGAGGTCACGTGCCGGTAATGCGCAACCGTGCCCGGGAAACTCAGGTAAAGGGTGACCGGCATTTTAGTCCTGAGAAGGTATGAGCGAAAACAGGGAGGAGCCTGAATCAAAAGATGAAGGGAGGAGAGGAGGAAGGGGCAAGGGGAGGGGGGGAAGGAGCACAGGCTAACAGGTCAAGGGTGGATACAGGTAAGAAACTGAGGTGATGGGGGGGAGAGGGTAGCTCTCTGATAGGAGAAGGAAGGGAACGCAGAGTGGGGAGCTGAACATCTGATCTATCTACCCTCCCATCTGTAGGCACTGATAACCCCTCAGCTGTTGGCCTGTGCTCCTCCCCCTGCCCCTTCCTCCCTCCTCTCCTCTCCCCCTCCTTTTTATTCAGGCCCCTGCCTGCTTTTGACAAAGGGCCCAGGCATGAATCATTCCTATGGAAGCTGCGTGACCTGCCGAGTTTCTCTGTGTTGATCTTCCCTGTTTAACCTCGTGCTGGTAAGATGTTGCTTGCCAGGGACACTCCCTCAAGGACGACAGGCAGCTTGCAGTGGCGAATGAAGTTTAGGCCACGCTGTGGAGGTTTCCTGTCTGCTACTAGGACTTTCTTGGAGTCTGGGACCTCCAATCGAGAGTGTGCTCTGACATTGGAGGGGGTGATCTCTGGCTGTCGTGTGGTTGGGTGAGGGGATGAGCCAGGTGGTGGAGGAGCGAGCAGACCGTCACTGGGGCTCATGGCCGTGGTCAACAGTGGGTGTCAGGTGGGTTATGTGTGTAGGGATGATTGGGACCCTTGCTCATCCAGAGCTGATCATACCCGGATGCCGATACCGTCTTTGGGAGCCGTCTCTCGTGAATGCCCTCTGTGCCAGTCATGGAGGTATTACCTCTGGGGGTTTCACACACTTCACTCCCAGCCTGAAACAGTAGTCCATTCCACCATCCCCACTGGAGGTCCACATCACCCAGAACAGTGCTGTGTGATAGGGCTTTAACTTGGTTCACGAATGCTCAGACCATCCGCAGTATAGGAACAAGGATACCTTACTGCAGCTGTACAGAGCCTTGGTGAGACCCCACCTGGAGTATTGTGTGCAGTTTTGGTCACCTTATCTAAGGAAGGATGTTCTTGCAATGGAGGGAGTGCAGAGGCGATTCACCAGGCTGATACCTGGAATGGCAGGAATGACTTAGGAGGAAAGATTGCGCAAATTGGGATTGTACTTGCTGGAGTTTAGAAGATTGAGAGGGGATCTCATAGAGACCTATAAAATTCTGGCAGGACTGGACAGAATGGATGCAGATGGGATGTTTCCAATGGTGGGGGAGTCCAGAACCCGGGGCCATGGTTCGAGGATAATAGGCAAACCATTTAGGACCGAGATGAGGAGGAATTTCTTGACCCAGAGGGTGGTGAATCTGTGGAATTCATTGCCACAGAGGGCAGTAGAGGCAGGTTCATTAAATCTATTTAAGAGGGAATTAGATCTATTTCTTCAGTATAAGGGTATTAAAGGTTACGGAGAGAAGGCGGGGACGGGGTACTGAACTTTAAGATCAGCCATGATCTCGTTGAATGGCGGAGCAGGCTCGAAGGGTCGAATGACCTACTCCTGCTCCTATCTTCTATGTTTCTATGAGTCGATGTTCCAGGTACCTGCCCAATGTGAGAGGTTTCAGCCCCGAGCTGAATACAGTAAAACCTCTGGTATCCGGCTCCTATGGGGATTGGTAGATGCTGGATAAGTGTATTTTCCAATTGCTTGAGACTTACTGTTAAAATGCTTAATACACCTGCATTCAGAATAAACAGTTCAAAAGGCAAAAATACTGTCCCGTACTTACACTGAAAAAGTTTCACTTGCATGAACGTATAAACCTTAAATCATTTTACTTTATTTTCAGTCACATTCTTTGGAAACATTTAACCGTCGCTGCATCTACAGATTCCTCCCCCTCCACGGAGCCGCCTGAAAGACAAACAATAACATTATAGACAATTAACCTCCTCCCCACCCCCCCACCAAGTTTACAGATAAAGCCTATGATGGGGCGACTCTTACTAAGCAGGGTTAAGGAGACACTTTAGAGAGTCACCCCAGCGGCGAGTGGCATCAACCAGCTCTTCGTCCTGGGCGACGCCATCACTGTTTCACACAACTTTATTCAAACAGCTGCTATGAGCAAAGCCTGACCCAGCCCCTCCGCTGGCTGAATATTTGCTCCCATCTTCACCAAAGGTTTATATGTTACATCAGAGAACATTTGCTTTTACAATTTTACACTTATGTAATTTTTTAACCTATTCTAATTATTTTTATTTATTTTCATATAACCATATAACAATTACAGCACGGAAACATGCCATCTTGGCCCTTCTAGTCCACACCGAACCAAGTCCTCTCCTCTAGTCCCACCTTCCTGCACCTTGCCCATCACCCTCCATTCCCCTCCCATCCATACACCTGTCCAATTTTTCTTTAAATGACAAAATGGACCCTGCCACCACTACTTCTCTTAGAAGCTCATTCCACACGGCCACTAGTCTCTGAGTGAAGAAGTTCCCCCTCATGTTACATCTAAACTTTTGTCCCTTAACTCATGACCTCATTTCAATCTCTCCTGCCCTCAAGGGAAAAAGCCTATCCACATCAACTCTATCTTAAATCTTAAATACCTTGATCATATCCCCCCCTCAACCTTCTATGCTCCAAGGAATAGACCTAATCTACTTTATCTTTCTTTGTAATCGAGATTCTGAAACCCAGGTAACATTTTCGTAAATCTTCTCGCACTCTCTACCTTGTTGATATCCTTCCGATAATTCGGTGACCAGAACTGCACACAGTATTCCAAATGTGGCCTCACCAATGCCTTGAACAGTCTCAACATCACCTCCCAACTCCTGTATTCTATGCATTGATTTATAAAGGCTGGCTGCTTAAATTCCAGATACCAGGGGGTTTACTGTACATCACAGTGTTGCAATCTGCATTGCACTCCAGCGCCCCTCACAGAAACCTACAGCACCTGGTGTCCCTAGGTGGTCTCCCCTCCAAGTACTGATCAGGCCTGAACCTGCTTAGCTTCCGAGATCAGACAATCTCAGGCGTATTCAGGCTATTAGCCTTCTATCTAATTGATACGTTATACTATGTTACAGTGGTCCATTGCAAACTACAAACCGGTACATTATTGGGTACGTAGGGTTTGGTAACAATCTCTTGAATCTTGAACATCACCTGAACCATAACACTTTTACAAGATCACCAAAGATCTGTGTTGGGAGAGCTGCTAAAATATTAAACTTATTCCATTGCTGAAGTGTCTGTTTGTGGTCTCGTGCGCTGCCAGACCGAGCCCACCTGCAAACTGAAGGAACAATACCTCATCTTCGGTCTGGGTGCTCTCCAATCAGATGGCCTTAACATCGACTTTTCCATTTCTGCTAGCCCACTCCCCGTTCTCCCCCAATTCCTGTCTTCTTTCCTCCAGCTCTCCACCCCCTTTCCTCTCCATTCACAGAGCCACCCCTCCTCCCCCTATTTGTGGGTGTGCCCTCCCTCCCTTATCCACCTATTACCTCCTGCCTGTGGGACTGTGCTCCTCCCCCTGCCCCTCCCTCTCACCATTTTGTTCATGCACCTGTCTACATTTTGCTCATACCTTGATGAAGGGCTCAAGCCTGAAACTTTGGTTTATGTATCTTTATCTTTGGTCTATAAAGTACACTGTGCGACCTGCTGAGTTCCTCCAGCGTTGCGTTTTTTAAAATAATGGGGTCAGGTGGAGGAAGATGGGTCTCACAGGGGGGAGGGGAGTGGGTGAGTAGACGACAAAGGCTGGGATGTGGTGTGGAGTAGGTGAGAATGGTGAAGTGGAGAGAGACCGGTTGGAACCAAAGGATTGGGGAGAGTGGGGTGATGAGGGTGCAGGAAATGAAGGGGATGAGAATGGGTGGGGAGGTGACAAAGGCCCCATCACATCCCGGTCACCCTCTCTTCTCTCCCCTTAAATGAGCAGAGGATAAGTGAGCTAGAACCCAGCTGGTGTCAGACTCTTGAATGGATGTCACATGGGCAAAAGTTGATGCCCCTGCACCGCCTTATGTAATGTGAGTGCAGAGAAGATTTACTAGGTCCTTGATAAAGGGCTCAAGCCCAAAACACCAGTTAGGTATTTTTTTTTTAATGAATTTTTGTTTCTTTAAATTATAAACCTCAACTAATCTACTGAAAAAAAAATTAAATTAAAAAAACAGCTGAGCAGCCTATCCCGAGGATCTGTTGGATAGTTTAAATCATCGCATCTACAGATAACAAAAATGGCTGGAAAGGATGAGTTAATTTATAGAGTAACATCAGTTATACCCCATGAAAGTCATCGCTAAATGATTTCCATGTTTCTTCAAACTTAGTCAATGTATCTAAAGTACAACTTCCGATTTTTTTTCTAGATTTGTGAAAGACATAACATGAGAAACCCATTGTAATAATGTCGGAGAATCAGAGTCTTGTGGAAGCCCCCTCAGGGAGCCGCACAAAATGAAGAACGAACCTGAAGACCCAGCAGGCTGCACGAGGCCCGCAGTGCTGCCCTCCAATTGGCCACAACTAAAGGAGCCTAACTGGCCTATTAAGGAAAAGTGGATCGCAAATGCATCAATCAGCGCTGAGGGGGCTTTGATTGAGCCCCTCAGCCTGAGAATAAAAGCAGGGCTGTGATCCCAATAAAGCTCAGTGTTGACTACACTCAATTGGGGTTTGTGTTGTTCTTTCTAGGAACAGCGTATTTTTTCCGAGCTAACTAGATACAGCTCTAACCTCTCCAGTGTTATTGGCTCCGCAGGGCCATAGCTTGTAGCAGCTAGCTATAATCCTTCCATTTAAGTAAAATGGCTCTTCTAGCTTAACATTGTAGAAAAAGCTGTAATTTAGCAAGCTACCTACATCTGTAATTCCAAAACAAGCAGTTAAAGATGAAGTTGAAATTGAATAACTAGTATCATTGATAGAGTTTTAAAAATATCTTTCCAAAATGTTTCTAACACAGGACATTACCAAAACATGAGTCAATGAAGCCACCTCAGTATTGCATCTATCACAAGTAGAGCTTGTATTAAGAAAGATGCGAGCTCATTTATCTTTAGATATATGATCTCTATGGACTATTTTAATCTGTATTAAAGAGTGACGTGCACAAAGTGAAGAAGTATGAACTAGTCGAGTAATTCTTCCCCATGTTTCAGGAGATAGTTGAAGTTCCGATTCCCATGTTTGTCAAATCTTATTCATGGGGACTGATCTTAAATTTGATATAAGAGTACAAATAGAACCAATGAAAGGGGTTTCACCAGAACAAAGTGTCAAGTAAATCTGTTTGTTGTAATGTTAGATAATTGGACATTACTGTATTCAGGAAATTTCTAATCCGTAGATATATTTATGTATCTTTACCTTTGCTATATAAAGGGGCTGCTGAGTTTCTCCAGCCTCGTGTGCTTTTACTTTTTAGATTTACTAGGATGATGCCTGGACTTCAGGAACTGTGTTAAAGGGACAGGTTAGGGGTTTATTCCCTGGAGCGTAGAAGAATAACAGGAGATTTGATGGAGATATATAAAATTATGATTTGTATAGACAGAGCAATTATAGGTTGGCTTTTCCCACCAAGATTTGGTGAGATACAAACCAGAGGATATGGTTAAGGTTGAAAAGGGAAAAGTTTAGAGCAGGGGTGTCAAACTCAAATTCACGGAGGGCCAAAATTAAAAACTTGGACTAAGTCGAGGGCCGAACTAGATATTTATTGAAAATTTTCAACAACATCTGCATGTTTTCTCTTCTTTCAACATATGTAATGTTAAACTTTTTCTTATTAAAATAAATGTTTAATAATAGTTTTGGATAAACTCTTTCCAGAAGCATTAACAAATGAGAAATAAAATATTCAATAAATAATATTTCTCTATAGAGGATTGGTCAAATGTTGCTAGTGTGCTGTCGAATAGTAAAATCTGAGGGCTATTGAGAATGTGGGAGAATAACATGATTCCTGAAACAATCAAATGGGTGACCGATTGCGGGCATGAACTCTAGAAGGGTTATTTGCCATGCCCTTTTTCCATTGGTACAGATATCCTTTGATTTACACACTTTTCAAGTTTTATGCCTAATGAGCTTGTATCCAGGTACAGGACCATTTTTAACCAGGAATCTATTTATCACTGTGACATGAAACTATTGGAAGATCGTTTTATCCTGAGATTAAAGTTGATAATACTTACTCAGGCCTGTGTGCGGGAGGGCGGGGTTTGCGGGCGATCGGGTTGGACAATGACAGTGGGGGGGCATCGGCTCTCGCTGCAGGGCGGCATCTCGGCGGATCAGCGGCCCCGTCACCGTGAGTCGCGGGTCGGCCTGCGGCAGGGAGGGGGAGTGGGCAACGGTCCTGGCGAGGTCAGTCCCGAGGCCTCCGGTTCCGGGCGCTAGGAAGCGGCCTTGGCTTCCCCTGACACCGGCCAGGCCCCAAAACCAGAGTCCACGGTGAGACCCTGCAACGTAAACAGAGGAGGTGGGGGCGATTAGCAGGCTGACGCCAATGCACTCTGGGATTTGTTGTATTACTGTGCATGCGCTATACTGGCACGGCGGCCAGCGGGCCACCTCTAATACATTTTTGAAATGATCTTGCGGGCCAAATATAATTATTTGGCCTGCGGGCCAGAGTTTGACATGTGTGGTTTAGAGGAACATAAGGGGGATCTTCTTCACACAGAGAGTAGTGGGGGGGGGAGGGGCGTAAGGAACAAACTGCCAGTTGAAGTGGAGATTATGGGCTCAGTTTTAACATTTAAGAAGAATTTGGACAGGCACATGGATGGGAGAGGGATGGAGGGCTGTGGGATTGGGTGCAGGTCAGTGGGACTAGGCAGGATAATAGTTTGGCACTGACTAGAAGGGGCGAAGGGCCTGTTTTCTGTACTATAATGTTCTATGTGACGATAGTAACAAGACTTCCCATTTTGTCATCTCACTTGCATCATCTGCTACACGAGTTGACCTGCCTGGATAGCGTGCAAAACACGGTTTTTCCCCTATATTTCAGTATGCATTAATAAAAGAATACAAATCTGTCTGTGCTGCTGGACATCACTTGGCACTGTGAATATTTATTATATACTCTTTCCTGGCATGGTTGGCGTAACGCCTTGACAGCACCAGACATCGGAACCAGGGTATGAGTCCCATCCTGTCTGTATCACTCTCCCTGTGACTGTGTGAGTTTTCCACGGGGGCTCCGGTTTCCTACAACCCTTCAAAATGCACCAGGGGTGTAGGTTAATGGGGTGTAAATTGGGCAGCACAGACTCATGGGCTGAAGTGGCCCGTTACCGTGCTGTATGACTAAATTTTTAAAATAAAATAAAAATGTTATTTTTATCATGTTCCCCCCCCCCCCTCCCCCAGGGCATCATAGTTATGCTTAATATGTGTCAATGTGCTTTATGTAACTGGGAACCTTACAAAGAATTTAATTACACAGTGACCACTAAACGCATAAATCTAAAAGCCCTGACGTTTCAGGTATCATTTAGATCTGTAACAGTTTACAAATGAATACATGACAGCTGATTGAAACTGTAACAATATGGAAACTGATACATTACAAGATAGGGACAGGTCCTGTAACAATCTAAAATCCAATTTGTTATATGACCAATCCTCCTGCATCTTACGGTATCATCTAGTACTGTGATACCTTACAGGGTATTAATGGGTTCCTTACTAAAGGCCCCAGTCCAGGCACAGGGTGAGCTGCGGCGGCCTCGGCCCCGGTCCGGGCAGTATGGACCGACCTAGGAGGGGAGGCAGGCCCCTCCAGCCCGGGTAAGAAACCTGCATAGGAGAAGGCCACTCCGATATAAAACCTACGACCCAAGGACCTCGCTGCCACGTCCCTGCTTGCTTGGCCACGGCACACGAACCATGGGTGTAAAGGGTGGGGCCAGTACTGCGCGCACTGCACTCCACCTAAAAGCTCCTTTGCGCAGGCCCGAGGACAGGTCCACGTCCTCCCCCTCCACGTCCTCCCCATCCACGTCCTCCCCCTCCACGTCCTCCCCCTCCACGTCCTCCCCCTCCACGTCCTTCCCCTCCACGTCCTCTCCCTCCACGCCTTCCCCCTCAAAAGATGCTCACAAACTCAAGCTAGCATGCTGGAACATCAGAACCATGCTAGACAAGGCTGACAGCCACCGACCTGAACGTCGGTCTGCCCTCATTGCACATGAACTCCTCAGACTTGACATCGACATAGCCGCTCTCAGTGAAGTCCGCCTGGCAGATGTAGGCAGCCTCCAAGAACGCGGCGCGGGCTACACACTCTACTGGTCTGGCAAGCCTTCGGATGAACGACGCCTATCTGGTGTAGGCTTCATGGTCAAGAGCTTCATTGCCTCCAAACTCGAAAACCTTCCGATAGGCCTCTCGGACCGAATCATGTCCATGCGACTCCCCCTTCAGAACAAGCGTCACATCACCCTCATCAGTGTCTATGCTCCAACCCTCCAGGCGGAACCAGCAGAAAAGGACAAGTTCTACACCGACCTGCGCAACCTCATCCAACGCACCCCTACAGCCGACAAGGTTGTTATCCTGGGCGACTTCAACGCTCGTGTCGGCAAAGACTCAGAAACCTGGCCAGGAATCCTGGGCAAGCATGGTGTCGACAAGTGCAACGACAATGGGCGCCTCCTGTTGGAGCTCTGCGCAGAACAGCGGCTTGTCATTACAAACACCCTTTTTCAGCAGAGGGACAGCCTTAAGACCACCTGGATGCATCCCCGATCCAAACACTGGCACCTCCTGGACTACGTCCTGGTGCGAGAAAGTGACAAACGAGATGTGCTCCACACCAGGGTCATGCCTAGCGCGGAATGCCACACTGACCACCGGCTGGTTCGCTGCAAGCTCAACCTTCACTTCAAGCCAAAGCCCAGGAACAATAAAGCCCCCAGAAAGAGGTTCAATGTTGGAAAACTGCAGTCAGACGAAGCGAGAGGAAACTTCCAGGCAAACCTCAAAGCAAAGCTCGACGATGCAATCCGCCTCACGGACCCGTCCCCTGAAACCCTCTGGGATCAGCTGAAGACTACCATACTGCAATCCACTGAAGAGGTACTGGGCTTCTCCTCCAGGAAAAACAAGGACTGGTTTGACGAAAACAGCCAGGAAATCCAGGAGCTGCTGGCAAAGAAGCGAGCTGCCCACCAGGCTCACCTTACAAAGCCGTCCTGTCCAGAGAAGAAACAAGCCTTCCGTCGCGCATGCAGCCATCTTCAGCGCAAACTCCGGGAGATCCAAAATGAGTGGTGGACTAGCCTCGCCAAACGAACCCAGCTCAGCGCGGACATTGGACACTTCAGGGGTTTCTACGAGGCTCTAAAGGCTGTGTACGGCCCCTCACCCCAAGTCCAAAGCCCGCTGCGCAGCTCAGACGGCAAAGTCCTCCTCAGCGACAAGATCTCCATCCTCAACCGATGGTCAGAACACTTCCAATCTCTTTTCAGTGCCAACCGCTCAGTCCAAGATTCCGCCCTGCTCCAGCTCCCTCAACAGCCCCTAAGGCTAGAGCTGGATGAGGTTCCCACCCTGGATGAGACATATAAGGCAATCGAACAACTGAAAAGTGGCAAAGCAGCAGGTATGGATGGAATCCCCCCAGAAGTCTGGAAGGCTGGCGGCAAAACTCTGCATGCCAAACTGCATGAGTTTTTCAAGCTTTGTTGGGACCAAGGTAAACTGCCTCAGGATCTTCGTGATGCCACCATCATCACCCTGTACAAAAACAAAGGCGAGAAATCAGACTGCTCAAACTACAGGGGAATCACGTTGCTCTCCATTGCAGGCAAAATCTTCGCTAGGATTCTACTAAATAGAATAATACCTAGTGTCGCCGAGAATATTCTCCCAGAATCACAATGCGGCTTTCGCGCAAACAGAGGAACTACTGACATGGTCTTCAGACAGCTCCAAGAAAAATGCAGAGAACAAAACAAAGGACTCTACATCACCTTTGTTGACCTCACCAAAGCCTTCGACACCGTGAGCAGGAAAGGGCTTTGGCAAATACTAGAGCGCATCGGATGTCCCCCAAAGTTCCTCAACATGATTATCCAACTGCACGAAAACCAACAAGGTCGGGTCAGATACAGCAATGAGCTCTCTGAACCCTTCTCCATTAACAATGGCGTGAAGCAAGGCTGTGTTCTGGCACCAACCCTCTTTTCAATCTTCTTCAGCATGATGCTGAACCAAGCCATGAAAGACCCCAACAATGAAGACGCTGTTTACATCCGGTACCGCACGGATGGCAGTCTCTTCAATCTGAGGCGCCTGCAAGCTCACACCAAGACACAAGAGAAACTTGTCCGTGAACTACTCTTTGCAGACGATGCCGCTTTAGTTGCCCATTCAGAGCCAGCTCTTCAGCGCTTGACGTCCTGCTTTGCGGAAACTACCAAAATGTTTGGCCTGGAAGTCAGCCTGAAGAAAACTGAGGTCCTCCATCAGCCAGCTCCCCACCATGATTACCAGCCCCCCCACATCTCCATCGGGCACACAAAACTCAAAACGGTCAACCAGTTTACCTATCTCGGCTGCACCATTTCATCAGATGCAAGGATCGACAATGAGATAGACAACAGACTCGCCAAGGCAAATAGCGCCTTTGGAAGACTACACAAAAGAGTCTGGAAAAACAACCAACTGAAAAACCTCACAAAGATAAGCGTATACAGAGCCGTTGTCATACCCACACTCCTGTTCGGCTCCGAATCATGGGTCCTCTACCGGCACCACCTACGGCTCCTAGAACGCTTCCACCAGCGTTGTCTCCGCTCCATCCTCAACATCCATTGGAGCGCTTACATCCCTAACGTCGAAGTACTCGAGATGGCAGAGGTCGACAGCATCGAGTCCACGCTGCTGAAGATCCAGCTGCGCTGGATGGGTCACGTCTCCAGAATGGAGGACCATCGCCTTCCCAAGATCGTGTTATATGGCAAGCTCTCCACTGGCCACCGTGACAGAGGTGCACCAAAGAAAAGGTACAAGGACTGCCTAAAGAAATCTCTTGGTGCCTGCCACATTGACCACCGCCAGTGGGCTGATATCGCCTCAAACCGTGCATCTTGGCGCCTCACAGTTTGGCGGGCAGCAACCTCCTTTGAAGAAGACCGCAGAGCCTACCTCACTGACAAAAGGCAGAGGAGGAAAAACCCAACACCCAACCCCAACCCACCAATTTTCCCCTGCAACCGCTGCAATCGTGTCTGCCTGTCCCGCATCGGACTTGTCAGCCACAAACGAGCCTGCAGCTGACGTGGATTTTTTACCCCCTCCAAAAATCTTCGTCCGCGAAGCCAAGCCAAAGACTAAAGTAAAAACTGAATAGAATTTTTAATATAAATTTAGATATACAGCACGGTAACGAGACCTTTCGGCCCATGAGCACGCGCTGCCCAAGTACACCCATGTGTCCAATTAACCTACCAACACATTACGTCATTTAAGAAAGGATGTGCTGACTTTGGAGAGGGTTGAAAGGAGGTTCACAAGGATGATTCCAGGAATGAAAGGGTTATCATATGAGGAGCACTTGACAGCTCGTTGGAATTTAGGAGAATGAGGGGAAATCTCATTGAAACATTTTGAATATTGAAAGGCATGGACAGAGTAGATGTAGAAAGGTTGTTTCCCAGGGTGGAAAAGTCTGCAGGCCATTTCATGTCAGACCTCCGCCTGGAGGCCGGCTACAAGAGCAGATTGAAAACTTAAACTTACCTTTCAGACAGCAGCCCTAAAAGGCAGCTCCACATCCCATTCATATCCAGAGGCGCCTCGTAGAGCCCTCCAGAGCCGATGGAGGCGGGATGACTGGTGCCGAAGTGCCACCCATCATAAATACACGGCAGATCAATGGTCATCTTCCCTACCCACAACCACTCTGTGGTTTCCAGAACAGTTCTGGCTGCATGGGGGGTGGGGGGGATTATGGGTAAGGAAGACAGACAGAGACAGCTCCCACTGCTCCAAGGGCTCCTGTTGATGGCTTCCATTGCCCCGATGGTCCCCACTGCCCTGATAGCTCCTGCCTGCCACCCCTAACTTGGAGTGGGGAGATAGGTCGTGGGCTGACAACATCATCAGATCGCCCCCTAACCAGCCGCTTGCAGCAGTTGTGCACTCAGGTCAGGTGGCAGAGCACAGATGATCCTTCCCCGGGTAGGATTGGAATCGGGGCCTCGGAACTGGCCACAGCACATTCAGGAAGGTACGTCTTTAGTCGTTAGGGTGAAGAACCTCCGCCTTTACAGATGGGTGTTTTCCCTGCTTGAAAGTGCCTTATGACAAGAGGGTGAAACTTCAGGATTGAAGGGCCCCTGCTTAGGTGTGGAGTAATTTCTTCAGCCAGAGGGCGGCGATTCTGTGGAATTTGTAGCCATGGGCGGTTGTGGAGGCCGGGTCATTGGGTGTATTGAAGGCAGAGATTGAAAGGTTCTTATTAGCCAGGGCATCAAAGGTCATTATCTTTGTATCTTTATCTTTGCTGTATAAAGGACACTGTTAGACCTGCTGTGTTTCTCCAGGATTGTGTTTTCACTTTGGGCATGAAAGGTTATGGGGAGAAGGCCAGGTCGTGGGGTTGAGTTGGAAAATGGATCAGCTCATGATTAAATGGCAGGGCAGACTCGATGGGCTGAATGACCTATTTCTGCTCCTATGTCTTATGGTCTTTGGAATGCTGGGGAGAAACCAATGCAGGTCAGGGGGAGAATGTACAAACTCCTTACAGACAGCACTGGATTCGAACCCTGATTACTGGCGCTGTAATGGTGATGTGCTAATCTCTACACTTGCCGTGCTTGGTTTAGTAATAATCTATATTACAAGGAATCTTTTGGATCTGCAGCAATCTACAAACCAATACAGCACAGGACGTACTGCCGGTAGCTTCTGCAATCAGATGATACACTGAACCTGGAAAGCCCTCTGCTTCCCCATGGATCCTATGTAAACCTGCTGGTTGTGGAGTTGTGAACAGCTAGTGCCATCACAGGCATCAGTCTTCACTCCATCAAGAGGCGATGTGGTGTCTCAAGAAAACAGCCTCTATCCTCAGGGACACCCCACCACCCAGGCCATGCCCTCTTCTCACTGCTCCCATCAGGAAAGGAGGTACAGGAGCCTGAAGACGAACACCCAGTGCCACAAAATCAGCTCCTTCCTCTCCGCCATCAGATTTCTGAGTGGACAATGAACCACAGACATGAGTTCACTTTCTCTTCCTTTGCACTAATTAAAAAAAAAGTGACTTATAGCAACATTTGCACGTGAAACGCTGCTGCAACACAACAAATTTCCCCTCATGTTCATGACAATCAGTTCTGATTCCAGATACCCAGGCTGAATGCAGTGTTCCCTTCTCCACACCCAGCCGGCATGCCTGCCTCTCTCTGGCCGCCTGCTCTGACTTGCACACGCCATTCAAAAGACCAAATACTTTTCCCCCACCCCCCACCTGCCCCTCTTAGCATTCTAACCGAACAGCAACAATCTCCAAATAAAGGAAGCAAGGCCAAACCTAAGCAAGAGAATCCATTTGAGTGGCTGCATTAACCCTTTTCAAGCTGTCAGTTCTTCTCCTTATATGTATATGCAGTAAAATCCATGGTATCCGGCACCTCCGGAGATGGGTATTTGCCAGATAAGTGAATTTTCCGGTTGCTTGAGAATGCATATGCGTGATTGGTGACTGGCAGCGAGGAGTGCCAATTTTAAACTCATATTTTTTACCTATTTATTTTCTTCAATTTTTTTCCCCTGGTTATTGAGGCTGCTGGTTGCTTGAATTCCAGCTAACAGGGGCTTCACTGCAGACTGTATATATGTATAATATCCAACATGGGGCCTGACCTGCTGAACTTCTTCAGGACTTTTGTATAAATAGCTTTTTATTCAGGCGCCTGTCTTCTTTCTGCTCATACCATAACGAAGGGCTCAGGCCCAAAACGTTAGCCTCCTCTAGCCCAGTGGTTCTCAACCTTTTACTTTCCGTCATATACCACCTTAAGTAATCCTTATGTCATCAGTGCTCTGTGATCAGGTCATTTGTCAGAGTGCTACTGGTAGCATGTAACCCTGTCGCATGGCCACCAACTAAACCGGCTCCCTCCTGCTAGGCTTGCCTGGTGCAGAGTGTGGGGGGGTGGGGTTAGACCCTCTACAGGATGAAAAGCAAGACTGGGTCAGCGGCCACCTGGCAAAGACGTGCCGCGAAGTGCGGAAAGGGAAACCCTTGCATCAGAGCTTGGTCCGACCGTTCGCTGCAACTCCCCCCCCCCCCCCACCCCCGCAACTGTCTTGGACCTCACCAGGCCGCTGGATCCGGGAGGGGATATCGAGAGGGTGGGTCCAGACCTGTGCAACCCCCTACTCCCTAAATCCACGCGCACGCTGCTCCTTTCTGAGGAGGGGTATCCTCGTATCAAACCCCACAAACTGACTGAAAGGAACTATCGTCATCTTGTGGTATGGATGGCCAGAATGTGGGTGGAGAGAAAAAGTTTGTAAACCACTGTTTAAATCATCCCTCATTGACTCGTTATGTGCACGGTTTCAGAACTCCAAAGGAAATGGGCCAATGAGAATTCTTCTCAAGCAAAATATTTCAGTAACAATTGGGTCTAAAGCAGTGATTCCCTTCCCACTCACATCCCACCTTAAGCAATCCCTTACTCATCACAGAGCACCGATGGTATAGGAATTACTTAAAGTGGGATGTGAGTGGAAAGAAAGAGGTTGAGAATCACTGCCTTCAACGCTGTGTGACCTGCTGAGTTTCTCCAGCACTTTTCTGACTTCCTACCCACATCCATCTATTAACTCTTCCCTGGTGGCCTGTGCCTCCAACCCCCTGCCCCTTCTTCTCCCCTCTCCCCACACTGTCATTCAAGTATCTTCCTGTTCTTTGTTCATACAAAGGGCTCGGGCCCAAAACATTGGTGATATATCTTTACCTCCTATGGTCGCTGTGAGACCGGCTGAGTTCCTCCAACACTCTTGTGCACTGCACTATCCTTCCTGCTTTCCTTCCTCCTCCCCCATCCCATCTTGGTTCCCTCCCCTGCATCTAATTATGGATTCGGCAAAGTGCCTGCCTGGGATCCTTCCTGGGTGATGTGTACATGCTGTTGGTTATTTAACATTTCAAAGGGCTTCATCCAGGGTGAATTGACAGACGCTCCCTCTCAAAAAAATGGGAAACATTGAGTGGGGGGGGGGGGAAAGAATGGGTTAACAAAACCATCAGCCAGTGGACAAAGAACGTGGAGGAGGAGGCTGGGGTGGGGGGGGGGGGGCATCGCTGGGCACAAGGTCACAGACAGAAATCCCCGGCCTGTCTGCCGCAATCACTGCTCCCATCGCTCTTCTCTCTCGCCAGCCAACCCAATACTCCCATTGGACTGTGGAGAGGCTGAAGACAATAGCACCATTTACAGCCTCGTAGCCAGATCATGAGGGCACGGGAAGGATGGGGTGGGGGGTGGGGAAAGAGGGGCGGAGAGAGCTCATGGCAATGAGGAGAGCAGCAGACTCGGCACGACCTGGGTCAGATTTCACTCACTGCTTTCCCCGCAAAGCTCTTGAAAACAGGTCTGACCTCCCCTCCCCAAAATCCCACCTGGGAGGGCACAGAGTGATTAAATCAGGGGAAAGAATCAGGCAGGAACATGGAGAGCGTTGGACGACATGGGTAACAGCTGTTAGCACAACACTATTACACCACCAGCGACCCAGGTTCGAATCCGCTGTTGTCTGTAAGGAGTTTGTGCCATAGATCATTACAGCACAGAAACAAGCCCTTTTAGCCCTTCTAGTGTATGCCGAACCATTATCCCACCTATCCCATGTCCTGCACCCATCCCATGTCCTGCACCCAGCCCATTGCCCTCCCATTCTTGTATCTGTCCACATTTTTCTTGAATTAAGCCTGCATTCACCACCTCAGCTGGCGGCTCGTTCCACACTCCTGCCACTCTCTGTGGGAAGAAGCTCCCCCTGATGACCCCCTTACGCTCTCCCTGTGACCAGGCTCCAGTTTCCTCCCGCATTCCAAAGCAGGGTGTATTTGGGTGGCATGGTTTCGTGGGCCAGAAGGTCAGTTACCGTGCTGTATCTCCAAATGAAATAGAAAAAAAAATTAACACAAGCCAACAGGAGCAGAAGGCCACTCAGGCCATCAAGCCTGTCCTACCATTTCAATCTAATCGCGGGAGAACGTTCACCTGAGAACGTTGTTTCGTCAGGTTGCCTTTGTACAGTCAGATAACAATAAACGTGACTTGACTTGATTCTCCCTCCTCCTATTGGGGAGAAAGCTTAACAGTGTGAAAGCGTGCACCAACAAGCTTAAAGAATGTTTCTTTCCTGCAGCCATCAGGCTCCTGAATGAACCCCACAACAGTGTTCTCATGCTGCCCTTGCTTGGTGTGAATTGATCTTTTTCATCATTATTCTACAATTTAACATTGCACTCTTGTCATGCTACTTGTTACGGCTGCATGAATGTTAGAGTAGACCTGTTAGACTGCTTGCAGAAGAACTACTTTTTTGGTGTGACAATAAACCATCCTTACTAACCATGCTACCTGGAGACAGCACACGCTGGCATCTGCTGGAGGAGGTCAGCAGGGTTGAGCACATCCGTGGGAGAGAAAGAATGGCTGATGTTTCCTGGCGGAACCCTTCATCAGGATTAGGGAGGTAGCGAAGACACACAGGTGTAAAGAGGGTGGGTGGAAGGGGGTGGTCCAGCAGGGGCCCATGTGGGGTTGCTGAGAAGTGGGATGCAGTAGGTTGTCACATGCCAGATGAAGGGAGAGAGGGGCAAGAAAGGAAAAGGAATTTCTTCTCCACACCCCTCATCTCAATAAGGGAATTCCATTCTCTTTCTCCCACTGATGCCGCTCAATCCTCTTTCTCCCACTGATGCCGCTCAATCCTCCAGCGGATTCTATTTAACCATATTTTCTCATCTTTAATTTAATTTTAGACATATAGCACAGGACCTTCCAGCCCATGAGTCTGGGCCACCCAAATACCCCAATGAACCTAAAACATTTTGAAGGGTGGAAGGAAACCCATGCAGTCGTGGAGAGAACGTACAAACTCCTTACAGACAGGCACCGGATTCGAACCCTGGTCACTGGCGCTGTAACAGCATCATGATCACACTACACAAACCTTGCCACCTTTAATATAGAACATAGAATGATACAGCACAGTACAGGCCCTTCGGCCCTCGATGTTGTGACAACACATATATTCCTTTAAAAAAGTACTAAACCCTCCCTACCCTCTATTTTTCTTCCATCCATGTGCCTGTTAAGAGTCTCTTAAGTGCCCCTAATGTTTCAGCTTCCAACACCATCCCCCGGCAAGGCATTTCAGGTACCCACAACTCTCAGTGTAGAAAAAACTTACCCCTGTTGTCTCCCCTAAACTTCCCTCCCTTCACTTTGTACATATGTAGTAAAGGGGAGGACATTGGGGAATGCACAAAAACAAAGAGAACTTGGAGTTATGGTGCAGTGTTCCTTGAAGGTGAATTCCCATGTTGTCAGGGTGGTTAAGAAGGCATTTGGTATGTTAGCCTTCATAAATCATAGCATAGAGTATAGGAGCTGGGAAGTGATGTGGCGACAGTTTAAGGCATTGGTGAGGCCAGGTTTGGAGTATTGTGTTCAGTTCTGGTCTCCAAATTATAGGAAGGATATAGATAAGGTGGAGGGGGAGCAGAGAAGATTTACAAGGATGTTACCTGGCTTAAAATACCTAGAGTACAGAGAAAAATTGAAGAGGTTAGGACTTTATTCATTGGAACGTAGACGGTTGAGAGGGGATTTGACAGAGGTGTTTAAAATTATGAAGGGAATAGATAGACTAGATGCAAGTAGACTCTTCCCCCTGAGAGCAGGGGAGGTTGAAACAAGAGGACACAAGATGAGGGTAAGGGGGCAAAATTTTAGGAGAAACATGAGAGGATGCTTCTTCACTCAGAGAGTGGTGGCTGAATGGAATAATCTTCCAGAGGAAATAGTTGAGGCAGAGTCAATTCTTTCATTTAAGAGGAGGATGGATAAGAGGGGGATGGAGGGTTGCAGGCAGAGAATAGGCAGGGAGATCTAGCGGAGTTGTTTGAGTGAACCAGCGTGGACTTGAAGGGCCAAGATGGCCTGTTTCCATCCCATAAACTGTCATATATGGTGTTTGCTGATCCTGTCCTGGGAAACAGGTGCTGGCCGTCCACCCTATCTATGCCTCTCAGAATCTTGTAGACCTCTATCAAGTCTCCTCTCATCCTTCTACGCTCCAAAATGAAAAGTCCCAGCTCTGCTAACCTTGCCTCATAAGACTTGTTTCCCAATCCAGGAAACATCCTGGTAAAGCTCCTCTGCACCCTCTCCATAGCTTCCACATCCTTCCTATAATGAGGCAACCAGAACTGAACACAATACTCCAAGTGTGGTCTCACCAGAGATTTGTAGAGCTGCAACATGACCTCTCGACTCCTGAACTCAATCCCCCTGTTAATGAATCCCATAGGCCTCCTTAACTATCTTATCAACCTGTGCGGCGACCCCAAGATCCCTCTGTTCATCCACACTCTTAATTAACCGACTATTAACCTTGTTCTCAGCCTTCTGGCTTGTTCTTCCATAGTGCATCACCTCACACTTATCCGGATTGAACTCCTTCTGCCACTTTTCTGCCCAACTCTGCATCATGTCTATATCCTCTTGCAACCTTCAGCTCCATCTACAACTCCTTCAACCTTCATGTCATCCACAATATACTCTATATTATCACATTGATCCCAGGTTTGAAATTTACTCCCAGATGAATCATGTCCAGGGGGAAAATAATCATCAAATCTGTATTCATTCATCATCAAGACATTAGAAAGTGAGAATCTGAAATGGCAATCACAGAATTATCCAAAAGTTTCATTTATGTTTCTCATGGAAGGTATTCTGGGTTGGCTCTAAAGTAGCCCATTTAACACAGCCAAGGGCAACTACGGATGGACCATAAATACCGCCCTTTTTCAGTGAAGGTATGTAAACTATAGATTCACAAGATCACAAAAGGTACAGAAACAGACCATTTGGCCCATCGAGTCTGCTCTGTGAAACCTCCCTGAGCTAAACTGTTCTTGCATCTAGTTCCAAGTTCCGGCCTTGTCCCCATATCCCACGATACCCTGACTAATTAGATATCTATCAATTTCCCCTTTAAATTCCCCAAGGATTCTGCCTCCACAGCTACACGTGGCCATGAATTCCACAAATCCACCACCTTCTAGCTGAAGAAATTGGTACTTTTTAATTCTAAGACTGTGGACTCTTGTCCTAGAATCACCCAACAGGGGAAATATCTTATTTACATCCACTCTGTCCAATCCATTCACTATTTGAAATGTTTCTATGAGATCCCCTCTCATTCCTCTAGATTCTAATCATAATTAATAGAGTCCAAGAGCCGCTAAGTGTTCCTCATATGTTATCCTTCTCATTCCTGGAATCATTCTGGTAAACCTCTGTACCCTCTCCAACCTTTCTAAGATATGAGGCCCAAAACTGCACACAGTATCCAAATGAGATCTCACCAGTGCCCCATAGAGTCTCATCAACATCTCTCTACTCTTGTACACAATCCCCTTTGAAACGAATGCCAACATAGCATTCGTCTTCTTTCCCGCCAATCCAACCCGGCGGTCAGCTTTCAGGTTATCCTGCACAAGGACCCCCAAGCCCCTTTGTACGTCTGAGGTTTGAATTTTCTCCACTTCCAAAATAGTAATCTGACTGTTTATTTCCTCGACCAAAATGCACAACCGTACATTCAAGATTCAAGATTGATTAATTGACAGAAGGCAGAGAGTCGGGGTAAATGGGTGTTTATCTGATTGGCAGACAGTGGTAAGTGGGGGGCCGCAGGGGTCGGTGCTGGGCCTGCATCTGTTCACCAATAACGTTGATGATTTGGAAGAGGGGACAGAGTGTAGTGTGGCCAAGTTTGTGGATTATACTAAATTGAACGGAAAAGCAAATTGTACCGAAGATGTGGAGAGGCTGCAGAAGGATATAGTTAGGTGAGTGGGCAAAGGTCTGGCAGATGGAATCCAATGTTAGTAAATGCGAGGTCATCCACTTTGGAAGGAAAAATCGAAGAGCAGATTATTATTTAAATGGTGAAAAACTGCAGCATCCTGTAGTGCAGAAGGGCTTGGGAGGCCTTGTGCATGCATTGCAAAACATTGGGTTGCAGGTACCACAGGTTATTAAGAAAGCCAATGGAATGTTGGCCTTCATCGCTAGAGGAATTGAATTCAAGAGCAGGGAGGTCATGCTGCAACTGTACAAGGTACTGATAAGGCCACACCTGGAGAACTGTGTGCAGTTCTGGTCTCCATACTTGAGGAGGGATAGACTGGCCTTAGAGGCAGTCCAGAGGAGGTTCACCTGTTGATCCCGGAGATGAGGGGGGGGTTGACCTACGAGGGGAGACTAAATCGCCTGGGATTATACTCACTCGAATTCAGAAGAATGAGAGGAGATCTTATAGGAACATTTAAAATTATGAAAGGGAGAGTTAAGATAGAGGCAGGAAAATTGTTTTCACTGGTAAGTGAGACCAGAAATAGGGGACACAACCTCACGATTCAGGGGAGTAGATTTAAGACGGAGATGAGGAAAAACTGTTTTCCCAGAGAGTTGTCAATCTGTAAAATTTTCTGCCCAGAGAAGCAGTTGAGGCAACTTCATTAAACATATTTAAGGTTCTGTTAGATTTTTACATAAAAAAATTGAATTAAGGGATATGGGGAAAAGTCAGGTGGGTGGAGTTGAATCAGCCATGATCTCATTGGATGGTGGAGCAGGTTCGACAGGCCGGATGGCCGACTCCTGCTCCTATTTCTGATGTCCATATGTTCTTTATGGTCATGTAATAACAACAGGAGTCATATTACATGAAATTGAGTTTCTGTAAGGCAGAAAAAGATTTGCCATCAGCAGAAATTGCCTGGAGCTCCTTGCCCATCCAAATCAATTAGCAACCCAAGCTCCAGATCTGAATTTGGCAAGCGATCAGGAAGCCCTCGGCCCCCTCTGCATTCCCAGTTTTGATACCTGGTACCCCTTCAGCTAGTCTTGAGCCATTCTCCAGCGGTCCACAGCTTGGTGTGAATCCTATGACCACCAGTTAGCAGCCCTGCCGCCTACGTGTTCTTCAATAGCAGAGGCCCTTACTGATCCGCCATTCTGGTCATTGTCCCGTGAGTCATCTCCTCTGCTTCTATTTATCAAAAAGGGGGTGTTTTCAGGTGCCCTGCACCAGTCCTCTGCTTTCCCAGTGTCTGCAACCCCTCATGGTCGCAGCTGAACACAGGCACTGCCATATTGGGCCCAGATCCTGTGATTGTAGGTTTTATAATAAACTACTGTCGGCTCCTATAACAGGCCGTTTAAAAGCTGTACAGAGCCGTGGGTTGTTGGCCTGGGCTGTAGGACCCTGCAGGGGAGTGCAGTGTCCCCGCTCTACCCAGGTCTGCACCAGCTGTTACAGCAACTCTGTGCTGCCATTTTTTTTAACATAATGTGGATAGTAGGGAGGTGGGGTGGGGTAAGGAGTTCAAATGACACTCAAAACTGATCAGCAAGCTCCAAGAACTGGGTCTCACCACCCCACCATGCAATTGGATCCTGGATTTCCTCACCTCCAGACCATATTCAGTGAGGATTGGCAAGAACATCCCCTCCAAGATCTCCATTAGCACCAGACTTCCACAGGGATGGGTACTTACCCCCCGCTCTACTTGTTTTACACCCTGTGACTCAGTAAGACACCAGCATCATCTACAAGTTTGCCGACGACACAACGTCACGAGTTGCATAAAAGGGGTGATGACTCAACGTAAAGGAGGGAGATTGATCACTTGGCTGGACTAACAACAACCTTGCACTCACCACAACCAAGGAGCTGATTGTAGAATTTAGGAAGGGAAAACCGGAGGTGTACGATCCAGTGATCATTGGGGGGATCAGAGGTGGAGAGGGTGAGCAAATTTAAATTACTGGGAGTCACTATCTCAGAAGACCCTTCCTGGGCCCAAAATACCAATGGCATCATGAAGAAAGCACCTCTACCTCCTCAGCAGTTTGCAGAGGTTTGGTATGATACCAGAAACCCTGGCAAATTTCTGCAGATGTTTGGTGGAACGTGTGCTGACTGGCTGGGTACAGGGACACCAATACCCCTGAGTGTAAAGTGCTTCAAAACGTAGTGGACACAGCCCAGTACATCACAGGCAAAACCCTTCCCACCATCGAGAATATCTACGGCAGCAATCATCAAAGACCCACACCAACCACCAAACCCTCTGTTCTCACTGCTGCCATCAGGAAAGAGGTATCGGTGCCACAAGACTCACACCCGCCAAGTTCAGGAACAGCTGCTTCCCCTCCACCATCAGACTCCTCAATGACAAACTCAGTCAGGGCGTTATTTAAGGATACTTTTCTTATTACCGAATATTTATACTTCTTTATTTGCACTGTTTGTTTAAATTCATTTCTTTTCATTACATTTCTTTCTTTGAGATTCCCGCCTGGCCCACAGGATAAAGAATCTCAGGGCTGTATGTGATGTCATGTATGCTCTCTGACAATTACTTTGTAGATAATCCAATTGGCTGATGACGAGTTGACCCCCTTCTCTAATTGGCTGGGAAGAACCAACCAATGGCAGGGGTGTGAGGGAGGGATGGCGTACAAATAGCTGGTGGCTAAGGGATGGTTAAGGAATGGGGGCATCAGTAGGATCATCTCTCACTTGGGAAACAGCTAATGCAAACTTCCAGAGATACAGGAAAGCCGCCAGTTCTCAGGTGATGATGACAGCTCATGGTCATACACATGAGGATAATGCGCTAATGCAATGACGTTCCTTTTGCTTGCTGAAGCTCCACAGTTATGTAAAATACACCAATGAGCATAAATGATCAAGGCAGAGACCGTGGGAGGGATGGGGGTGGGGGAGATCGCCGTTATAACGAGGACTAGGGGAAGAGGATTAGGACAGGGGACAGAAGAAGGGGATTGGTGAACCGGGGAAGGGTGATGGATAGGTGGGGGTAAGTTCTGATCTGAATCGTTGACTATCTTTTTTCTCCCACTGGTGCTGCTCGACCCACTGAGTTGAGATTTCAGATTTAAATTTAATTTTTTTTAGACGTACAGCACAGTAACAGGCCATTTCGGCCCACAAGTCTGTGTCGCCTAATTTACACCCAATTCACCTACACCCCACCCCCACTCCCCCCCTCCCAGCCCTATACCATATGCTTCAAACAGTGGGAGGAAACTGGAACCCCTGGGGAAAACCTACACAGACACGGGGAGAACGTACAAAATCCTTACAGACAGCGCGGGATTCGAACCCCGGTGAAATTTCTCGATCCTGAATGTCCTTTTATTTTGGGATGGAGACCCTCTATGCTGGGAAAAGATCATCCCCTCATCTTCCCTGTAAAGCCTGCAAGAATTCCCAGCAACGTCCTCTAAAGAAAGAAAGTTAAACAAGTCCCACAATATGTCACCCAATCTTCAATGAAGACACTGAAGAATTGGACAAGAGACAAACTGACTGCATTGGAAAACCTTAACAAAATGCCAGGAGCAATAAAAATTTGATTTACCTAGACGGCAATTTGATTTCCAAAGCTCCCCCCCGGTGTAGGCTCTTGCCTTGGTCGTTTCTCTTTCCGAGCAGGAGGAGGTAGTTGGAATTTGACGTTGGTTTCTCCCTCCCTCCCTCCCACAATCCGTGCTTTGTTGGCCCTCTTGCTAGGATCGCGTAGCCTATTGTTTCAGGCAGAAAGCCTATTCAGTAGCGGACAGCTGAGAGCAGGCCGGCTGCAACAGTGTGCGGGCAGGACCCCCGGCAACAAGGGCTTTAAGATGGTCAGGATGGGGCCCAGGGAAGGCTAAAGTACTCTATCACATTATCCCTTCAGCCCTGCTTCTGAACAGATGCATTTTGCAACGTTTCAAAATCCCTCTGAACTCTGGATAGGTTTCAGATTCGGAATCAGAATCAGGTTTATTGTCGAGAAAGGTGTCGTTTTGGGGCAGCAGTATTTGCACCTTCATTACAGGGGAAAATAATGCTATAAAATATTTTTCTGTAAAATTAAAAAATTTATTTTCACTTGTGCTGACCTATCTAGTCCTTCTCCACAACAATCTAATTTTTTTTTCCCTCAACCTTTCATCTATAACGCTGTTTTTCTTACATGCGTATGCATAGAACACAGTACAGGCCCTTCGGCCCTCGATGTTGTGCCAACCCATATATTCCTTTTAAAAAAGTACTAAACCCTCTCTACCCTCTCTATTTTTCTTCCATCCAAGGGCCTGTCTAACAGTCTCTTAAATGCCCCTAATGTTTCAGCCTCCACCACCATCCCCAGCAAGGCATTCCAGACACCCACAACTTTCTGTTTTAAAAAAAACATACCCCTGATGTCTCCCCTAAACTTCCCTCCATTCACTTTGTAGCCACATCCTCTGGTGTTTGCTGATCCTGCCCTGGGAAACAGGTGCTGCCTGTCCACCTATGTTCCAATGAGAAAAGTCCCAGCTCTGCTAACCTTGCCTCATGAAACTTGTTTTCCAATCCAGGCAACATCCTGGTAAATCTCCTCTGCCTCCTCTCCATAGCTTTCACATCCTTCCTGTAATGAGGTGACCAAATTTTGGGTGGTTTTCTCTGGAGAGTCAGAGGCTGAGGGGAGACCTGATCGAGGTTGATAAATTAGGTGAGGAGGCGTCAATAGGGCGGGCAGTCGGAATCTTTATCTCAGGGTGAAGATGTCACAAACTAGAAGACTGGGCGGGGGGGGCGGAAAGGGAGATATGCGGGCAGGTGTTTGTTTTAAACACAGAAAGTGGTGGGTGCCTGGATAGAGGTGAAAGCAGACACAGGTTGGCGTGGCAGTTAGCGCAACACCTTTGCAGTGCCAGCAATTGGGACCGGAGTTCAAATCCCACGTTGCCTGTAAGGCAATGTACCTGTAAGGTACATTCTCCTCGTGTCTACGTGGGTTTTCCCCAGGAGGGCTCCAGTTTTCTCTCATCATTTGAAACGTACCAGGGATGAAAATTAATTGGGTGTAAATTGGGCAGTACATGTTTGTGGGGCGAAATGGCCTGTTACCGTGCTGTATGGCTAAATAAATCAGTGTTTAAGAGACTTCTATACGGACACATGCATATGCAGGGAATAGAGGGATATGGATCACATGCAAGAAGCAAAATTTTAACATAAATAGAGTGAAGCGTTTGGCACAGACCAGTGGGCTGAAGGACATGTTCCTGTGCGATACTGTTCCATGTTCAAACATTTCTGAGTTTGTGGCAGGTCAGCATGGTACCTTTGAAGGAATACGATGTTCTGTGAGAAATAATGCTTTGCCTTAAACCAGACGGTCATGCTCAATGAAGAGAAGCATTTCCTGGGTGGCGTGGCAAGATGGCGTAAAGGCAAGACGTGTATTCCACCTTCTCCCAGCTGGAACATTAAATCCCTGACTTTAAGTTGTTTAAAATTAATTAAAAATAATATTTTAAATTATTTAAACAATAGTAAATTACTATGGCAACGAATGTAGAAAAATCAAAGGCTCAACTCCAAAAGAAATTGCTATTTAAAAGTACGGAAAAATTGAGGCCGACCTTTAGAGCGGAATCCTCGGAGTTGATTTCGGCAATTCCCATGGCTCAGAGGACCCCAGCTCGGCCGATCTTGACACCGGCGCCGAACTTGTTCCCGCAAGATGGCGCCGGCACCCTGGTGAGTTCGGCCACTGCCGATCTGCGCGCACGTGAAGCCATGCGCGTGGACAAGACGGTCGACAGAGGGACCCGCGACCCCGCGATCTTGCCGGGCAGCCTGGGGTTCGCGCGAGTTGCGTCGGAAGACACTCCGACGTGCCCCGTAGCTTTGCCCGGCCTGCGTGGAGCTTCGTGAGTCCGGGAGCTTCTTGACAAGGTGTGGGCTGCGGGGTAGCTCGAGCGCCGGATGTCCAGACCCCCAGCCGCATTGTCAAGGCATCTACACCGACAGAAGAGGAATTACTTACCTTTGCAGAATATATCCAGCAGGGGGAGCCAACAACCCTTGAAGGTAAACCTCAAAAAGTGGAATCGGAATCTGGAATGGATCTATTATTGACAGTTCTGGAAGGGATTGCCTATCAGATGGGTAAAATGTCAAAACCAATATCAGATCAAATGGATCAAGGGTTTATGGAGGTGAAAATGAAGATACATACTTTATGTGAAGAAATGTCAAATATGAAGCGAGATATGAATGTAGTTAAAAGTGACATTAATAGATGTATAAAATCTGTTGATACTGTCCAAGAAAACTTTAAGAAAATTGAGACAGCTTTTTCTGAGTGTCAAAGTCAAGTGGAGCGTAATAGGGAAAAAATGGAAAAAGTGGAAGGATCTTTCGTAGATCGGGGAATTCAAAAAAGACAGTTATTGAAGAAGATTGATTCTTTGGAAAATCAAAGTCGGAGAAATAATGTGAAGATGGTTGGTCATCCAGAAGATATTGAAGGCTCTGATCCTATAAAATTCTTTAAACGCTGGATCCCAGAAGTTTTGGGTAAAGAGTTCTTTCCTGAAGTTGCAAAGTTTGAGTTAGATAGGGCTCATAGAGCTCTGAGAAGAAAACCGCTTCCAGGACAACCGCCGAGAGCAGTTTTGATTCGTTGTTTAAAATACCAGGATAGAGAAATGATTTTATGTATGGCAGTACAAAAAGCACGACAAAACCAATCCCCATTAATGGTTCAAAACAACAGTGTTCTTTTATACTGATTTGAGTCAGGAAGTTATTCGTAGACGGCGAGAATTCAATACGGCTAAAGATGTTCTGTGGCGAAAAGGTTATAAGTTTGCTTTTCATTACCCTGCAATTTTGAAGGTTTTTTATGGAAACTTGCAATCTCAATTTTTTGAAAATGATCACGATGCCTTAGTTTTTGCAAACTCTCTGCCGACATTGGGAAGAAATGGTCGTTCTCCGCCTTTGTCCCCTAAAAGGAGATTAAATGGAAATGGCAGTGGACATGGAAAGAATGGGAAGAAAGAAAAAATACAGAATCCTCTTGATATCGAAGATGCGGAGCAATCATTAGGTGTGGAGTTACTCGGTTGAAGATATGGACTATATTTGAAAGTGTCTATCTATATAATAAATATGTATCCGACTGGTGGGGGGGCGTGACACTGAAAACTTTGTTAGTCATCTGCCACCAGTGGGTTTCGAACACTCAATTTTTTAGGGTAATACTGCCTTTGGGTGGTTTTTTCGTGTGTTTTTTTTAATTTTTGTTTTGATTTTTTTTAAGAGGGGTTTTCTTTTTCATCCTTTTTTTAATCTTTAAAGGATTATAAAGGGGAGCATTATTTTATAGAGTTGAATTTTTTAGCGTGTGTATTTACTAATAGTAAAAAATTATGTCTAGATTGAACTTTGCAACTTTTAATGTTCAGGGGTTAAATAGCACAATAAAGAGAAAGAGAGTATTGGTGTATATAAAAAAGATGAAAATTGATAATGGTTTTTTACAAGAAACACATTTGACTGAGAAAAAACATTTGAAATTGAAAAGAGACTGGATTGGTCAAGTTTTTTAGTCTTCTTTTAATTCTAAAGCAAAAGGAGTATTGATTTTAACTCATAAGAACTTACCATTTGAATTGGTATCTACTGAAGGGAATGCTGGTAGAGTTTTAAGAGTTAATTGTAAAATTTTTGTGGAATTTTGGACACTGCTTAATTTATATGCACCCAATACAGATGATGAGCGGTTTATTTCATAAGCTTTTTTCTTGTTAAATCAGGCTGATGAGAATATTTTAGTGGGTGGTGTTTTCAATTGTGTTTTGGATCCTTTATTAGATAGAAATGAGAAGAGTATAAGGAAGTCAAAGATAGCAATACAACTTAATGCGTTAATGAAAGATTTAAATTTGATAGATATTTGGAGAAAACTTAATCCTACAGAGAAAAATTTTTCTTTTTATTCTTCAAGGCATGATTCGTTTTCCAGAATTGATTTATTTTTGGTATCAACACATCTTCAGGGTAGGGTACCGCAAACTGAATATAAAAGTAGAGTTATATCAGATCATTCATTATTAATCTCCTCTTGTGAAAGTTCGGAGATAGTACGTTCGACATATAAATGGAGGTTTAATGCAATGTTATTGAAAAAACCATAGTTTGTTACTTTTGTAAAAGAGCATATTTCTTTATTTTTGACCGAAAATGTTAATTCTGTAGAGTCATTTTATAGTATGGGATGCTTTAAAAGCTGATTTGAGGGGACAGATTATTAGCTATTCTACGAAAGTTAAGAAACAATATATGGCAGAAAGTTTACAGTTGGAAAATCAGATTGTTGAACTAGAGAAGGATCTTCAGAAGGATAATAACAGAAGATTTAAAAAATCCATATTAACGAAGCTAAAATTACGCTATAATACTTTACAAACTTACCAGTTTGAGCGCTTAATTAATAGATCTAAACAACGTTATTATCAGTTTGGGGAAAGGGCTCACAAGGTACTTGCCTGGCAATTGAAAGCTGAACAGGTATCTCGGATTATTAATGCTGTTAAGAAGAATTCAATAGTAACGTAAGCCTCAGGAAATTAATGACCAGTTTTATTCATTTTATCAAAAATTATATACTTCTGAGGGGAAACAGGATAATGGTTCTATTGATTCTTACTTATCTAAATTAACGTTACCGGTACTAGATGAGAAAGATATTCAGGAGTTGGAATCTCCATTTACGGATTTTGAAATCAAGGAAGCTATTCAGGTAATGCCTAATGGTAAGTCCCCGGGAGATGATGGGTTTCCTGTGGAATTTTATAAACTTTTTTTATGTGTTAAATCAAGTTACTGAAGAGCAGAAGTTACCAGATTTGTGTTCGAGTGCTTTAATAACTGTTATCCCAAAGAAAGAGAGAGATCCTTTGCAGGTATCTTCATATAGACCTATTTCTTTATTGAATGTAGACTATAAAATTATGGAAAAAGTATTAGCTAACAGACTTGCTAAATATTTACCTAAATTAGTGCATATTGATTAAACAGGTTTTATTAAAAATAGAAATGCCTCAGATAATATACTTCGATTGCTTACTTTGATCAGTGTTTATTGGCGGCAACTTAATCATCCTCTGGTAGTTGCATTAGATGCTGAAAAAGCTTTTGATAGGGTTGAATGGGACTTTTTATTTAAGGTATTAGAGAAATTTAAATTTGGCCCTTTCTTTATTGGTTGGGTTAAGGCTTTATATATGAATCCGATTGCTAGGGTGGTGACAAATAGACAGACATCTTTACCTTTTAAATTGACTCGATCAATTCATCAGGGCTCCCATTGTCGCCAGCCCTATTTGTATTGGCTATAGAACCGTTAGCACAGGCTATTAGACAAAATGAGGATATTAGAGGGATGAGGATTAAGGATGAAGAATATAAAATTAATCTATTTGCAGACAATGTGTTGATATATTTGACAGAGCCTGAGAGATCGTTGAAACAGTTACAGGAGTGTTTATCTAAATTTGGAGAATTGTCGGGATATAAAGTTAATTGGGATAAAAGTGAAATTTTACCAATTGGAGCAGAAGATTATTCTGAATTTAAAAATATTACAAAATTAAGATGGACGAATAAAATCACTTAGGTGTGTTTGTGGACAATGACTATCAATCATTATATCAATTAAATGATGTACCTATATTGAGGCAGATTAAAGCAGATTTAATTAAATGGAAAGATCTTCCATTAACTTTAATTGGATGTGTTAATTGTATTAAGATGAATATCTTTCCTCGAATTCAATATTTATTTTAGTCAATACCTTGTTTGCTTTCAAAGAGATTTTTTCAGGATTTGAATAAAGCAGTATGAGAGTTTTTGTGGAAAGGTAAATTAGCTCGAGTAGCATTGTACAAACTTACTTGGAAATATGCATTGGGTGGCTTACAACTGCCTCATTTTCAAAATTATTATGAGGCAGTTCAGCTGAACTTTATTAGTAGACTGATGGATTTGGATCAACCTCCTAGTTGGGCTAAGGTGGAGATATCATGTCTACCTAGAACGGAGATACATGAATTTATATTCTGTTGGAATTTGATTTTATTACAGGAATATGATATGCCAATACTGAAACATTTATTAAAGATTTGGATTTAAAAAAAATTTAGGGACAAAAGATAAGTTACCAATTTTAACTCCATTATACAATAATCGGCTTATTCCTTTTTCAATTTTTAATAGTTAGTTAAAGATTTGGAATTCTAAAGATATAAAGACAATACAGGACTGTTTTGTAGAGGGACAATTTATTTCTTTTATTCATTTGAGAGAACGATTTGAAATACCTTTAAATTCTCTATTTGTGTATTATCAGCTTAGGGCTTTGGTAAAAGATAATTAAGTATTTACTTACTTTGTCGAAATTTGAATCTTTGACTTCAACTATACCAAAGAAGGGTTATGTTTCAGTTATGTATAATTTATTACAAGATGATATGGATAAGTCAGATTGGGAAAAATCTAAACTTAAATGGGAGAATGATTTAGTGTTTACTTTTCCTGAAGATGATTGGGCGAACATGTGTCAGGACAATGTAATTAAATTGACTAATGTAAGATATGGAATGGTCAATTATAATTTTTTACATCAATTGTATTTGACCCTGGAAAAGTTAAAAAAAAATATGGGTTTAGTAATTCAGATTCTTGTTTTAGATGTCATTTATGTATTGGTTCTTTTTTACATGCTGTTTGGACTTGTGTGAAAGTCCAACCATTTTGGCAAGAAATTAAAATAGTTTTGGAAAAATTGTATAATTTTAAACTACCTTTGGATCCAACAATTTTTTTGTTAGGAGATTTGTATTCATTAAGGGGAAAGGGTTTGGATAAAGTTCAAATTGCTTTTGTATGTTTGGTGGTGTAAATGTGTTGCTAGTACTTGGAAAGATGATGTAGAAATTAATATAATACGCTGGCATAATGAATTGAAAGCTTGTATCATTATGGAAAAAATTACTTATAATTTACACGATAATTATTCTTTTTTTGTTGATAAGTGGTCTCCGCATTTGAAATATATGCAATTAGATGTATTTTGAACGGTTTTTTATATATATATAATAATTTATATTTTTGGCTCCCCTTAAGAGGGCTAGCTGAAGGGGTGGGTGGGGGGGAAGAGTTTTTTTTATTGTTCTTTTTCAAATTTTTTTTATGTTTGTTATGTTTTGGTTTTTTATATATATAAATCTTTGTAAAATTACCTTGAATATTTAGATGGTACGTTATACTTTTTACTTTAAATAAAGTTTTTTTTAAAAAGAGGAGCATTTCCTTTATAGCCCAGGACCTGCTAAGTTCTTTGAGAAAATTAAGGAACACGTTGTTTGGAAGCTTCCAGATCCAGAGGAGTTTTGACAGGGTGAATGTGGAGAGGAGGATTCCTCTGGTGAAAGAACCTCGAACTGGGAGCCGCAGTTTAAAGGCGAGACAAAATATTTTCTGTCAGAAGGTGGTGAGACTTTAGAACTGTCTTCCTTAAAGGGGTACTGAACGAAAAGTCTTTGGATCTTTATGGTAGAGGTAGGTAGACTCTTTGTAAGTGCAGGTTACTGGATTTAAGATTCAAGATTCCTTCATTGTCATGTAATATTACATAACATTTCCTTCTGCCTGCCGTAAGGCAGAGAAAGTCATTGTTAGTGCTGCCCGGCCGCCGCCCCTTACAGTATGAGAGGAAGAGAAGCAAAAGAGAATCCTTTCAGAGTTACTGAGTGTCCATGGATTTGCCTCCAGCCACTTCCACAGTCTCTGCAGCCACACAGACAGACTCCTGTTCAATCTGCCGGCCGCCCGAGCTCCAGATCCGAACCACCGACTCGATCAGGAAGCCTTCAGTGCATGAGACCCTTTGGGAAACCTTCTTGCCCTCAGTGCCCTCTTGAATCCCGGCTCCAATACCTAGTTCCCGTGAACCAGTCTCCCACAGCCTGTGTAGGTCTCTAGCTGCTGAGCCCCTCGCTGGTCACCTTCCCTGCAGGGTCGTCTCCTCTGCTTCTCCTTCTCAACGGCGGTGGTCGGGGGGGTGGGGGTTGGGGGGGGCGGGCGGCTCTCCCTGTTTCTGGTGCTCTACTTTCCCGGAATATGCAACCCTTCACAGTACGTCGCTCAGCACAGGCGCCGCCATCTCAGGCACAGACCTCCACGATTGCAGGATTTTTACTTACAAACACTGCCGGCCCCTTCAACAGGCCGGTTAATGCCTGTGCAGAACTGCCGGGATTAGAACTGGGCAATTGGACCTTTTGGAGCAGTGCTGTGTCTCCACTCTTCTGACGTCTCCCCTAAACTCTCCTCCGCCGACCTTCAACAAGTGTCCTCTGGTATTTGCTACTGTTGCCTGAGGAAATAAGATGCTGGCCGCTGCCCACCCTGTCTATACCCCTCATAATCTTATACACCTCTATTAAGATGCTTTTCATCGCTCCAAAGAGAAAATCTCAAGCTCGTTCAATCTTTCCCCAAAAGACACATTCTCCAATCCAGGCAGCATCTCCTCTGATCTCTCTCTAAAGCAGCCATTCTCAAACATTGTTTTGGCAATGACACCCTTAGGACTGCTCAAATGTTACGTGAAGCTGCATTTAGTTGGTTCCTTCCCTATTTCTCTCCTGCCGGCTATATAAAAAAAACACAATATTATTTTATGATTTCAGTCCATGCCCCCCCCCCCTCTTCGATGTGCTGTGGCCCCCAGTGGGGGGAAATGTTCTGCCCCCTTGAGAATGGCTGCTCTGAAGCATCTGAGTCCTTCCTTTAAAGCGGCGACCAGAACTGAATGCACTACTCTAAGTATGGTCTACGCAGAGTTTTACAGAGCTGCAACATTACCTCATGGCTCTTGAACATGATCCCTAGACAGGTGAAGGCCAGGGCACCACACGGCTTCTTAGCCACCCTCTCAACTTGAGTGGCAACTTTGTGGGATCTTGGGGTCTGGACCCCCAGATCACTCCGTTCCTCCACACTGTTAAGAATCCTGCCATTAACCAAGGAGCCAAGTGCCCAATCAAGTTTATTGTCATTTGATTATATGTACAACCTGAAGAAACGGTGCACTCCAGTCCTTGGTGCAAATCACGCAGACACACAACCAGACATAACGCACATACAGACAAACAATACAGATGCTGGACAAGTATTCATATAGACAAATAAATAAATCAATATTGTTTCACAAATATGACCGTCTTGGTTGGTTAATGTGATCAGCTCCTTTGATCGTTCAGCATTCTCACGAAGGGATTCTCTTTTGCTTCTCTTCCTTCACGCTCTGCCTTCATGTTCAATCTTTGCCCATCTTTCTGGACCCTGACCTGGTCATGAATGGGAACCTAGCCTAACCATCTCCTCAAGGCCCCTTGAGGCTTCCCCATCCCCTCTCTCCACAGCCCCCTCCCCTTTACTGGGCACTATGTTCTTATTCACAGGCTATTTGCAAATGTTTCATTTCACTGGGTCTGGAGGGTTTACAGAACAGGAGCAGTAGTCGGCCATTCAGTCCCCCCTGCCTACTCAAAATGACCAGCACTGAAGATCTGGCTCAGGGCCACTTCCCCCACACCCCTTGATTCCCTACACATCGAACAATTCAGGCAAAGAACAGATGTCATGAAGTTTAGGATATTTCCTCCAATAAAGAAACTCGCTGGGACATGTCTACAGGAACGCCATTGGCAAATGGACAAATGTGAGATCATCCCCCTCCAAATTCTTTCCTGATGTTATCAGGCTCTTGAATGAACCCCACACTGGTAAAATTATGCTGCCTTTGCTCTGTCCCAACAGATCTCTGCGCTTCCATACTGCTACCCAATGTATGAGATGTCTAGCTGGGCTGCACACAAAATAAACTCGATCAATGCATCTTGGTTAAAAAAACAATGGTGGACCCAGGAGAGTGGGAAGCGGAGACACAGCATTGCTCCACAGGGTCCTACCTCCGGTCTTAATGCCAGCGGCTCCATGCCTGTTAAAGAAGCCAATGTTTTTAGAAAAAAATCCTACAACCTTGGAGGACTAAGCTCAAGATGGTGACATTTGTGTTGGGCAGCATACCACGAGGTGTTTCAGAGTCTGAGGGAACAGCTCGCCTGTGCAGGGCACCAGCAGCAGGAGGAAACAATCCCCCCCCTCCGTTGAGAAGAAGCAGAGGAGGGGACATTGCAGGGCAGTGACCATGGCAGCGGACCAGCCAGGGGGCTCAGCGGCTGAAGGGACCGGCACAGGCTGTGGACCTGCTGGCGATTTGTGGTCAAGTGACCTCAAACAGGCTGTGGCTGCCGGGAACCGGGATTCGGGAGGGGTGCCAAGGAATGTAAACAAACTGACTCTTTTGTTTCTCTCAGGGGCACTGGATAATTCTCACGGTGACTCTTAGTTTGTCTCAACAGGCACAAGTTGAAGTATGTCATGTATATCACATTCACAGGAACCTTTGAAGCTTTGGTGAACGTGAGAATAAATGGACCATTAGAACCTGCACTTGTGATAAGTTACAACTCAGTCATACAACCATAAAACACAGTCCCTTCGGCCATCAAGTACAACCCTCCCCTCCCCCATAACCTGTGTCATGGATGGAAATTTGCCCTTCCAGACTTCACAAATCACCAGCCAAAATATTGGAGATGTGGAATAAAATTCACCCTCGCGGAAGTCATGCGGACAAAAAGGTGGATATATATAAAAAATATAATTTTCAGATCGCTCTCGTTGAAGCTCGTGCAGACAATGGGGCTTTGCAATGAGCGCCGCTCCCTAGGAACTCAAGCCACCCCCCCCTCCCCTCCCAATAATGCCGCTGTACCCGTCCACACCACTTCTATTTGCCTGCACTCTGTCCGTAGCCTGTATGCTCTGGTGATCCATGCCCACCTCTGGATGCTTCGTAAGACCTCTCAGAATTTCTGCAGCCCTCACAGTAGAATATTACAGGACAGAAACAAGCATTCACCACTTCAGCTCGTTCCACACTCTGTGTGAAGAAGCTCCCCCTTTTTCCCTTTCACCTTTAACCCATGACCTCCAGTTTGTAAATCACCTAACTTCAGTGGAAAATGCCTACTTGTATTTACTTTGTCTACACCCCTCATAATTTTAAAAACCTCTATCAAATCTCCCCATTCTTCTACACTCCAGGGAATGAAGTCTTAATCCATTTAACCTTTCCCTGTAATTCAGTTCCTTAAGTCCCAGCAACATCCTTGTAAATCTTCTTTGCCCTATTTCAATCTTATTGATCTTTCCTGTAGTTAGGTGACTAAAACTTACACAATACACCAATGTCTTATGCAACTTCACCAAAACATCTGAACTCCTCTACTCAATATTTTGATTTATGACGGCCAATATGCCAAAGACTCTCTTTACAACCTGTGAAACCATTTTCAGGGAATTATGCATCTGTATTCCCAGAACCCTCTGTTCTTCTGCACTCCTCAATACTCTACCCTTCACTGTGTATGTCCTTCCAAAATGCCACACCTCACACTTGTCTTCATTAAATTCCATCTGCCATTTTGCATCCCATTTTTGCAGTCCAGATCCCTCTGCAAGCTTTGACAACCTTCCTGTTGTCCACATACCTCCAATCTTTGTGTTATCTGCAAACTTGCTGATCCAATTTATCACATTATCCAGATCATTGATAGAGAGGACAAACAGCAGTGGTCCCAGCACTGATCCCTGAGTCCCAGCACTGATCCCTTAGGCCCACCACTAATCACAGGCCTCCAGTCTGAGAAGCAATCATCCACCACTACTCTCTGGCTTCTCCCATCCAGCCATTGTCACTACCTCACCATGAATACCGAGCGTCTGAACCTTCCTGACTAACATCCCATGCGGGGCGTTGTCAAAGGTTTTGTTAAAGTCCATGTCAGCATTAAGACCGGGAGGTAGGACCCTGTGGACCAGTGCTGTGTCTCCACTTCCCGCTCTCCCGGGTCTGCCATTTTTTCTTAGCAAGATTGATAAGAGTTTATTTTGCATGCAGTCCAGGCAGACATCTCATACATAGGGCAGCAGCCAAGGCACAGCACAGAAGCACAGGGATCTGTTGGGATGGAGCAAAGGGTTAATTCAGGATCCTGACTAACCTCCCTTGTGGGACTTTATCAAAGACCTTACTAAGGTCCATGTAGGAAACATCCACAGTCTTTCTTTCATCAACTTTCCTGGAAACCTCTTCACAAAACTCTCAGTCAGTGTATTCCAGATTATAATAAGTCTCTGGGTAAAAATTCTTCTCATTTAAACCTCATTCAAATTTAAAGCTATAAACACCTTGGGAGGGAAAAGTTTGTTGCTCTCTACCTATGCCAACCCGGCTTAAAGTTACTTCCCCACATCCATCAGGCTCCTGAATTAACCCCACAATGGTGCTCTCATCCTGCCATTGCTTTATGAGGATAGATTTTTTTTTGAATCAACACTGTAGAAGCAGATTCTGGCCCAATGAAACCTGCCGACATTTTGCTCATTCCTTGTTGAAGGGCTCAAGCCCAAAACATTGGTTATGTAACTTTACCTTTGCTACATAAAGGACACTGTTTGACCTGCTGAGTTTCTCCAGCATTGTTTTTACTTCAAGCACGGTGTCTGCAAACTTCTAACCAACCAACCCTGTACATTTTGAAGGGTTGGGGAGGAAATCCACGCAGACACGGAGCGAAAGTGCAAACAGTGATAGATTCGAACCAGGGTCGCTGTTGTTGTAATAACATTGAGCCACCGTGCCACCCATTATTGGTGTTCGAACCAAGGCAGGTGCATAGCTTGCATAGAATTGAGCGATGACAGGATCTCAAAGGGCAGAATGGCCTACTCATGTCCTGTTGTCTGTGCTGAAACTGCAGGTGTGAGGCAGAATAAAACCGGGTTCAGCCTGAAGAGAGAAAGCAATTCCTCCTTGATCCGGGGGGTGGGGGGGTTCAGGGAGGTTATGCTTTGAAACCCACTCCAGGGGGGAGTTTATGCCTCCCAGCTGACGCATTTCTGGTGGACTGTTGGAGGGTCAAAGGGGCTATCCTTGAAATTGAATCAAGATTCTGCCTTTTGGACAAATGATTCCATGGCTGGTGTTCAGCGTAGCCACCGGCTCCAGTTGTCCAGAGAAGGTGATGGGAGCGGCCAAAGACATCTGGATGGATTTCTGGATTGGAAGGGCTCAGAAAGATGTGGACCAAATTCAGGCATATGGCCTAGCCCAGGATGCCACCTTAGCTAGTAGACACAAGTAAGTTGGGTCGAAGGGTTTGTTCCTCGCTGCATGACTCCATGCTGCAGTTCATTCCTGTGCACTGACTAATAGCAACCCCTCAACCAGCACCGATGAGCCACTCAGCGTAGGTGGGATCTTGCTGTGCACAACATGGCTGACAATTTCTCCAGCTACAATGACTGCACTCCCCTGGCTGTATAATGCTGGAAGGAGATGGTGAAGGCCGCTATAGAATTGCAAGACTTGGTTCACTCTGTTTCCCCACCATCCACATGACTGGAACTACCATGGAGTAACACAGCACAGAAACAGGCCCTTCAGCCCATCAAGTCTGTGCACACCATTAAGTACCCATTCAGATTTCAGATTTATTGCCAGAGAACATACATGACATCACATGTAACCTTGAGATTCTTTTTCCTGTGGGCGAGGCAGAATTACCTCCTATTGGTAATGCAAAAAAAACTGTACATAATATGCACATAAACAAATAAAGAAATGTAAACAAACTGTGCAATGCAGGAAGAAAAAATCAATAAAGTGCACAAGAGTTCTTAAATGAGTCCCTGATTGAGTTTGTCATTGAGGAGTCTGATGGTGGAGGGGAAGCAGCCTTTCCTGAACCTGGTGGGTGCGAGTCTTGTGGCACCGATACCTCTTTCCTGATGGCAGCAGCGAGAACAGAGCGTGTGCTGGATGGTGTGGATCCCTGATGATCGCTGCTGCTCTCCAACAGCAGCGTTCCCTGTAGATGTTCTCGATGGTGTCCTGGGCTGGGTCCACTACCTTTTGGAGGGCTTTATGTTCAGGGTTATCAGTTCATGCTAATCCTGCACCTATCCTATCTCTCTCACTCTGCATTTCCTTTAGCACTAACCATGACCCCCACCCCCCCTGCCCCGGCCCCAAGTTCTATCTCTCACCAGGGGGAAATCACAACAGCCAAGTCACCCAGCACCAGCTAGATGTGGGAGCGAACGGAAGCTCCCAGGGTGGACAGTTGTAGGGGACAACAAGCCAACTCTGCACAAGAGCAGCCGAAGTCGGAATCGGATCTGGTTCCCTGGAGCCATGAGGCGGCATCTCTAGCCACTGCGTCACGCACATGTACGTGAGCGGTCGGAGCCACGATCCGCCTCTCGGAAATTCTGCCTGATTCGTGACTGCAGCAATGAAACAGCTGTATCACCTGACCGTCAGGCCCTCACAACACAACCCCAGGGCGGCAGGGCTAGTGTAGCTGTGAGTACAACGCTATTACAGCACCAGTGACCCAGGTTCGAATCTGGCAACCCTACCTGTAGGACGGCACAGTCGGCGTAGAGGTTAGTACGCCGATACAGGGCCAGCGATCGAGACTGGGGTTCAAATCCCGCGATGTTTGTAAGAAATTTGTACATTCTCCCTGTGACTGCGAGGATTGCCTCTGGGGTCTCCAGTTTCCTCCCACCATCCAAAACGTACCAGAGGTTGAAGGTTAATTGGGTGTAATCGGGCAGCAGGGGTTCGTGGGCTGAAAGGGCCTGTTACCGTGCTGCATGTCCAAATTAAAAATTTAAAAGCCTCAGAAGCATAGCGTCTGCAACGCACCCACAAGTCATCCGAACTCACACAGAGGGACACTAACCTTGGCAAAGGAATATTTAATACCTCTTTGAGCTGGGGACTCTGAGAGGAGACTGAGAAAAATCTGAATGAAAAGATATTGGAGTAGCAAATGACTGTGGAGTTCGGAATATCAGGACTGCACATTAAAGAGAGATTGGGAAAGCCAGTTCCCCATTGAATATTCTTGTCTGACAAAATGGGATCAGGAAGTGGGCGAGTTTTACATCAGAGTTTGAAGGAATTTTTGCTTGGAATTCATGATCAACTGCAAATTTACATCGTGTCCTACAAATCATAGAACCACAGGGAATGAACATCCTTCGGTCTTGAGGTGCGTCTTACAGATAATGGAACGAATGCAAGTTTTAAAATATATTTTTATGCAGTAAAATGTTTGTTATCTGGAATTCAAACACATGGCAGCCTCAAGCAACCGGCAAATTAAAAAATCAAGGAATATAAATAGGTAAAAAATACGTGTTTAAAATTGGAGCGCCTCGCTGTTAGTTCACCAATGCATCCAATCGTGCAATCTCAAGCAACCAGAAAATACACATATCCAGCATCCACCCATCCCCATAGGTGCCGGATACTGGGGGCTTTACTGTAAACATGCATAAAAGCACACTTATTCTGCAGAGCTCATATACAATGCAAATGTCTAACCTCCCGTCCATTGCAGGCATCTATATAAGGGGCTACTTCAAGAAGGCAACCAACACCATAAAGGGACCCCATCACCCTGCTCACAACCTCTTCTCACTGCTCCCTTTGGGCAGAAGGTACAGAAGCCTGATGTCCAGCACTTCTAGGTTCATGGGTGGTTTCTTTCCACAGCCATCAGGCTCTTGAACCTCCCCTTGTCACGCTGATCAGGGACGGTTCCGACAACACAAAAGGGACTCTCTACAGCACTATTTTTCTTCCATTGTGATAACTGTGAACATTTATTGTCTCTCTTCAGTTAATGTACACTATTGTACAGTACATCTTAAAACAAAGTATCTGTTCCACTGCAGCAAGCAAGATTTTGGTGCATATGTAAATCAATAATAAAGATTATCAGTATACATATTTGCATAGAATTAAAAAATACTCCCCAAAGTCCACTGATAAATTAATGCCTTTAAAATCTTGTTACTCAAGATTGTAAATGAAGGCGTAGAGTTTCCTCGGTGACCATGTTCACGATAACACTGGGATAATTAATGTCTCCTTTGACAACCCTTGGCTACAAACACTACCTGCAGTCTTCTTTTTTGCCCAACTTCCTGCGGTCAAAGACTGGATTAAATCCCTCTGCTCGTCTCACTTCTTCCCCGTGGTGGCTTCCTGTGCGCTTGGGATCAGCAGCCTTTGAATCTCCTCCTTCAATCCCACTGTCAGTGCAAGGGTGGGATCGTTCACTCCGATCTCCACCCATTCCCCAGGCACGCATCTCACAGCCCGCCCAAACCCCAACACTCCCACCCAAGGGCTTTCACACTTGTAGACAATTAAATGCTGGAGTAAAATGTTGGCAGGCGATCTGAAGGAAATATATTTGGTAACACTTGTCTTACCTCTCAGGCTCTCTTTAGACAGGAGTCTCTGCGAAGAATAGTGTTGGAACTAAATAGTGGGAAATGAAGGGGGGAAGTAGGAAGGGGGAGAAAGAGAGAGAGAGAGAGAAAAAGAGACAGAGAGGATACAGAGAAAGACCGATATAGAGAGAGTGAGAGAGAGAGAGAGAGAGAGAGAGAATGAAACAGACAAAAATGCAGAATCAGAGAGAGGGTGAGAGGCAGGCAGACAGGTACACAGAAAGAGAGAGACAAAAAGACAAATAGAGAGAGAGAGAGAGAAAGAGGGGGGGATACAAAAAAGAGAAGGGAGATAGGAGGAGGGACCGGGGAAAGGAAGGAAAACAGGTGATAATGTAGGGGAAAAAGGAAGAGGATGCAGTGGCAAAAAAAAGGAGCATAAGGGAGAGGGAAGGGGGAATGAGATGGATGGAGGTATTGAAATTGGAGTGAGTGGCCAGGGAGAAAAAGATGATGGGATGGAGGCAGAGAGATGAGGGAAGGGAGAAGAAAGAAAAAACAGAGGAGTGGCAATGGGAGAAGGCAGAAGAGGGCGAAGCAGAAGGAACTGGGAGAAGGGGAATGGGTAAGAGGGAGGGAAGGGAATGGAAGTGATATGGGGAGTGAGAGAGGGAGGGGATATAGAGCGAATAAGAGAAAGAGAGTGCAATAGATAAGAAAGGATCAGTAATATAAAGCAGAGAGGGAAAAGAGAAAGGTAGAGAGACAGCAAGCAATGAGATTAGGGAGAAAGGGGAAGAGAGAGAGATCGAGAGATCAGAACAGAAGCAGAGATAAGGAAGTGAGCAGTAACAGAAGAGAAACGGGGAGGGAAAAGAAAGGTCAAGGGAACAGTGATAGAGGGGAAACAGGGAACACAGTGAGAGAGGAGAAACAGGGAGCACATTGAAAGAGGGGGAACAGGGAACACAGTGATAGGGGGGGAACAGGGAACACAGTGATAGAGGGGAACAGGGAACACAGTGATAGAGAGGAACAGGGAACACAGTGATAGAGGGGAACAGGGAACACAGTGATAGAGGGGAACAGGGAACACAGTGATAGAGGGGAACAGGGAACACAGTGAGAGAGGGGGAACAGGGAACACAGTGATAGAGGGGGAACAGGGAACACAGTGATAGAGGGGGAACAGGGAACACAGTGAGAGAGGGGGAACAGGGAACACAGTGATAGAGGGGAACAGGGAACACAGTGATAGAGGGGAACAGGGAACACAGTGCTAGAGGGGGAACTGGGAACAGTGCTAGAGGGGAACGGGGAACACAGTGATAGAGGGGGTACAGGGAACACAGTGATAGAGGGGGAACAGGGAACACAGTGATAGAGGGGGAACACAGTGATAGAGGGGAACAGGGAACACAGTGATAGAGGGGAATAGGAAACACAGTGATAGAGGGGAACAGGGAACACAGTGCTAGAGGGGGAACAGGGAACACAGTGCTAGAGGGGGGAACAGGGAACACAGTGATAGAGGGGAACAGGGAACACAGTGATAGAGGGGAACAGGGAACACAGTGATAGAGGAGGAGAGAAGGGCAGAGAACATGAGAGGGAAGGCCCTTCAATGCTCCAAGCACCTCCTACCCACCCTATAACCCATCACCATTTGTTTCCTTGTGCCTCGTCAAACATCACAGATAAGTTACCATGGCAACCTCTCCACATGTTCCTGTTGGCTCCAAGACGTTTTCTCTTGATCTGCTCAAGGGCTTTCTCTTCAAGCTGCCCACAGTTGAAAAATGCTCAACATGACATTTCCCTTGTGCAGGAGGCCCCCTGAAGCTTTAACCCTTCCTTGCTGTGGATGTGGTCGGTCGGGTCAGTCGAGCCGAGAATTGACCTCCGCTGCTTTCAGGCTGAGAAAATGTCCATTCGTTGGCAGAATGTGTCACATTATGAATGCTGCAGGTTTGGGCATTCGGCCTATCGACTGCACCCCTCCATTCCACCATGGCTGATTTACTATCCCTAGCAACCCCATTCTCCTGCCTTCTCCCTGTAACTTAAATTTAAAATTTAATTTAGGGATACAGCATGGTACCAGGCCCTTCCGGCCCATGAGCCCGTGCCGCCCAATTACACCCAATTAACCTTCCGCCCCAGTAGGTTTTGGAGGAAACCGGAACCCCTGGAGGAAACGCACATGGGGCGAACATACAGACTGCGCATGGTTCGATCCCCGGGAGCTGGTGCTGTAACAGTGCTGTGCTGACTGCTATGCCAACCGCAACCCTTGACTCCCTTCCTGACCAAGAACATATCTACCTCCATCTTAAATCTGCACGGCAATGAATTCCACACATTCACCCCCTCCCCCACCTTGGGTAAAGAAATCCCTCCACATCTCTGTTCTAAAGAGACATTTTTATATTCTGAGGCTGTGCCCTCTGGTTCCAGACTCCCCCACCCACAGGAAGCATCCTCTCCATGTCCACTCTATCCAGGCCTTTCAGCATTTGACAGGTTTAAATCTTAACTCCGGCTATTATAGACCCAGAGCCATCAAACGCTTGTCATATGATAACACTTTCATTTCAGGGACTCATTCTCGTAAACCTCCCCAGGGCCTTCTCCAAATGCCCACAGAAGTTTCCTTCGATGAGGGCCCAAAAATTGCTCACAATGCTCCAAGTGCGGGTCTGACCAATGCCTGAAAGGCCTCAGCATCACATCCATGCTTTTATCATCTATCCTCCTCGA